>NC_064878.1:51673548-51716048 GCF_943734665.1 Anopheles aquasalis | reverse complement strand
TCGTTTGGAAGTTGAAGTTGTTGCTGGCATGGGCCGGCTGGTCGGCCTGGCTGGCATTGCACCGCTCTGTTCGATTGACCGATGAAACAACTCGTCCAGCACAACTCTGGAGACGGCGTTGGTCTAGAGGAGCACCGCGCTAGTGGTGGTTACCGAGCCCATGCAAACCGAAATGAATGATACAGAGAGCCAGGCGAGCCAGCCAGACTCATCGCCACTCCCAACACCGCTCTTTCTCTCTCTCTCTCTCTCTCTCTCTCTCTCTCTCTCTCTCTCTCTCTCTCTCTCTCTCTCTCTCTCTCTCTCTCTCTCTCTTGGGAGTCTCGAGGGTTGGGTCCCCACGAGAAATTGGCCAGCTTTTTCGTGCCTCATCCACTGAGACCGAGAGGCCTCACGCGAGCAGACACTACGATGATGATGATGATGGTGATGATGATGATGATTTCATGAAGCTAATCCATGTCTGTTGCAGCGAACGGAGCACCACTAGAGACCTGATGCCGGGGGACGGGAGAATATGGAATGCATTGCGTGGTCAGTATGTCCGAAGCCGGGGAGTTCTGCGGTGGTCAATGAGATATGCAGCAGCAGTAGGAGCACGCCGGCTGCCTGCCTGGTTGAAAGCTCAGCCTTCAAGAATGCAACGAACACGTTACCCCACGCCGGCCGACGGTACTGGCACTGGCACTGCTGGTCCTCAATGGCTGTGCTGAATTCCAGTGTCTTCTGTTCCTATACCGGTCTCTACAACGTCGTCGTTGTCGTCGTCGTTGTACAAACCCGGGGCCCGACTAAGCCGTTCGATGACATGTGAGAGCCGCTGGGACGTGATTCGTGCAAACGATTAGGTCACTAGATGATAAAATTATTAGCCAAATGGCACCCAAGGATGCAAACGGAGAAATGGAATCTTGACACGGAGACACGTTTAACGTACCCTACACACTCGACCAGGGGCTCACTCGGTGATTTGTCTTTAGCAGTCATACTATTACGAGAGAACCGCGACGGCCATTGCGAAGGTGCGCCACGTCACCACCATCACTCGGTCGATTGGCGTTTAGTATATGGCTTTGACTAGTGGAGAAAAAAAATCCTGGCCGCCTGTCACTACTACCACCGCCTGCTGCTGCTGCTGCTGCTTTTGACATTTGACCAAAACCAATCGCACGAATCTAATCGCGGCCACAGCCACGGTGGCGGTAAGTAACCATCACAACGGGCTCATTTGTAATTGATTTATCACGGCCAACATGACACTCCAACGAGCAACGGGTGGTGGTGCTGGACTGAGCTGCCATCAGTCAAACACACAGCGCAGAGCGCCTGGTCTCGCGAATTAATTTCTTCGTAAAACCACAAGCTCCGGCCCTTGAGGTAAATGGCAACTGCAGCGGCCAACCCACAGCTCATCACGTCCTATGTGGATGTGTTGCGGGAACCACTCAAAACAAATGGCAAATGGTGAATAAAAAAAATCAATCTGTGTTTTGAGCAGCAGCAGCAGCAGCACCACAAGCAACGGAAGCTGAAATAAAAACCTACCTCTGTGGACCTTCCGAAGCGGAAATGCCACCGTATGCATGCGAGGTGTGGTCACCTCCGCTGGCAGAGCTGGCCAGAGAGCGTTTGAGGTTAGGATTAGGATTGCTGCGTGACGTGGTCACACACGAACCTGTGTCCTTCTGTGGAGCAGCCAACGTGGAATCGATCACACCCGGGGTACTACCCCCCGGGGAGACTAGGCCTCTCGTTGGGGCATTTTGCAATCAGCCTCGGAACACGGGCCGAACATCGGATATATGTTGGACAACAATTCAATTATAGGTGCGCCAGGAATGGCTTAATCCTGTTGAATTTCATCCACAGGAACGTGTCAAAACTGTACGTCATTCGGCAGAGAGAAGAGCGCCGAATAGTAGGCCGAGTCGAACCGTTTGTTTCACCAAAAAAAAATCCCAATCCATCGGCTACTACGCGGGGCACCATATTAGGAAGTTCCAATATGGCTCCCATGGCGCGCGAAAAAAAGATGTGATGCTGTACACTGTGCCGTGTGTATTTTCATATTTGCAAATTGAGTTGTATTGATAAATTTTTAATTGAGCCCACCCACCGGCCACGCCACCCTTCAGAATAAAGAAGGAGAGCGTGAGCCTTGAACTCCTTTTTCGGTGCTTCTACGGGCGTGGTGTGGTGTGACCGACCGTTAATTGAAATCGCGTCATCGCGAAGAGACAGGACGGACGGACGGACGGACGGACAGACTCGAGAGGATAGGATTTGAAGGTGCTGCCACTCACGACCGAACCCTGATGGTGCCAGCCAGCCAGCCAACCAGGCCAGTCAGGTGTGAAAGTACGATTTTAATCACAATTTGCGTTTGCTTTTCATCTGTGGATCCAGCGATTCGGGCCCTGCCGCCATCGAATGTCATTGGCACGCCATCGAAGCGCATTCCCCCCGAAAAACGAGCGTCGAGTGCCAGCGAGTGCGCTTTTGCATAAAACCAACAACACGCCATCGTACGGGAGGGAGGCCATGGCAAAATGGCTCTCAACCCCGTATCCTCAACCCCGTATATTGGCCAGTAAAGGGCGTAATATAATCCCAAACGGAATTGCATAAATTAAGCGACAACCAATAGAGAGAGAGAAGAAGAGCGAGGTTGTGCAAAAAAATAAAATACTCATGGAAACAATAATCGAAAGCAGCATTCGGATTCAATCACCTTTCGTGGCGCCTCACACAATTGCGTTTTTTGAAGGGAACAGAGGCGATCAATCGATCTGTCGCCAAAGTGTGTGACGCGGATTGGTGGAAAAGGTCAGCGTCAGCGGTGGTGCACCGATTGCCAGATGCCAAACCGTATTATGTTAAAGTATTCCCGGGGGGCCCTCCCGGGAATTGTTTCGTAAACCTTTGCAAGCATTCCAAAAGTTCGTAATCGTTTTGTGCCTGTGCGTCTGAAGCTTATGCTACTTTTCCACTAAGCAGCACTAAGCAGCACAGTTTCCCAAATCCTTTTCACACGCTTTTCGCACGCGTTTGAATAGAAGAAGAAGCGACGGCGATAGCAGTAGCAGCAGCAGCAGCAGCAGCAGCCAGAGCCAAAGATCGGAGTTTATTGGATTGGCATCGCATCGCGCGTTTGCGAAACCACGAATCGTGGCGTGTCGTGTTACGAAAGGGAATACCTTAAGACATTCTTCCGCCAAAGAAGACACTCGACGACGAAGATGAAGAAGATCGGTCGGTTGGTCGGTCGACAAATCGCTTTTGCAGAGTCCATACGCGCACACCTTAAAGTGCATCCTCTCCAGCATCTGGTGGTGGTGGTCGTGGTGGTTGCGGTTGCATCTCTCGTTCGCTCTCGACATAACATTTAACGCTTCTGTCGCACCTCCGTCAACAGCATACTGGCGTACCCTCTTATTGTCACTAGGCTCGGCGTGACAGCAGCAGCCCATATTGAGCTCACTCGCGAAACGTTTGCAGCAGCAGCAGCAGCAACAGCAGAGAGGGAGATTGAAATGTCAAAGGAACGGATAGCTGCACACGGTGGCCAGAGACCAGCACCACCAGAGACCACGAAGGACCCTCTTCTGTCACACGACGACAGCAGACTCCGGGGCTTTTCCCGGGGCATCGCTCATCACCTGGTCGCGTACCAGCGTGATGGCGCACCTCTTCGCATTGAAGATGTCAATGTGCTGCTTGCTTGCCCTGGCTTGGCTCGGTTTGTGTTGTATAAAAGGGCAGCACAGCATTAGAGACCGGGCGCATTGATCGGTAAGCACCACCGAATGGAACGGTTCCTGGTTCCAGCAGCACGGTAGCAGCAGCAGCAGCATCCCCATTTTACATCGTTATCGAGCGTCACACAAAGGGTAGCGCACGCGGAATGCAACATAACATGCTGACATAATTAAAAGCGAGCCCACCTCCCCGGGCGAGGGAATTACCCCCGCCATCGAAGCATAAATTGGTCCATGGGATCGCTCCGGATGGTTGGTCCTGGTTTTGTGCAAACGTTCTATAAAATTAAAATATTCATGGCCATCACCGGTTGGTGTACACGTGTAAGCGAGTGAGTGAGCACACACCACTGGCATCGATCCGACAGACCGATTGGGGCTAGTTTTGTGGATCCTTAGACGCGTGTCCTGGGCTAATGCTTACCGGATCGTTGAACTGACAGCAGGGGAAAAGGGGAGACCGAGAGAGAGAGAGAGCGAGAGAGCTTATTGACAACTCCTGGGATCCTGGCAGTGGTGCTGGCGATGCGATGAAATGACAACGGTAATTATCGCACCACACCGCTCTCCAGCATGGAACCATCATCCCTATCCTATCATAAACACGATTGTGTATGCCTTTGGCAGCCGGAAGCTCTGCCAGTTAATCACACACGTGTGTGCAGACGTTGCAGTTATCGATTAGAAAGGCACGTCCTCCTGGGCAGCAAGGTAGCAGGTAGCAGCAACTCATTTAAAATCAGCTGCACTAATTATTGGTCCACCAACTGGCGCACAATGGCGATGGCAGGGTGCAGGGCTGATAGGGAGCAGGGTGCAGGGCTTTTGCGAACATTATTGGGCCTAATGAATGATGTCAATTTAATCAACATAAAACGATCATCGCCGAGCACCTGGTTAACGCATTAGCAGCGCAGGATGTAGTTAAGTGGGATGATGGGAGTGTCCTGGATGGGATTATAATGATATCCCTCCCCCTCTTTCTCTCTCTCGGGATGCTGTGGAGCAATTGTTGTTGTTGCTATCAATTGTGTCCATCCCTTTTGGGGCTGGTGAGAGCCCCGACCTTCGCATGACCTTTTAGACCTTTCCTAGATTCGTTCTGTGTTTGCGGACGTCGTTTTTTTTTTTGGGGAAAACTAGTTTTACTCTCTGACGATGAAAGACCGTCCCTGCGGGGTCGACGTAAAGAAGGTTTGAAAGTCTGATTGATTGCTTGGTTCA
The DNA here is from genome assembly GCF_943734665.1 of Anopheles aquasalis. Lineage (NCBI taxonomy): Eukaryota > Metazoa > Arthropoda > Insecta > Diptera > Culicidae > Anopheles > Anopheles aquasalis. The sequence continues at coordinate 51,711,066 of NC_064878.1, read as the reverse complement.
ATGACCGCAGGAGACGCAGCGCAGCGCAGAGGATAGAGAACCATCGATCATTGCTGAATTCCTATTTTTCCTCGCACCTTCCCGCCCCAGTTCCTCGTCCCCTATTGAAGTATTCGCTTCTTCGCTCACAACAGGTGGCCGGACTTGAACCTATCGGCAATTGCTTGCTGGGCGGAATTTGCGGAAACCGCCTCTCCGGCATTGCCAATTCGGAATGAGACAACAGAAATGGGCAACGACTTGCGGAGAGACGTCACAAGAAGATATTTAACTGGCCATTTCCGAACACAACACGCCACTAATTAATGCCATCCAGCGTGGTCCGCGTGGCAGAAAAGAGTTAATCTTGTTGTTGATGTTCAGCGGCCATCAATTCGCAGGGAGTTCGAGGTAATGCTAGATCTGGCGGCTCTTGTAACCTTGCTTCGAGCTATCGACAGCCACAGGGGAGCGAGCTAGGAACTTTATGAAAAATGACGCATCAACGCACTTGACGTCGATGGATTTGGTGATGAATCTAAGGTGTTTTTATTCAAACTCGTGAAGCGATCGTTTACGTGTAAACATTGTGGCCATCAATTCATTCAATACTAGCCCCAGAACATCCGCAAAATGGACGTGATGGCGAGGCAACTGACCCGACGGAGAGGTTCGTCGCTTAGCGGTGACTTCAACCGGGTTCGTTGTCAATTCCTCGACGTCGTCGTCGTGAGATTGATCGATGGATTTGGTTCCTTTTCCGCCGGTGTGCTGGTGGAGTGGCCATATGACTCGTTGAGGGCCAGGAACATGGAGTTAATTGAAGTTTGCGTTCGGTATATCCGGGAGCTAGCGACTTGCCAGCAACTATGTTGCCAAGCATTCCAAACGCACACGACTACTACGAGCTACCGGCTCATGAAAGGGCCTTGTCAGCGGCGTTTGTGTCAAAGCAACCGACCACGACGCGCCGCTTGACGTTGCTGTTCGTTGCTGTGGCAACTGCATCTTAGGTATGCTTGGACTCTCTGTGCGGGACTGTGTTGACAGTTGGAGATCACGAAATTCGTGAACTATTTCTCCATCCGCCCCTTTCAGTTGAGAGACAATATCTCCAGGAGGTCATAGCTGGAGTCTCTTTGGAGTCCAAAGTGTATATAATCTCGATGCTTCGTTTTGCTTGAGCTCGCTTTCAACAATCTGCGCTACATAAACACCAATTCAAAGAGGAGCGCACACACAGAACAGCACTTTCCGTGTCGATGTTCTGTTCCGTTTCTGGTGAGCCCCTCACCAGAAGTGTACAAAGTTTTGGCCCAAGCCAACACCAACCGTACCAAAGCCTTCCTGTGCCTCACAACGAGTGCATCGAGTGCTGGCATGCTCCGTACTCCGGATGAGATTAAAAGATGTTTGCCGAAAATGGTTTGGCAAAACTTTCGCCAAGCATCTCGAGAGACCAAACTCCTGGGGGCGGGGGGGGGGGGAGCGAAAAAGGTGGAGAGAGGCCGCAATCACTCGAACAAATCTCCAGAATTCCCCCGCTACCCTCCTCGTATCCCCCCCGAGTGCGCTGCTAAAAAGGAGATTTAAATTAACTTTCAGTTTTCCGCTTTTCTGCCCACGGAGTGGACATTGAATAAACGAAAAGTAAACCCCCTCTCCCCTTTGCGGAGACCACAAGCACCGTTCGTGGAACATGCATTTTTGGGAAAAGTGTTGGCCAGCAAAAGCTGAGCATGTTCCAGCCGGCGACACGCAACCGAAGCCCCAGACCAACTACTTGGATGGTTGTTAACATCGCTCGCCATCGCCATCGCCAGTTTCCGGAGCACTCGTCCCCCTGGCAACCCTGTCGGTCTCGGAATCGCTTTCCCTCTTCAAAAAATGGCATCGCGCATCGTCATCGCTTACTGCTCTCGGATGCTCGGTGTGCAGTTTTCGGGGAAGTGATCGTCCTAAAAGCGTGGCTGCTACTGCACCGTCTTGGCAGAACATGGCAGAAAGCGAAACGTGGAGAAACCCGGCGTCCTCGCCATGTTCGCCCCCTTTTTATTTTGAGAAAATGTCTCAATGTCCGCAGGGAGGTACAGGGAAAGGTCCCAGGGTTGGGTCTGGATGGAACTACATGTCCTCGAGACCTTCCCTGAGACCCGGCGACCGTTCGAATGGCGCGGACAAAAGTCAGTAGCAGACAGAGACTGGTTGCTCCCCGTGGGCCACGTTTCGAAGGCCACGCCAAGGGATGCCAAGTGGCGAGAAGCCCCATTCCAAGGTTAGGTTTCGCGCTGTACTTACTTTTGGGTTCGGCTTTTCCGTTGATTATTTTGCGTTTTGCTTCTCCTTACTTCTGGCTGTTTGGCGTTGCCGGTCGCTTGGCTTCACACTGCCACTCACTCGACGCCTGTGATGTTTCTTGTCTTGTGTGACTGTGTGTCGTCTGTTATTGCTTTGGCCTACCACCCCTCTCTCTTTGGCGAAAGGGCGCCTGTTTTCGGTGCTGTGTATTTTGACCAAAAACTGTTGCTTTCTTCACGTGCGGCGCACTGTAAAATGGCGTGAAATTCGAAGGAAAAACTTCGGCAACAATTCACCACACACGCGTCAACCACAACACACGACGGGAAACACACTTTTGTGGAGTGGAAACTCACGCACAGGGCTTAAGCACAGGGACACGCACTCGTAATTTAAATGAATTCACCGCACGATACCACCAGAAAGCCACACGAGCAGCAGCACCTTCATAGGTTGCTTAGAGCTTGGTCACTCTCACTCTTTGCCACGCGGATACCGATCGAGTACGTCGCTTTGGGGGTGCTTTGGTGGTGCACGCAAGCCTGCCACACACTAGCAGCAGCAGGAGCAGCAGCCTTTCACACCTTTCACGGCCACCAACGCGAACGCGAACGCCCCTTTCACGACGCGAATCTGTTGCATGCGCCGACGCCGGTTCCCCGGTGGAGCCGGCTCTCTACTCAACGACTCTGCGGGCTCTGGGCAGGCTTGGTCGCGTTGCCCGGGGTAACGCCACGGGAAGCTGTCAACAATTCTTGCTCCTGATCTCTCGCTCACTAATGCGCGCGATCTCTCTCTCTCTCCTTCTCTACTTCTGCTCTTTGCAGGTTGGCACCTTCCAGATCTCCTCGATCGAATGATCGATGATCGTCGCCCTGATTCACTGCTTGATTCGCAAAATTACATTCACACTCACAACGCACAAACACTTTGCACACACTGCTGCTGTTGCTGCTGATGGTCGAGTGCTGCTTGGACTTCCAAACACCTTCCCTGTGGGGCGGGGGCACGGGTGGGAAAAGATAAAGCTAGAAAGGTTAATATGGATCCTGAAACGCACTGTTAGTGAGTACGTGAGGTGCTGCAATTGTCAGTATTGCCCGGGCGCGCCTCACGTCGTTAGCGAGCACGAAAACAAAAAGGAAAAACAAAAGACTTTCAAGACAAGCACCGAACCTCAACTAACTCCAGCCAAGAGTGGGGGCCACTGGAGACCGGAAGCCTGCCTCAAAACACAAACACGCACCTTCTAACACTCACAAATAAAACAAAAAAAACCAGCCCTGGTGCGCTGGTGCTTAATCCACTTACTTAAGCTGCCTTATCAGCCGCCTCAAAAAAAAGTGAAAAAAAGAGATTGAACTGACGCACATGCAGTGATTGAGGAGCCGACTTCGAGTCTATTGTCCTCTCACGCACGACAGACACACATACACAGGCACAAGAGCGCGCAGACTGGGGTGGAAAGTAGCGCTTGTGCCGTGACCGTCAGCAGTTCCGAGTTGCGCACGCCGAAAGTAGAGCCGCACGCGCGGCGTTGACACACTCTCCGGGCTTTCACTTGCCACCCATCCCAATCCGGTGATTGTCACGCGCCCGTGCACACATACAACACAACACAACACGACGAATGCCAGGCCAGGCGGATGATGGCGTCGTACCGGGCGTCGTAAGGGATCAGATAGAGCAGATCGATCGAAGGGAAATTCCGCTTGAACCTCTCTCTTCCCGAACGGTGGACTGCTGGCGAAGAACACGTTCGTTCGCGGCAAAATCGCGGCGAGAAGTCTCTTTGCAAACGTAACGCAACGCAACGGAGCGCACTGCCAAAGACTTGCGCACGGTTGGAGGCTGAACACGAAACTGAACGACACGAATCTCACGACATGAAAAAGGGGGACCGAACGAACGAACTGAAGCTCTTTAGGTCTTCGTTGAGTTTCCAAAAGTAGCTCGGGAACACGAACCGGGGAGCCTTCACGGCCGGTTGGGTTCGGTACGACGTCGGAGCACTTCGTGGAACCAGTTTGCCGTGGCCGAGTGCCGCACTCGTGAGTTGTTTTGATGGAGCGAGCTCCCCATTTCGTGCCGGCACACAGGGTTGTAGCTCGGGTATCCGGAGGCCTCTCGCTGGAGTTCTTGCTGTTCTCGCTGTTCTCGCTGTTTAAATTATTTATCATTCGCACGCATTACACGCAGCAGTGCACCGCAGAATGGAGGAACCAGGGAAAAGGCTGACCAAAAAGAGGGAAGAGAAAGAAGAAGCCGAAGAAGAAGGGAAAAGCCCCGGGAAAAAGCAGAACGTGGCGCGCCGGTGCATCCACGCGTAACGACGAACGCGCCCTGTTCCGGTTTGTTGAGTAACTGTGTTTTATGCTCATCATGCATGCGTCCATCATGCAATTCTGCCGCATGTAGGAGAATCCTCCCACCTCCCCCCCCCCCTACCACCCCGGGGAGCTTTCACACTACATTCTAGTCACGGGCGTGCAATTTTAATTAGCTCTTCACGCCACCGGCTAATGGACTACCATCCGTCAGTGCTCATCTAGTGTGCTAGGCTCATCTCCTGATCGAGTTTTCTGGGGGAAAAATCAATGGGAAAACCTGCAATTTCCGCATTTTCGATCACATTAAATCTAACAGACCCGACATTCAATTGTGCGTACAGCATGGAAACAAACAACGCGCCGATCCGAACGGTGGAAATTTCGAAAGGAACTCACCATCGGAACCGGCATGCATTCGTGCACCACTCACGAAGCCACACGAAGAACGGGCTCGATGCTGCTGCTGCTGCTGCGAGATGGAGAGCATAAGAAACATGAGATAAGGAAATTAAAACACACAACAAACACTAGAACGAACTGAGCAAAACGACAACAACAACGCACAACGACGACGACCGAGACCGAGACCAACGAGGCTCCAGAAGCAACAGCATAAAACAGCATAACTCGCACAACACCTGAAGAGCACGAGAGAGAGAGAGAGAGAGAGGGGGGAGGGAGAGCGTGCTGATGGGGCGGGGGCGCCTCCACCTGGACGCAACAATAACATCACTCCCTCGTCTTCGTGCTCATCGTCTGCACACCATCGAGGAGGCTGGGACCGGGAAAAATGAGGGGGCCTGCGCAGCATTTTAGCATAAAAGAGAAATGAGAATAAATACAAATGAATTATTACCGCATCCGTTGCGCTGCGATCTGCGGTTCGTGGTGTGTGCGAGCGGTCCTACGAGACCTTCTTCTCCCTGCATGCATGCATCCCAGCCTGTCTGCTAGTATGTGTGCACGTGCCTGTCTCTCGGTACAGGACCGGCTTAGCAACCCACACCCTTCACGGGTCGGTCGAAGGGCAAGGGAAAAAGCTGCCTCCCAAGCACCGAGCAAAAGGGTGGAAAGCATGCGTGTGACTGTGTTGGTGCTTGCGACTCCACTCCGTAACCAGCTATCATGCTGGTGGAGAAGCACGAGCTCCAAGTGCTCCTCCAAAGAACCACGATAAGCAAACCAGTTGATTCTTGCAGCGAAACGAAACGAAAACATAAATAAAGGAGCATAGAAGGGGGAGTGGAGGGCACGTTCTGGAGGAAGAGCGTGTGCGAACGAGATGCAGCCAGGCCAGGCCAGGCCAGCAAGTGGAGAACCTTCACGGCGAAAAGGGAAGCGAGAGGGGCTCACGAGCGTCGAATGCCTGAAATGAGATATCATCGCGGGCAGAGGAGTTGCATCGCAGCATCACCGACGACCTGGCTGGCCCCCGTGGACCCTGGATTGGTGTGAGTAAGCCACAACAGGGCGGTGGGAGGCCTCTCGCTATATAGCTGCATCCTGTGTTTGTGGCTTCTTTTGCGCGGGGAGGGGGGTCACTCCCTGGGATGCGCTTTCTTCGATTCCTCTATGGTGGTTCGTTCGTTCGTTCGTTCGTTCGTTTGGCGGATGCATACATCGCAAGCGATCCGGGCTCGGTCACGAACACGTTCCGTTCTTCGACGTCGCCGCCGCCAAACATACGTTTTCGCTTTTCTTTCCGTTCTTCTTCGCGGCGGCGGTGGCGACGGTGTCGCGTTTTGGATGAACCAAAAGACCTTTTATGCTCCGTTGTTAGGGATTATCTTCGCTTTTGCTTCGCAGCCACCGTCACCATTCGTGGCCAAGAACGCCAAGAACGCCAAGACCGATTTGTTTAAAAATCCATTCTTTTTTGTTTGTTGCTTTTCGTTTGGGGAAGAAACACAGAAAACACCCCGGGCCCCGGGGGGGATTCTCAGTGTGACAAGTGAAGTGTGGCCAGCGTAGAAATGCATCCACGATCCTTTGGTTTGCCGAGAATCACGTACGCCTCCCCAAAAGCCCGGCGGAGCTTCCCGTCACAAAACTGGCACGAACCGATCATAGAATAGCGAGCATAATCGTTCCGGAAGAGGGGGCGAACGATATGGCCGGTACACACGATCAGAAATGCAAAAAAAAACACGCCTTGTGGAGAAGAGAAGGAACGGAGGGGGGATAGCAAAAAACTTTTCTCTCTTCCAGCGCATCCTGACAGCCTTCGCTTCGTACAAAACTGACCAAGACGACACCGAGAGAGAGAGAGAGAGACACGGGCAGACCCCTGAAGGCCCTGAAGGCCTCATGGCCGTGCACGTTCATCTGGAGCGAAAAGCGATTGAACAAACACCGGGATCGGGAAGGGGAAGGAGATGGAGTGGAAAGCGGTTCCAAACACACAAACAACGGATTGTCTGTGAGCCGAGGTACACAGACAGACACGCGGAGAGCGATGGAGCAACGACGTGCCTCCGATGCGGAGTGCATCTCCAGCGATGCACCTCGGTCCCTCGATCGGTGATCTTCTGCCGGTCAACCTGAGGAGGGAGGGAGCAAAAAACCAGTTTCGCCAGCCAGCTAGCCAGCCAGTTGCAAACTTCTCGCGTTCTGCGTTCTGCCTTCTGCCATTCTGCTCGTTGTTCCAGTGCGCTCCCATCTTCGGGAGCTTCTTCGTTTCCTTTCCCCAGCAGCTGCTTCTTCGTTGTCTTCTTTTGTTTCTTCTTCATCGCCGTTCAAACGGTCCGTTTTGCGAAAGATTTTCCGTTCCTCGGAAACCTTGCCCGGACTCGAACTCGCTCGTGCCGTGGCGCGCAATCGATTTGCTTTTCTCATTTAGCCAGCTCCCTCTCCGGGAGCTTCTATTTGATATGAAACCCTTCATAACGCCCTATCGCGGAATAGGCGGGGGGTTTCTAGAAAGAAGAAGGGGAGTTCTTGTGCTAACAATACCCTCGTCCCTCGCCTGTGTTGGCCAACACTCTTTATCGGATAGATATCCCCAGCACACACAGGAAGCCACATCACTTACCAGTTTCTAAGAATCTCCTGCCAAACGTCCGCTGCCAAGTTCCGCCACGTCCACCACGTGCAGAACATCCGTTCGCTGCTCCAGAAAGAAGAGGGCCCGCATGTTCCCGTTCCTCGATTCTCCCCCCCCCCCCCCCCTCCCTCATTTTCCAAAGGCGTTTGCTACTTTTGCCCCTTCTGCCACTCGCCGCCAGAAAGGAAACATCCAATTCAAGTTGCCAACCATGTTGGGTAAACATGTCGAACAAGGGATCCTTTTCCTTCCTTCCTGCAGAGGATGCCGGCCGGCCAACCGAAGGCAGGCCGGTGGGGCAAGGGGTGGCGGAATCGTAAACTTTTTTCGTTTAACTTTCGTTCCACACACAGAAACACAGGAGCGGGCGCGATGAGAAGTAAAAGAAGAAGTTTGACAGCATTCGAACGGTGCGCGGCCTTAATGGCCTCTCATCTTGGCCCGGAGGTTCGCTTCCGAGCGGCCACAACTGCATTTCGCCAATTCGCGCCTCCCCTTCTCCATCCCGCCATCGCTTCATCTTCTCCCACCGTCATCAGGCGATATGAGCGCTCATTCGTCATCGGTCAAGCTGCAAGCCCGTTCCAGTTGGTGTCCAGTTTTATGGCGTGGCCACAGTTCACTTCTCGCCGAGAAACACACACGCGGACACGCAGAGACTGGACAGAGGGGGCTGATCACGAATGCACCCAAGCGAGCCGAGATCTGACAGACATTACATTTTAATGTTGGCCTCCTTTGGAGAGCACCGGCAGTTCTCCTGGGGTTCTTTGGGGAGTTTTGCATGCAGACCACCACTCGTCGAACCATAGCCCCAGACTGTCGACCGACGGTTTTTAACAACCCCCTTATGGGAAGGAAAAGGTGGCGATTCATTAGTCAACCATCATCACAGTCAGGCAGGACGTTTGTGTGTTTCTGTTGCAGAGACCGGGATGTAACCTTGAAGATACAGACCGGTGCTCGCCGGTATTCAGGAACAAACACCTCACCCAAATGCCGTGTGTTGTTGCGTCAAGCACAAGTCAGGTTCCCAGGTAATTAAACAAATGGAAGATCCAAAGTGATTGCCGATGATACTCGCTCGGTGGGAGTAAAGTTTCTCCAACCACCATCACCAACAGAAGATAGGTGAAGTCTCGTCTCATCTCTCTCGTCTCAGTAACAGCCGCTCGCTGTTTTCTAATATTATTTCCTTTTCCCGAATCAACTCATCATCCTCCGCGTTCCGAAATTAATATTCACCATTTTTCACCACTCACCAGCAAATCACGGAGGCTCGGAGGTTGTAATTTGATTGAAAAGCTGCAGATCCGCAACACTCGCCAATCGCACTCTCGCCCGGTCCCGTCGCCGCCTGGCCTCGACTGCATACAGCCGGGGTGCTTAACGATGCTAGTAATTAGCCGACGAGGAATCTGCAGAAAACTTGGCAATCCCTGGCAATGGATGCTACTACTCCATGGCACCCATTAGAGGATAGGCTACAGGTGGATATGTGTACACGTAGAGAGAAGGAGAAGTGGAAGAGCCTTTCGGTCATCATAATATCATAAAACTCGCACCGTGCGCCTCGCGATCCGGATCCGAATGGAGAGAAACAAAACAACCCGCCAAGTGTTCGCGCCAGTACCCATCATCAATCCATTACATTAATCACCACAACAGCGCAACAGCGATGGAGTGGCCAGACGGCCAGTAGTGTGATGCTGGTGCTGCTGCTGCTGGTATTATAGGTCTTGCGCCCAGGATCGTACTGCGCCCGAGCCGGAATTGACTTTTATTGGCTTGGAATAAATTGTTCGGTATTTCTCGGCACACCTTTTGCACCTTGTCTCGGTCTGGCCATGTTCTCGATGAGCCAAGGGAGAGCGGATTGCCAAAGTGCGAAGGTAAATTAATTACAACCATCGATTGTCTCGTGTCGGCTTTGCAATCATTGAACCTTCATCATCATCTATCATGATAGGGCGAGCCCCCCCCCCCCCCCCCCCGGTAGCCAGTAGTAATCGGGAGCGGGCGGACATCCTTAAGGATCCCTTTGGTGGGGCTGCGGGAGGCCTCGGCTGCTTGAGATGTCTCGTCGTCTTCTCGTTTCGCCGAGTCAACGAGCCAATTATCAGCCATTACAATCCTGCCTGCCTAAACATCCGTGTCCGGTCATTTCGCTGGGCCAGGTCCCAGAACACAGCGACAGAGAGAGAGAGAGAGGTGCTTCAAGTGATGCGCTGCTTCACGATTACCTTCGCTGTCGCTCGGTTGATTGAATCCAATTGAATCCCGACGGGGGGCTGCCAATAAAGTGGATCTCCGGTAAACATTGTGACACATTTAAAACTGTTACTTTATTGGTTGGACTCACTCTTTCGGTGCGGTAAAATATGGCCGAAACGTGAACACGAATGGCACTCAAATGGCGGCGATGGCGTACGATCAGCTGCGAAAAGCGATCATAAAGTTAGCCAGCTGGTTAATTGCATCCGGTGTGACGGCGTCGCTTGCCAGTGCCTTTCCGATGGACCCAAAGCGGGGGGGAGGAGGGGAGTCGCTCAAGGTCCGCGCGAACGAACGGAACCTTAATCGTAACTTACGTCGATACGTATCTCATTAGCTGATTTTTAGTCATTTCCAGCGACATCATCCACGGCCACGGTGGACCTTTGGTGGCGCACGCATCCGATGGGCGATGTGCGTGCTTTCGACGTCCACACATCGTGCTAATCGAGGTAGGCTTCGGAGGTGCCTACTAGATCGCGCTGGTACGTTATGCTTACCTCTGTTTATCTGTCTCTCTGTGTTTCTCTCAGTCACACACTGCGTGACGCTCATAATGAAGCGCCACCGCACGCTACTGCCAATGCTCGGTCGGTGGCCACGCGCCACCGATCATGCCAGCAAGGGGCAGCACGGTTGAGTTGGTTTTTCGATTTCGTCGCGCGGTGGATCCGCGCAGTTGACAGCTCTACCCGGGCAATGATGACGAATGATGGTTGGTTGGAGGGTTGGTGGGTTGTTGGCTTCCGTGGTTTACAGCGCGGTGGAAGGCGGTGCGCTACTGACGAGATTTTAATTTGTGGCCACACAAACTCCGGGGCGACGTGACGGAAGTGTGGTGCCCGTGCCCACACACCCATCGACCAAGGCAAGGCCACCACACCAGTCTCGTCGCTTTCCAGTTCCAAAACGTCAAAAGTTTAGTCGACGCTCACCGCACGTTGACGCTCAATTAGCTTTTCACGCTTCTCTAAATATGCTCTCTGCGTTTTCCGTCGTACGCCGCTACCGCTGGTGACGCGGTTTTCCCTCCGTTTTCCATTCGTTGATCGTGTGATCTGCCGATGAGCTGTCACATGGCATTGCAAACACCAGCGCACCACCGGAGGCCCCGTAGCAGCGTGAACAACCTTGACAAAAAAGGGAAAACAAAGAAGGCGCGCGACCGCGACCACGATCATGATAACACTGACTGACGTTGATGATTGTGGTGATCGGGTGGAAGGGCCCCTCCCTCCCCGAAAAAGTTAGATACCAATTACCGCTTTCCTTCCTAATAAAAAAAAAAACCCCGACACTTTCTTTGATCCACCCCATCCGGATCCGGCTTCGCAATCGACTCCGGAACGGACCGCACCGGGCCGGGTTTATTATGGTCCGGCCTGCCAGCCTGTCTGTCAGCCTGCCTGGACCCCGCAATTTGTATAAACACACATCAAAAGATCAGATCGGTCCAGAGAGTCGAGAACACTCCCTCCTCAAACCAACTGGCGCTGGCGGCTTCCCGAAAAGTTTCCTCCCGAAAAAAAAAAAGTGAGAGTCACCATCAGGCCCCCGAGGAGTTGGAGTTCCGGATTCCCGGAAGAGGGCCCGGGGGAGAGTTGCACGAGGCGATCCGATTCGTTCCGTTCCGCCCGTTGGAAGTTGGAGTTTCACTTTCGGGAGGAAACCATTCATTTGCTCGCACTTTGCTGATGATGGCGATGATGATGATGTTCAGCATTGAACACGAACTGTGGCGTTCCATTTAACCCTTTTTTTTGTTTGTTTGCTGCTTCTTCTGCATCTTGTAGCCAGAGTTTGTGGCGACGACGCGGGGCCTTGGAAAACTTGGAAAAGGATGGGCCATGATTTACGATCGAATTCAAATACTGCACGACCTCGGCCGGATGGGCTGCTGATCAACAGGGTCGTGAAGCAGAAGCAGCGGTCACGGTATTGCATCGTCCTCTTATCAGCATCATGCTTCATCCGTCCGTTCGATGCAAGCCGGAACTCGGGCTCGAAGGCCAAAAAGTTCGTTCCCTGGGCTCGTCCCAAATTATAGGGCCGCCTCTCTCTTGTTTGCTGTCTAAAGACTCTCTAAAAACTCAGTCTTCCCTGACTTTCATTCATATTAATGATGGCCACTTCTCCGCTCCAAGAATGTGGTTGACCCGGGACCACAATCGTCAGTTAAAACCATTCGACAGCTCTTCACACGGCTGTCGGAACATCAGGACTTGTACTAGATCTCCAAGCGAGTGACGTCGGATTAACGTTCTTCGACTTCACCTCGACATCTAGCCCACTTTGCCGATAATCGGTCCCTGGCAATACCCAACGCACGACAGAATTCGACGTTCGCACATTCGGCAAAACGGAGGTCAATGGCTCTGGCTCGCTCGCCCGACAGCCATCTGTTTTCGTAACATCGTGCCAGGTCGTAGCTACTCGGCTTGGAAGACAGAAGCCACTTTGTGGTGAAGGGAAGAGGCAGCAAGTGGCAGCCGACCTTAAAGACGTCAAGCTCCACAATCCTTTGCCACACAACTTGAACGATAGAACAGTATGAAAGAAGGAGAGAGCGAGAGAGAGAGACATTTGAAGACGTTTCTGGAGCTCTGTGGAAGTGTTGCTCCGCTTCATTTGTTGATTTCCTCCCCAAAAAAAAAAAAAAAAACAGACGGACGCAGCAGTGTGAGAGCAGGGGGCGAAAATTGGCGAAAAATTTGTTGAAAACCATGAACACTCGGAAATTGCCACTAAGCCGTCGCCCTCTCCAGGAGCCGGCAGGCGAGCCCTTGTAACTGGCTCGTCAATACAAAAGTCGCCAACTCGCAAGCTGCTCCGCCAGCAAATGGTTTCGGTGGTGCTGATGATGATGATGATGATGATGCTAAGCTGACCGGTAAAGTGGTGGCGAACGAGGTGCAGAGAGACCGAAACGTCGAATTCGGCCGCATGTTTTGCGCACGTCCAGAAGTCGCGCAACGACTCATCACCACCGGCTCAGAGCAGTTGAGAAGCAGTCGCGGCGGTTGGTTGGTTGGCCTCACATGACTCTCGCGCGACCGTGGCCATCGCCAAAACGACACGGTCATGGCCGTTTGTTTCGAGGTTAGCTTCTGCGCCTCGGGAACTAGCGCGTTGTTTAGCGCTTCGAAGCGGAGGCCTCTTCTTCTTCTGCTGCTGCTCCAGCTGCTCCAGCTGCTGCCGCTGAGGCATGTTGTGAGCTTTGTGGATCACAGGAGCCCCTGCTTAGGCACTCCGCCGCACTGTCTGCCGGCCAAATTGATGCAGGTGGAAGTGAACGATTTAGATAAATGTGTAAATTGCTGCTCGCGCTAAGTGCGCCCGTCTTCCTCGTCACTTGCTACAGACACAGTGGCAGCCGCAGAAGGTTCAGTGGCCCACAGTGGTCTTCCCCGCAAATTAGGGCCATCGGTGGGTATGTTAGAAGACAGCTCGAGCTACTAAGTCGTGGTGCTGCTACCTCACCTGCCATGACATCATCTTTCCGGGTATCAATCAATCGGAGTGGCGCGTAATCAAGCCCCCTCGTCGTAGTTGCGTCGCCGCGTATGGTCTGACCTTCATGAAATATGGATGACAGAGGAGTTTTCCCGACCGCTAGCACCCTGTTCCCCGGCTGTATGATGGCCGGAGCTGACCTTGACTGTTTTCCCGATAAGGAAACCGATCACCGGACTTGTACGGGTGTACTACGTTGTTCGATCTACGTTGCTGAGCGTCCGGCTGCGCTGGTGATCGCCACGAAACGCCAGCGCTGCGTTCTCCATCAATTTGCGGGGGCGCACATTGAGCAACAAACCGCAACAAACCGCGTCTCGAACCGGAGCAGCTCCGACTCCCGCAGGGCGTTGTGTAGAACAACTCACAACGTCAACAAATGACCGACGATGTGGAGTAGCGACTGACCAGCAACGAATACCAGTCGCCACCGAAACCAGTGGCGCCATGCGGTTAGCATTGGACCCACAAGAAACAAAAGCCCCGTCATTAGGTGCCCCGTGTGTCCGTGCCCGAGGATTGACATAGAAATTATTCAAATTGAGCTTCTGAACGTGGCCCTCTTTTCTAGCTCGGTTGGCCGTTGGCTGCGTCGAGTCAACGCTGTGCGCGCGCGCGCGCGTTGCAATCTCCTGCGCCCAGTAGGTCGCGTTCGCTTTCGGCGGTTTTGATCGATCACGCCCGACAGCGTGGACTCGCTGGACGTGACCGTGCGCCGCCAAAGTGGTCACCAAAGCGACGCGTAGCGATCAGACGTCACACTGGGACAACGATTAATTACTTCGGCTGGTATGGACCATGATTTCGGGGGAGCGAGATGACGACGCCTTATGTGACGTAGATGTGCGGTCGAGCAGTGTGACGGATTGCTGCTCTAGCTGTCGCGAAAAGGATCTAGATAAAATTGCGTTTCGCATCGCAATCCTTATACTGTGTCTGTATTCTGGAGGAGATCCACAATGAGAGCTTCACTTGATTATTCAAGTCCAAGTAAGGTTAATTCGGGTCTGAATAAGGTTCGTTTTTTGGCGATTTTTTGTGAAGACACCATTCGACCTATCTTTCTCAAGTGAATGCCATATTAATCTACACGTTTTCAAGAATATTTGGTTCTATTTTGAGGAAGACTTGTTAGAAACGTCATCGTTGGCGACAAATTTAGGAAGGCTGAAAACACGAAAAGATACTTTTTCCGGTGACCATCGTAGCTGCGTGATGGGTCATCAGAAATATACAAATCGCTATTCATTGGATAGATTATAAGTTTATCTAGGTAATTTCGTCAAGTTTTTGTTAAATTTCCAATTTATCGATTTTTGGCAGCATTTTGAAGTTGATCAATGATCAAACCGGGTTCGTCGCTTTAGGGCAAGTCTTTTGATTCGTAACAAAAACGGCTCGTTTTTTTTTTATCGCAAAATATCAACCTTTTTGTATATATTTGCAAATTTCATAATAAACTACAAGTTTTAAAAAAAATTTGATCGTTTTTTGGAGAAAATATTTTATAAACTTATGTCGATGGTATGAAATTTAGAAAGGCGTGTCTGCATGAGGCACGACTTTTCAAAAATAAATATCTTTATCAGTTGTGCTTCGATTGATCCAAAAAAAATTACGCAATACACTTGAAAGGATCAGCATTCGTGAAAAAATGTAACAAATAAATGTCAGCAAAAAATTAACTACCTTAGCCCCCTCCCCCTTAAGTCGAGTAATGAGCAGAGTACGGGAGCAGTTGAGTCAATTGTAGGCAATACAAAACATTACCATCTAGTATGCCGCGGGCAAAGCTCTGTCACCGATTGCCCCACATTTGACATGCCAATCGAAGTAGTCGTAGATGCTAGCCAACTTCCATCACACCGCCCCTCGAGGGCACACGAGTTTGTCAAACAGTAGCCCATGATCGATCCATGGTGTGAGCTGTACCCGCTTTATACCACGACATTGACGTCCCTTTAGCGACACATCTGCTACAGTTCACTCATAATTTGATTCGTTCTGGGTGTCTAAACTCATTTTGGGGGATCCGAAAGTGATATTTAACCAAAGAGCGCGGTTCAATCCTTCGCAACCTCGAGCGTCTAACGAATTGCTTGAGGCGCGCACGCTGAAATCTTCCAATAATTCCCACCCCGGGAGGGGCATACTCGAATCGCGATTCGGCGATTCAGTCATAAATTCATTACCACCCCCTCTCCCGGGGGGCAAATCTACTGGAGCGAAGACGGAGAAGGATCCAAGTCGTACCGCAGCAAAGCATACTTCTGAATCCGTTGAAACTGGCCACCATGGCACACCGCACACTGGCCGAATGACGACGACGATGACAGCAATGGGAAGCAGAGTGAGGAATGCCGCCAAAGAATGCGCCCTTTCTCTGCGCCTCTGTCTGCCACCTAGCGCCGCGATTAGAAGCCGCACGAATGCCGAGCGAATATTGCCGGGGAAAGGAATTGATTTGAAGCCAAGCGAAGCCAGGAGCAAAGGGGGTGCAGCTGCCGAGAAGGGGAACTTGGTTATAAATTTATCCCGAAATTCCATCCCCACCACCCGAATGGCAACCCCATGCGTCTGTTTCTGGCTTCGAATTCTCGACGCAACGACTCTCCAATCTCGTATCGAGCACCTGGGAGCTGTGGATATTTGATAAAGAAACTGGCAAGGTGGCAAGGTGGCAAGGTGGTAAGATTTGCTTACGCCGTACGCCGCTGGGGTGGATAACATTTTTGCGAATTTGGCACGCCATCGCCATCGATCTCCTTCGCAAAATTCCCCCCCTTTTCTGTCGCTTTCTGGTTCCTTTGGGGTTGAGTTGTTCTTTGGCCCCGGCCAACCAACCAACCAACCACATCGATCGCTCGTGGCAAAACGTGAGCTTCAGTCGCTCGTGGATTACTATACTTTGCCTTCCCCCACCGGACTCCGATTTACCTCGGATTCGGTTCGATTGTCGGCGGGTTCTCGCTCGATGGATGGATTCTGGGCTAAATGACGATTAACTTTTCGCAACGTTTTTCCGCCGTTCGGTCGGTCGTTTCAGTCGACGTCCCCACGGAATAGGAATCAATTACTCGCGTTCGACGGCGACCCTTTAATTGCTGCCGCCAGCCGCATTTTCTCATGTTTCACGTGCGCACGCCGGAGGGCACTGGATGGATTTCGCTTTTCGTTGCAATTATTCGACAGAAAGACATCGACATTGCAGTGCTCACCGCGGGATGGGGCGACTCTTTCTTGTATTCGATTGGTGTATAAGGTCAGGTTCCGGGGAGGGATTCACATTTTGACAGTTTTGCTCTTTTGCCCCGCCAAGTCGCGGTAACGTTAGCAACGATCAATCATTCCAGGAGCCGGAGCGCGGCTTATGTTTCCTTCGTTTACAAAGTAATTCTCTGACTGGGCTACTGAGGGCCGAGGATTGATGCGATGGAACCGCATTCTCAAACATGGAGACCGGCGCACGAATCAACCAACGATAAGAGAATATTAATAATGATAATTATAGTGATTGCATTACGAGCGATTCACGATTCGGTGTGTGTCACAGCGGGGATCATATCAATTATCTGGCGGGGCCGGTGACAAGCGCCCAAATGGGACGAAAGAAGAATGCGACGAGAATTGGCCGAGAAGCTCGAGAACACCCAAAAAAGAAAACTGCCGTCTTTGTCCTTTGTCTAGAGAAAGAAGGAGAGAGAAAGAGAGAGAGAAAATAAAAGGAAGCAACACAGGAGGAGGTTGCGAATGTCGCGATTTGTAATCTTTTCGGCAAGACCTTCTTTCTCCCGGGGGGAGGGGCAGAACCCAGGGCTCCCTGGAGCATCTTCCCCGGCATTCCAGGGTGGCAGCAGTGGCGGCGGTGACGTCGAGAGGCCCCAAATGTGTTTAATCGTGCTAATGGCCCCGCGTTAAAGAAGAACAACTGATGGGGCTTTCCTGGAATCGCTGAGGATTCGAGCGCTGTGAACGAAACTGCTGCTGGTTCTTGGAGTGAAGAGGAGGAAGAAGAGACCGCCGCTGCCGTTAATTCAGCGATTTATGCATTTTGCGTCTTTTGGGCCCCCGGTATGCTGGGGAGATCATCATCAGGGATTCCTGCGGCTGCTGCTGCTGCTGCTGATTCACCATGATTCCGCTCAGGGTTCCCTCGTTAGGTTCCGCGTGGTGCAGCATAAACCATTTCCAGTTCCAGCCGCCTGTCATTCTCGTTCTCGGTCCGGTGAATCGGTGAGAACGCAGCGGCCACAGTGGGTCCGAAATTGATTTCCATTCGGCGTCGTAATTAGAAGACGGCTTAGCGCGGGCCTAAATTGGCTCATGGTGTGCGCGCCGCTCCACAAGCGGTTCCGTCGATTCGTGTGGATTTGGATTTAGGTAGCCCCGGTCGGTCGTCGGAGTGTCCCGCGCGCGTACG
This sequence comes from Anopheles aquasalis, assembly GCF_943734665.1. NCBI lineage: Eukaryota > Metazoa > Arthropoda > Insecta > Diptera > Culicidae > Anopheles > Anopheles aquasalis. The sequence goes on along the minus strand of NC_064878.1, from coordinate 51,693,209 downwards.
GGAGTCGACACCGCGCGACACCAAGATTGAGACCTAACGCACCCGCTGAGCTTTTGTAGCCATTGTTTCCGGCTGGCAGGTATTGGGGCGTTTTTTTTTGTGTGCGGCGATTGAGATACGATACGTCTTCATCTACGGAAAATGCGACGCCAACCGATCGGCAGTTAGAGGAGGAGCATCGCATTCGTTACTGAATACCGAGGAGACGGAACGGATATCCTCATTGTGTTGGTCTACTACGTGGCGTGACAATGTTTTGAGGTTATGTTAACATGCCAAACTGACTGACAGCCGACAAACCAGGAAGTATATATGTAGTATGCCATGAACTGCTGCGAGGATGACCTCCAGCAAGGTCTCTATTCACTCTGAAGACGCTGGCACCAAAGCAAATCATCTACCCCCCCGTCCGGATGGCGATTGCGCCGATCGCGATCGGTCAACGACCGAACGCAGCGGAGCCCTTTGGCGAGCGGAGAACCCTCAGAATAGATAAATTACATAACCCCGGCCCGGCTGGATCCCGGTATTACCGTAATACAAACTCGACCGGTCTCGACCCAAGGGGGCCAGGGGCTCAACTCAAACAAGAAGTCAGCCGCTGTACTGGATGGAAGATGGAGGAGCGTGCGCGCGTTCCGCAACTCCGCAAACAATTGTGACCTCAAAACGGAGGCTAGATCGATAGCTGGCAGGATACAGGACGGTGGCAGGAGCCCGGTGCCATTACACACTATACAGAAGAACAACCCCACAACATCCGCGGCGGGGAGCGAGTGAACGGACACCGTTACGCGCCAACGTTGTTTTATGGATCTCCAGCCGGCCCATCGGCCCATTCCCGGCGGCGATTCAGGATGGCAGAGTGCTCAGGAGGAGGAGGGCAAGCGTGAGCGATCGATCGATCGATCGAGCAAACGATCGACGCGGGCGTGCGCACACCAGTCCCTCTTCATTCTCCTCCTTCTCCTCGAAATGAATCTCATAACAAGCCAGGCCAGGCGGCGGGGGACGCAATGTCTAGTCGGGTTCGCCTTTAGGTCTCTCTTCCTGTCTCTCTCTAGGCGCGTTCTTGGGATCATCAGGGAGAAGGGAACTTCTCTTCGGCTGCAAGCTCATCATCATCATCATCGCCGTAGTGGTCGTCGTCGTCGTAGTTGTAGCGTAGAGGTTATTGATCCACACGCCGGAACGAAGGCGATGCATCTGCTGCACTCCGCCCAGTGTCTAATGCAACTCTCCCAGGGGGAGACCTGGTCCTGTAGGTCCGTCCAAGAAGAACCAGACGAAGCCAGTCTCCTCTGCGTCTTGTTGATTGTTGTTAATAGTCCCCGTGATCGTCTCGTCTCATGGTGACCGAGCCACCGAGAACATCCTTCTTCCTTTCCCCCCGAGCAGATGTTATCGGTTGGAGTCGCTCTCTTTCACTCACTCTCTGTTGGTCTCTCTCTCTTTCTTTCTTGTGTTCTACAGAGTGGGCGCAATGCTTCATGATGGGTGATTTATAGTGAGGCTAGTAACAAATGAAACCAACCCATCAGCGAGCCCATTTTGGCGTCACTATCCTGCTGCTTCTTCCTTCACCTTCATCTTGCCAGAACACAAATACACACATACAGGGAGTGAAGGTGAAAAACGGATGAGCAGCATCGACATGAAAATTATGTAAACGCGGTAATGACTGAGGGAGGGCAGGCCAAGGCGCGCGATTGGCGGCCAACCAGAGCAGCGCAAGACGCAAAACGAGGAGAAGAAGGATGCCAGGTGAACGACGATCCGATGGCCATATACCCCTTGGATCCCACCGCTCAGCTGCCAGACCGGTTGCACTACAATGTTGCAAGCCTGTTGAAGGCCACTCCGCACGTATGTGGAAATGGTTCTAGCATTGTTTTCTGTCTTCGCATTGTAGACCTGGGACTTGGAATGAAGAACCTGCCCCTCCCCGGGGGCGTCACAGAGATTTAATTAATAAAATGCCACGACGCAACGCATCAACTCACGGGACTTCGGGACGTCACGTCATGTGACGTGTGATGCGTTGATGAGATCGCTGCTCGCTTCTTCTCCAAGACCTGTTGATGCTCAACTGCGCCCGGTGATTATCTAATCACGACCACGGGTTACCGTTGTAGCTCGGAACGCTCGGTTCTAGAACGTAGAACGCAGCGTGCAGGAGAAGCATCATGGGCACCTTGAGCGGGGAATTAATAAAGAAAAGCCTTAAACCCCTGGGTCACACAATCAACCCTGGTGAGCAGGTTGGAGGGCCCTGGGCCCAATGATCGTGACCTAACGGGGCGATGCCATGAACCGCTCTGTTGCTGGCCAAGGAATCAATCATCGGGCACAGAGGTGATATCCCCAGAATAGATCTCACTGAACTGAGTGACCTTCAACTGTCGAAATTGTGTGCTGTGGATCCGAAACGGAATGCCGAAAACCCCCCCAAATGCCAGAACGCGGCGTGAGAAGCGCGCAACAGCACGGAAATCATCGGAAATAATCACTCAATGGGAGCGCGCATTGATCGGATACGTCGGAACCACCAATTACGGAGACTCGGGGGATCGGGATGCTTGGGGAGGCTGCGTGGTAGAGGTGCAAATCACGCCGGCCTTTTGGACGAATCGCCGATCGGTATTGTCAGCTCGATGATCTCACTACCAAGCGCGAGAGAGATGAGTTCACCTAAGGCGGAATGTAACTTCCGGCGCATCTTCTGCGGTATTTCTTGGTGAAGAATACTTTGAAGGCATTTGGTTAGAATGGAAGTTCCTGAACCACTCCCTGGGCCAATTAATGGCGGCTTCCCTGATTTAATCTGTAGCTCGTGCAATTGAGCGTGAAGAGCCGAGCGGTCTCCGAGCAATCCGAGCACACCGAGCGGGCTTTGTGGCCGGTGCACTGAACCATAAAAACCACAACCTCTCCCCGAAGGGGGGCCCCAAGGTTCCCCAAAATCACATACTGACCGTCAGCGAGCGTGACGGTTATGTCTTCATTCGTCGTTCACCGTCGTTCCATCCCATCCAGTGCCGTGGTCGCAGTTGCGGTCAGTGCATCAAATTTGAGATGCATCGAAATGGTCAGGACGTGAGGATCGCGAGCGGGAAGAGGATCTTTATGGCCAAGGAGCACCGGGTGCGCGCGCGCGCGCGGTCTAATAAGCACGTGAACGTGATCGTCGGCGTGATCGTGGGAAGGTGTTTGGACGCCCCGGACCTTGCTCTTTGCATTTCCAAAACCTCTTATCACCTGCCGGCACTGCTGGCCGCACCACAAACGGGCTGACTGGCTGGCTGGCTGGCTGGCTGGCTGGTTGATGGATTCGGACATCAACAACGCGCCAGCGAACGAACGAACGAACGAACGAAGATGAACGATTGGTCGGTTCGTTGGTTCGCAAAGTCAAGGTTTTTCCAGCACCGGGGCTGGGTTCGTGCCAGGGTCAATGGCAACTCGACTCGACTCGAGCGTATGTGTGCTGGAGGAAGAAACAGAAAAAGAAGAGGAAACGTTCCACGCAGAGCAGCATCGTTCGTGAAGTCTCGGAAAAGCCGCGAACCGGCCAACCGGCAGGTTGCCGGGTGCCGGGTGCCGGGATGCTTTATTAAAATCGAAAATGAAAACACCCTGCTGGGGGTGGCTAAGGGTGGCCGATACGGGGGGTGTGTCGTCTCTCGCCGTGGCCTTGCGTTGCTCTCCACAGCGGGACTGCAGCGGGAGTTCGCGGAACGGGCCGGGGCTCACGAGTTCGGCGAATGGTGTGGAATGGAAAATGGACGCACATCACATCCCAAGGCAGGCCCCCCACATGTTGTGCAGGCACGGTGTCGTACATGGTGAACACTCGAGAGAATGGAGCGAACCTGGAGCAAAGAAATGGATCGACATCGCGCAAGAAAAGAAGAAAAACGAAAATCATGTGGAGAATTATGAAGAAAAATAAAACTCGCGCATCCAAGTGTGCGCTTTTCCGAACCGTGATTCGTGTTGTGACAGGCGCCGAGATCACAGGAGACTGGTTTACTCATTTGACATTTCGTTGAATGGTTGATCGCGGATCGCGGATCTTGTTCTAATTCCTCTTCTTCTCGAGGGGCGAGAACGATTGAAATGGAAACTCACGATGCATCGCATCGCCGTCCGAAACGAGATAACACCTCGCAAGATATGCCTTCTAGCGAGGGATTTCATCACCATACGAGCCGTTCGCTCGATCGTCTAGCAGAGACGTCCTCTAGCACCTACGAACCGTGTCCGTGTCGGGCATAATTTTTATGTAATCATATTTGATGACATGTAATCGCGGTACGGTGCGGAGAAAAAACATGCGCAGCCAAGAGGCCACCACGGACAGCACAGTTTGATGTTCTTGACCGCGAGCGAGCTGCGTCCACTGCGTCACGATTGCGAGCAACGCGAGAAGGCAACCCAAGGATGCTACGGATGGTGGGATGTCTGGGGGTACGGGCGTGCACGAGAGATAATGTCCCCCCCGCACACGTGAAGGAGTCACGTCTCCGTTTGACGCCTTCGAACGAGTTAGCCCGATCCGGTCCTGGTCCGGTCGGTTCTTGCGGGTCGGTAATTGAATTTTCCTCACTCGAAAGGAAGCTGGAGGTGGTGAAGAAGGGCGAAGATGGTTCACTCACTCAGAACACTCCGCGCGATGCGCGGACCATAAATTATGCTCGCTCACCAGCTGAGAGGTTCCGTGATCTCTCTCTCTCTGTCTCTCGCGCGCAAAACCAGCGGCCATCGTCCGTAGATCGTTCGTATGTCATTCTTCCCAGGAGGAGGCCTCGAGAACGAGAACGAGCAGGCTACATGTGTGTGTGCGGGTTTGTGTGATCGATACGATCGATTGACTGGTGGAACCATGTTACGAGTATCTCACATGTCTTCTCGAGGAGGTGAGGGAGGAAAAAGACACAAAAAAAACAGCTCGTGAAAAACGATCCGAGCAGACGGATCAACGATAAAGATCGTCTTCGGGTTGTGGTGCACTTTGCTGAAATTCGATACGCAGACAGACAGAGAGATCGTAGAGAGAGAGAGAGAGAGAGAGAGAGAGAAAGCGAGAGAGAGCGAGAAAGAGAGTGAATCGATGCGCCGCTTGATAGAGACTTGCTCCTCCGATGCCGCCACACATGTGTGAGGTTCCAGCTCCATTTCTCGGCTTTTAGCAAACCTTTCAACCACAGACAGACCGCCAGACAGCGGAAACAAACATTGCGCAGCGGAAAGCGGAAATACGGCAGACGCAAACCGCAAAAAGAACGCACGCTGAAGAACAAAGAACTTCGATGCTCGATGGCAGCAAGCGACGAACCCTCCCCCCCCCCCCCCCTGAGGTCTGACGAGTGGTCGAGCGGAAACACTTCCAGGCAGCCCAAAGAAAGAGAGAAAGAAGGGCGCTCGATTGCAAATGAAAAGTGGAAACGATCGCAATAAACAACGATTCAATTTATGATGACTGCGTAAGTAATGGGTTCTGGCGCTGGCTGGCTGGCTGGCTGGCTGGCGGCCTGGGGTGCATGACAGGTTCATAATGTGATCCATTCCATGCTGCTGGTGCTGTGTGCAAACTGGCAAGGACAGTAAAATCGTTGGTTGTAAGTGATCCTTCCTTGGATTCGAGCCAGAACGCGAAAGACACGAATCCGTTTGGCACCTTCCAACTCGGCACTCCTTCGACCATACCAGGAATTGCTCCTTCGACCATACCAGGAACTCTTCCTGGCACACGGGGGGCAGGGGAGTAAAATAATTTAACGCCGTATGGCCCTCCATGCGCCTCGCCCCCGGTTCCGCAGCCCGTGAGTCATTTGCATTGTGTTTTCAGGTGGCAACTCGCTGCGTGGCGGCTGCCAGTGGTCTCCACTTCTTCTCCCCGGGCCATTTCTTCGCGTTGCTGCGTTCTCTGTTTGTTTTGTTTGGTCGTCGGTCGGATTGGTCAGTGAACCCGTGGCGCACGGCAATGCACGGTAGCGGCGTCGACAGTAATCGTAGTGCTGTCCTCCGTCGAGTTCGCAAGCGACGCGACAACCACACGGAGCGCGGGCGATTCATCATTTGCGTTGCGTGCACGGAAACACTCCACTGGTTCAATTTGTTCTTCCAACTTCAGCCCAAGCCGTTGGTAAACAATGTTTTCTGCTGCATTCGCGACTCGCAGGCGGTTGCGGTGGCCATCTGCGCAGAAAAACTGCGTCTGCACAGTCCATGTGTTGGCGTTCAGCGCGGGGCGGGAAGGATATTAAATTAATATTCTGTCAACGGACTAGCAGCAGCACCATCACACTCCGGTATTGTTCATCATTGGAGCGCGGATAGAAACGACTGCAAAACAACTTGTCACTTCTGCCCGATCTGCACACACTCTCTTTCTTACGTCCGTCAATCCGCGGGATCGTGCGGTGCATGTGTGATGACGAACGTACATTGTTCTCCTCGAATGCTGATCCGTGCGTTCTGCTGATGCAAATAGAAAGTTGTGTGAGATCGACGCGCTATGATTCAGTTGATGGCGGTCGATGAACAATTTGGATTTCCATCGATCCCTGCTCGAGACACCGGGACTGCTCATGCTTGACGCCTCATGAACGGGGGAGAGCGAGTGCCGAAGAACATGCTGATTGATGATTCCGATAGAGAACTCCGCCGGGTGTTTGATTGAAATTCCATTACCTTTTTCGCCGGTCCGGTAATCGCGAGGTTCGTCACTTGAATGGTCGCGCCAAGTCTTTTGAAGCAAATCGTTTGCCGATCGATCGACGCAGATCGATACTGCCGCTGGATACATCTTTAAAGAACAAACCGGAGGCTTATCGGCGATGAACTACTTACACCTCGATCACCAGCGGCCGATCGTGGCCATTATCGTTCTAACGGCATCGACTAGCCAGGCATTTCATTGTGTGAGGACCTTAAGCGCTGGCCTGGCCTCCGGTTCGGCGGCCATTGTTCGAATATTTGCGAAACCAGCTCGGAACCGCAGGCGGGCGGTACCAGGGCCAACCCTGTGATTAGCGTCGGCCCCTCTCTATCCCTTTGCGATCCCGGTAATCACCAAAACCAGAGCACGTCCATTCCGGGAGTACCGGCCAGTGGTTGCTCGCCATTTGCCTAACCCTAGAACCGATTCAGGAGCAGCGATTTGAGACGAGGGATGTTTTTTTTTTTTCGTTCGTCCGTTTGGAATTAACGCTCGGTCCAACTGTACTTGGGAGCACCGCTGGGGAGTACCGTTGGCATCCTGTTGGTGGCCATCATAACTGCGATCAGGGTGTCTGTCCGGGCCTGTGTGTCTGTGTGTAGGTCAACCGGTGCGAAGGTTCTTACTAGCCCTTTTTTTTACCCATCCCAGCATCGTAAACCTCGCGCGACTCGCGCGTAAACCCCGTTTTTGACTGACAGTGGGACGGCGCGCACTCAAACCCGGAAGCAATCATCCGGGCCATCACTCACAACGCCCGAGGGGGAGTCAGAGGAACGCCTACGAGAAGGTGCATGCATACATCCATGCAGCATGAGCAGAGTGAGCTGGTACGGCTGAAGACGAGCAAAAAAAAAAACCGTCAAAAGTCTCAAACCGTGTATGTGAGTAACTTCTTCTGCGGTGACTTCTACTCCAGCAACTGGAACGATCGCACCCGGGAGTTCGTTTGCAAATCTTGCGGCGAGTGTGCAGAAGATGGTGGGGTAGCCCGCACGGTGAAGCCTATCATTATCAGCAACAACGGAGCAACCGAAGGAGAAGATCGTCGTAACCAGAGCGCCCGCCCGGGCCGGTTCAGTTCTATTCAATTTGTCCGTCGTCGTCTGCGTCGCCGTTTCTGGCCGCTACGGTCTTGCCTTAATTTTCTTTCTCTATCTCTGTGCCCCTCTTGTGGCACCCTCTTTGCCGCTCGTACTGCCTACCCTGTCAGATTGACAGAACACAGAACGCGTTAGAACGAAGAAGGCGGCGGCGGCGATGGCGGTGATGTGCTGCAACCTGTTTTCATGGCGCAACAGCGCAAGCTATGGAAAGTGCAGAGAGGCAACCGTAGCCTCATCCGCCCTCCCCTGAGGGAAGAATGGCGTGCCTAGACTTCCAATGCTTGCCACCGCCACGCTAGTTATGCTTAGTGAATTGGCAAAACAGCCACAATTAGTGGCGCGTACAAGGGAAGGAGGAGTACAAGAGACACAATAAGACAGAGAGCAAGAGAGAGGCAGAGAGGGAGCGAGAGTAATAAGAATCCGCTTAGTATGATTCCAGATGAGGTCACCCCGAACTGACGATATAGTCCGGACGCTTGTCGGAGTGGAGCATGAAAAAAAAGCGGTTTAAAGAAATTAAATATGAAAAAAGTGGCCAGAACACAATGAAGCTACTGGTTGGAACCGTGGTTTTTTGGGGAGCTCGAGGGCCCTAATTTGTGCCTCAAGCCAAGGAGCACCACGGTTTACGGTTGGTTAAATGGTATCCAGGCAAAACACCACAATTGGTCTAATCATCACCATCGGGATCACCGCACAATTCGGTTGGCAGTTCGGTGCTTCAGGTCGGTGCTGCTTTAAATAGCTTTAGATGTAGATTGGCGCGATAAAAAATGTTAATGGCATGCAGTGGTAGTTATGCTCATCAAACCGTAAATGAGAAATGCCTTTTTGGGTGGAAGAACACCATTGCCTTGTAGAACTCTGAAGAAGAAAACTCAGAACGGAATCCTCTCCGCATCCGCAAAATACTCAGAATACTCACCTTAGCAGCACGCATGTCGTGCCTTCTTTTCATAAATCAAGACATTGTCCGCCGAAAGCCCCTTGAAATCACCTGCGAACCGGTTCCGATCGATCGATACCGTTAATTAGTGTGTAGCTGTGGCGTCGAAGCGTCAGCGTAGAATGCCAAGAAAATGCCGTTTCCGTGCGTGTGTCCGAGGCCACGGTACATGGCGTTGCATAATGTGCAATCATCGGTTGCATCGGAAGTGCGCGCGACGGCGACGGTGGTGGTTGGAATGAAATTTATTGTTTTGGATGCGCGACGATTAGATTCCGGTGGCCGGATGCGCGGTTGTATGCGACAGGCCTGCACCGGACCGGCCGGACGGCACGTGGCCGTTGGATTGTGTTGACCCGCGAATAACGGCAATTGGTGGGCAAGAGGAAGAAGACACACGGGAGTGGTCGCTGCCGCCATTTATGGTCGGTCGCACCGACAACGTCAACGTGACATTGTCCTTGCAATGTCGTGTCGTGGGTTCGAAACCGGAAAATGACTCCCGGTAACTGGGGAGGAGCAGCGAATCGGGAGAAATCAAGCGAACGAACTGACCAACACTTCTGGCAATGCTGTCACCGATGACGAGCCATCCGCAGCATCTAATTTGTATGCACATAACCCTGGCCATAACGCGTCATCTGTGACCATCCTTCCGTTGTAGCTGATGTTCGATTCGTGGCTTCTTGAACTCCGCTTATCTTTGCTAATGATTATCACGGTGTGCTACTAGTCTCGTGGATCGCACGTGGAGCACCATTCGACTGTTTTTTTTAATTTAAAATCTACAACGCGAAGCCACATCATGATATGATGCCACGGAAGGGTCCGATAGGGCTCGATACGCGTCATACAGGGTCGTGACTCGTCGAAGAGAGCGCGTGCTCACGGTTATCTGCCTCGTGCTGGTATTAATAACTTCTGAATCATTCTAGACAATTCATTAACTTTCGTACCAGCCACTATAGAGTGACCTAAACGATGTTTGCGAAGCTGAACTCCCTGTGGTCGGTCCGTTCTGGTCGGAATCGACATCCCTGGTGATGATGGTGGTAATGCACCGACGGTAAAGGTCGTGCATCGAAGGGCAACCATACCGAGGGGAACTACTGGACTGGAGACCGAACTTCGACGACTTCTTTCTCTTCATGTTTATTCATGGCGTTCGGTCCATGCGGTGACTGTGGCGGTTCCGCGAATGGCAAATGAGACAAAACGAAATGCAGGGAAGATAGCAGCAGCAGCAGCAGCAGCAGCAGCAGCAGCGATCGGGAGTCGATAGCAGCGAGAGCCTGGCCACGAACGGCGCGGGGGATTGTCGTTCTTCTGCTGCCGCTGCCGGTTATCCCGGTATCCAACATTTCTCTAGCGGCGCTTGCGTGACCTTTGCCGGATTGCGTTACGGTCCGCGCATCGCCGAGCCGGTTCTGACCACAGCACCTGAGAGATTGGCCTTTCTAGATAAGGTGACCGTGCTACTTACTCCCCTGTTGCTCAAATCAAAGTTCATTCCGAATCCATTCCCGGAATAAAAGAGCCCAGGCCCAGAACTGGTACATTACCAATCGCCCGAGCGCCGAAAGTATTTTAAAACAAAACGGAGGTCATTTTGAAAGACAAATTAAATACAAATTAGCTGTCAGATTGCTTGGCAGTCTCGCGGCGAGAATAGACTAGACAGCTTACTTTGTTCTCAGTTCATCAATCAATCAATCAGGTAGGCCACGTCCAACTCAAAGCGAGCCCCTTTGTTTGTGCCACTTGACCTCTCCCCGGAGCTACGTGATTGATAAAGCCTCGCGGATAATTATGTGCGCGCTAATACGAATCCGCGTCACCGTTCCGTTCATGTAGAACGTTCCGCAAACATCATACCTAGAACCCCGATGAGCTCACAGCACAGCATCCGATCTGACGTGTCCCTATTCCGCGCGAAGAAGAAGCATCATGACAATAGCATCCTTCGCTTCGTTCCTTCGCCTTAATTCATAAATCATGCAGTTTGCTCCCCTCGCCGCTCCGTGGCTCCGTGAGAGAATGTCCTCCGAACGAGGCGAACGACTCACGAAATCCGCAGCCCTTGATCCGGAATGGCATCATCGGGCATGATTTAGCTCCGGATTCGCTAAAAAAAAAAGGGTATCTTCTCCGGTTCGTGTTGTTGTTGCTGCTGCTGCTGCTGCGATGGACATTCGGACGTCGAGGCTGATCAGGATGGCTGATCTCATCCGCCGTGATCGTGATGCTGCAAATTCCACCGGCACTGTTTGTGCGCTACCGCGGATGATTCACGCACCACGGAAGAGAGCCGGAAAGGTTCAAGGACTCCACGGCAATGCCAAGGGGTTCCCGTAGTCGCACGACCTTCCCTGATGTCGACGAAAGGGAGGAACAGGTTATCAAAACGGGGTCCAGACAATTTCCAGGCCTGTATCGTACGAGTATCGATCACACTTGTCTCGAGATGAAGGAATTGAGAAGCGGAAAATGAGATTTCACACCCAAACTGCCGGGTGGCAGAACGAGGGAACGAGTGGCTGCCGTCCATAATAGCAATCATTATCATTGATTTCTGTTCAATTATTGATTGTGTTTACCTACGCGTCAACCAAGACGACATCCCGTTTTGCTGATTGGATGGGTCTTTACGCGTGTCCTGGAGGGGGAACTTTACGGACAACTGCACAGCACAAAAAACAGGAAATGGGAGTCCTCGCTCGGTCGCTTGCTCGCTCGCCTTCTGGAGGAAGTGCTAGTGCACCCGGGTGATCGCACACACGAAGCGATTGGCAGCATAAGTATAGGGTGTTGTTGCTGATGATCGTCAAGAGCAGTCGAGTGTTGTACGGCCATTGTACCATCATTATCGTTCGATCCGCAATGCCCTCTACGTGGCACACACCGGTGTTGCTGGCCACACGGACGTCCGCGGAACGTCCGTCTTAAGCCACACAAACGCCACCACGCTCGATAATGATATAATTTTCAATTTTCGATGATTAGCCGAACGAGCGAACGAGCGTCTAGGTGCGCATGTCCTTGAATCGTCACCCATTTATGGACCTCAGACGGAGGGGGGATTAAATGGCATGACTTGAGCATGATTGTGACGGTTGAGTCCCGAAATGTTTCGGGTGCGAGCCTCCTGACGACCACCGGAGGCGCACCGACTAATTGCTCTTCAGGGTCCAAATTTGGACCAACAGGGAGACTTCAAAATAGGCGCGGAACTACCCGTTGTGCGGTAATTTCTTGCTGCAGCATGGTGGGGGCCACCTTGAAAAGTCCTGGGGACGTAGGAGAAAAAAAAACGGAACAGAGATCGTCCCCCGGGGTCCCATTCACTCACACTTCGACCCACTCGATCGCATCCTCTTCTCACGCGAAAACCTTGAGATAGCGGTCAGCGGTCCACATGAGATCGTTTTGTTTTATGGGACCCCATTAAAGCAAGATGAGGCCGGCCGGCTCTTTGGCCGGTGCCGGTTCGCGCACGATGCACGACGAGTGCACGAGCTGCATCTGCAAAAGGTTCCTCCGGTGGAGGTCCCTCTGCGAGATAATTAAAAGCAACCCAAGTGCAGTTAATCTACACAATTAGTCATCAATTAATGCGCAAATGGAATGTGCGAATCATCATGAACGTGGTGGCGGTGGTGGTGGTGGTACCCTGCTCTGCCTGAGGCGACACTGGCTTCAGCGACACTGGCTTCAGCGACACCGCGAAATGGCCTGCCAGGAGTCAGACGAAGTTGCAATGGATATCTCAGGACAGGTCATGCGGGATGTGATGTCCGAAAGAACGCGCTCAGAACGCTTGTTATAAGGTCCTAAAACCCTGATCAAATCCTCACAACCGATCTTTATGGTTCGACTTAACGACTGTTTGATTTGCCACCAAACACACACGATCAACACACGAGAGGATCGAAGGTTCGGGGACTTTGTAGCGCAGCTCGCGATGTGTCATAGACCCTTCTCACCCCGCGATTCCATTCCATTCGGTTCCAGCGGCACTTCAACAACAACAACGTACCATGGGATTGCTCAGACCACTTGGGATACTTGGGTCCGTGGATTTATGGTCCATCGGTGGTCAGTATCCGTCTGCAGAGAGCCTTTGGCAGCACCGAGCGAGTGAGTGAGTTATCGTCGGTGCAACATTGTGCTTTAGTGTGCCGCACAGCCCTTGGTTGCTACGGTTGCTGTGCCGTCTAGTGGCTGTTGACCAACGAGGCTAAGCAAAAAAGAATGAGAGAGAAAAAGAGATCAATCAATCGGTCACCGATCGGTCGGTCGGTCGGTCGGTCGGTCGGTCAGTGATTCGAGCACCCTTTTGCGCGGTCCGCGGTCACCTCGATGGAGTGCACTCGGTGGCGAATGGCACCAGAAGAGACCTCCTCTTTCCGCCTTTAGTTACATTTTAATAATCCACCATTAACGGTCCACCATCGTGGCACCGCGGTGTCGAGTGCGTTGCAGCTACTGCAGCACCAAAGGGCGAGGGGAGGGAGTTGACTAATTCCAACCTGGACGTTGGCGGACTTCCCCTCGCCGCTTTGACTGACCTAAAAGCCTGGAGTTGCGGTGCGGTTCGCGTGCTCGGTGTCACTTGCACGTGTTTGGTTGGAGCCGGCATGCCTTTTTGGTCGAAGCGAGTCTGGCGCTTAATGCCTGGCGATTTAGCGCGCGTCACCGAGACACACCAAGTCTACATTTGCAAACAATATCGACCAGAACCGTGCTGTTTGTCGCGCTCTCGCTCTCTCTCTTGCCCAAGCCCACCCGAGGGAAGGAACAAGAATTATGTGGAGCCAGCATTGTCTATGCTACCAGCGAGTGGACATAATGGTTCCCCTCTGAGATGAGAGTGTCAAAGCATTCTGTAATGGTTGTTACCAGGAGCAACATCGAGGTCTACTGGTACCGAGGTGCTGCTGCTGCTGCTGGTGCGAGATCACGAATGATTGAACCCTGAGTCATGGTGCGGTTGGCACCAGGGATTAGTCACAACCCCCCCGCGGGGGCACTAAAACTCCCGAAAAGCCCAAAGTGTCCAACAACGGGTCAACAGTTTCCCCGTTGCGCAAAGGCAAAAGCTAAGGCGCCGATCGCGGGATATCAATTTGTGTTTCCAAAGTCCGAAGGTTAGTGGGGCGCACGGTAGGGCACACAATTCGGTCACCGTACCTTCGGGTTGCCTTTGAAGTTCAGATTCCCCGCCCTGACCGATTATTAACATTCCAGACACAGCGCACTGCAGTTCAGTTGATCTCCCTCCCGTTCGGTGGCCATTTGTGCGGAGTAATCGATTTCCGATTCAAATTTCGACATTGGACTTCACCAACTTCTGGATCGGGAGAAGTGGGCCAAGTCTCCAGGGAGAGAGAAAGAGAGAGAGAGAGGCTGGATCACTTGATTCCAGTGCTGATCGCTTCCCCCCGAAAATAATGATCATCATCGTGGCCACCGTGGCCACCATTTTGCAAGCGTAAAAACAAACTCCCGCGATCCCCGCCTCGGCGTCTTCTCGGCGCTTTGATTGCTACATTTCCCTTTCATCAGCCCTCTACCCAGAGAGTGGTGCTCGAGAGGTGGCGAGAGGAAGGTGATCGATCGCCTCAAGTAGCCAGCCAGCCAACGAGCGAACGATTGAGGTGCGCGCGAGCGCGAAATGGCATGAAATGCGGTGCGGTTTGCGAGCTCAACCCTCGAGATACTTCTCGCGAGGCCTCGGCAACTGGATCCCGGGATCCATGGTTTCTGCCCGGGAGCTGCGTGACAAGCGTGACAAAAGTGTCGAGCGATCGAATGGGGTGTGAGTGGAGCTAGCTGCTTCTTCTTTCACCTCATTTTCACCACATCAAATGGCACCAAACACATCGATCAAATCGGGTAGCCAGTGGTTTGGCTCTTTTGCCGGGAGTTCTTCACTTCTAACCCCCTCCGGGTAGGGGTTACATAATCACCCGATGCGCACTTAGAAGAGAGGCTTGATGGTGCTACTGAGACTGATCACTGTTGCACGGTAGCCTCGCCGTGATACTCCTAGAGTCACTAGAGTACGCGAGATCGAGATCATGCGGTCGATCGCTGGAAATCGGCGAGCGAGACAAAATGGCTCGGAAGAGGTGACGAAAGAAGAGACATGGAGTGCGAACAGAGCATCCCTCGTTTTCTCTCAGCAGTATTCTTACTAGTTGATCGCGTTTCTGCGACTTCTGCAACTCGTTGTTCGGCCAAGGCGTACACGAGAGATCACATTTCCGTTCCTGTGTGGTGCACGAGGCGTCTGTTCCTCGATCAGTCCTCGCAGAAATGACCGGACGCGTAAGTAAAGAGGGAAGAAATTACTATCAGCATCCGTGCGAGCATGAATCTTGTTTTGCCGCACCCGGTTTCACCAGAGAACCCAACCTGGGCGCGGTCTATATACGCCCCTGTCATTGACCGCCCTCAAATCAATCAGAGCCAGCCTGTAATCCAGTTACCCACCATAAAGAGTCGTAAAAGATTATTTTTATTGCCGAAACTCATTAAAGTTACATGGCTCTTAATTACTCGCACGCTAGCGTCCAGCCGGCATCGCCCGAAGCCTCGCAAAAGATGCCTCGCCCCGGTTGAAGAGCTGGAAGGAGTGCGAACCGGAAAACCGGGCGCGAGGCAGCAAATGGCGAAGGAATCAGTGCCCATAACAGGATAAGGTGCGGACAAATGCCTGGACAACGCTTCTTCCCAATATGGAAGTGTTACGGCTCACTCCCGTGACCGGTGACCGCACATGCGAGCTCCAGCAGAACCCCAGGATCGCTGGCGACTCGTTGGTCGGCAACATTGTTGCAACCGAAGTCGTACGATGCGTCGTACGTGTTCTCTAATCGTTAATGCGCCTCTGCACCGCACACCGCACTGGTGGCCAGACGCTATTTAGGTGGTCATTAATCCTCCCGCCCGGGGTCCTTATCCCCCCGGGGGGAACCGCAGCCGGCCGCGTGGCATGCGTGCGCGTTGCTGCTCCAAACCGCTGCGAAGGTGTTTGGCGTAACGTGATCGATAGAAGCTCTCGGCTCACGACTGATGCGGCATTATTAATCACTCCTGGTGTGCTGCTTTGTCGCTGATGCTGGTCCGCCACCGTGCAAAAAACCACAAAAAGGATAGACGACATCCAGTGTCTGGCGCGGGCTGTACCCCGCCCGAGGGGGTGGTATAGGTTTCATCAACGGTGGCGCACGATCGATGCGATCGGCGGCAGCTCCTGCTGAGGAGCACCGAAGAGCGCTGCTAGTAACCACGTGATGGTTTCGTTCTGTTGCATAATTCGTCTGCCCGGCGTGCTGGCGTTCCCCCCGGACGATGAGGCTCATAATGCGCGATGTCTTAAGACACCCGTTCAGCTCCGTTTGATAGATGTTGGATTACATTTCAAAACGGTAGGACTTCAATTGTGATCTCTTTCCCTTTTTCTTTCTTTTTATAGATGTGTGTTTTAGATGCTTCCTGCTTTTGATTTCATTTTTTGCTAGCTCGGTCATAGATCGCAGAAGCCTCTGGATGCCCTGAGGAAAGATTCTGCGTTGACTGAGAAATCCATGGCGTAAGAGAGCCCTGGCAATCGTAGTAACCATAGCACAGCGGCTAGCGAGGAATCCGTCAGATTTGATGAACTAATTAGAGTAATGCTCAGTTCCTTCAAATCCGCAGAGTCTTCCCTTCTTTACACAGATTAAACTCAGTATCCACGGAATCGTTTCGGTTATGCAACACTCTCAGCCACGAAGAAGAAACAACCGTCGATGGTTAATCGCCTATTAGCACAGCGGGCTACTAGCCCCAGTAAGCACAGCATGGCAGACCCATTTGAGGCAACTCTAGGAATAGAGGAAGAGACATCTCCATGATTTCTTCATTCACACTCCAGGAAGCGGCCAAATCGGGCTCGAAGCTCCGAAGGAGCTGTCTCTTATTTAATCACCGGTAAGCCATCGGATCGACAATTAAAATCGGTCCCCTCGCACCATCCCAGGTCCGCTTTTCGTGGGTGATTTTCGCGCACTTTTCACACCGAACCACTGGCGTGGCGTGAGACGACAACACCCCTGACAACGATGATGATGACGACGGCTCATCGAAGGTGGGAAGAACGAAGATTGTTTCCAAATCCCCGTTACAAATCGGTTCCTTTGGGGCCGATGAGCGCGATTTCAAGCCGACCGGCTTTCCCATGCCAACGCCAACTGCGAGCCAGCGAGCGAGCGAGCGAACGAGCGTAATCGAAGCATTTTCGACATCGCAGCAGCCCGGAGAGTAGACTGCTTAGATCTGGTGAGATTGCGCTGGAGGCGTGATTGGGAGACAGGAAGTTGAAGTTTGAAAATGCCGCCACGCGCGCCCGTCAACTGTGTCTGCGGTCGGTCCCTGGGAAAGCGTTGTTCGTCATCATTGCCGCCTGTGCGTGCACCCCACGGGGTGTGTTGCGAAAATTTCTTTAAATAAAATCTCACCCCCGGTTGGGTGCGTGGGGTGGTGAGATGCCATCGGCTCCTGGGGGTGCACCCGGGAGGTGTCAATGTTGTCTCGCCGCACCCTTGTTTCTCGGCCGCATCTCCTGCAAATCCTTTTCCATCTGTTGGGAGTACCGAGAGTAGCAGGCTGTGTGTCGAGTTTTGTGGCTTTAATTTATCCATAGAAATCGTGCCTAGTCTAGGCGGTAGAGGCGGAGGTGGGATGGATGCTGGTACGAGAATTGATGTTCCTGCCTGCCTCCTCGAGCGCCCGAGAATGGTCCCGTTGTACGAGATCGATATCTCTATCCACACGGGCACACGGTGGTGGGTTCACGACAACGACGACGACGATTCCTTGTTCCCTTCCCATCGCTGGTTGGTAAGATCACGACCACCGCTTCCGCCCGTTGCAGCCTCCGGTCCTCGTCACCATCGAGGAGGCGAGGAAAGTGACGGAAACAGCGTGACGGTAATGTGTGGTCGTGTGCAGGCCGTACTAATAAAATTGATTTTTATGCAACGCCTTTTCTGGAGACAACGGGAGAGAGGGCCAAGAATGGTGTGGCCGATGGGTGCGATCTCTTTGCCACGAAGAAAGGCTTGACTGCGGTGCGATCGTGCGACACAAGCTGCGCAGTGAAAGGATCGCTGATCGTTTACACGTGCCCCCACCGATCGGGGGCACGATGTCGAAATTCTGTTTTGAAGACCAGACCTTACTGACTGCTGGCTGCTGCAGCGCCAAGGCGTGAAGACATTGTTAGGGATTTTACTAGGAAATGCGAAGGTGTCACACCAGGCGTTTGATTGATCTAGCTTCCCACTTTTTTTGGCAGTGCCCCTTTGTGCCCGGGTGCTTTCTTCTGCTCCGTGGCGGGTAGACTGATCGGAGCCAACAACACTGAACCGTCACCGCCTCCACACAGTTCAATGCTAATGCAGGGGGAGAGAGAGAGAGAGAGAGAGAGAGAGAGAGAGAGAGAGAGAGAGAGAGAGAGAGCTCAACGCCCTGTGCGCCCCACTAGTTCCGGGAGCATCATCTCATGCCGCTGCTGAACGGCACCGCATTTCCGTTAGTTTTTTCCACTTCCAACATAAATTAAAAATCGGAAACAATGGAGGCACGATGTGCACGCGACGCGACGCGCCGGCCGGGAGGACCACCGTTTGCAGCCGGAAAAGGGATTGATAATTTATGTGGAAAACCCCACGATGGAGAATAATTATCGTTTGGTCTGGGAAAATTGGGCGTCTAGCGAAGCAACCGGGACTCGGTACACCGAATCCGCTATACCAGGTTTGAAGGTCGCTCAGCTTGTGGGGTGGATCGTGTCGTTGATCGGTTGACGCGATGTTGTAACCCGCGGCAAGCGATTTAGCAAAACCCTTAACCCTTTAGCAAAAAGCACCGAAAGCACACAGTTAAAGCGCGGTCAGTTATCGTTTTTCGCTTAGTTCGTTTATATTTTAGAAAAAAGATTACAAGTAATACAAGCTATAATTCAACGATCGATCAATATGGTTCCGGGTGGCGCCGTTTTGCATGAACAGTGTCGTACGCCTTCCCCCGGATGCACGGCAAATTACGATTACGGAACGAGCAAAATACTTTGCTGCCAATCTACTAGGAGGAGGCGGAGAAGGGTAGTTTATATTTATATGTAGTGCGCGCGCATTATCTTATTCTGCCGAACGGTTCAACGGCAAACGCATGTTCATGATGACCACCATTAATCCCTCATTTTGCCTACGTTCTTACTTTACCCTATACATTTGTTGCATTGCTCTCACACACCGCACCGGATGTTGCACTACACTGTATTTACAACTCACCTATGCTGCCCTAGGCCATTCCGTCCATTCTTCCACGTGATTCACGACCCTCTCGAGAATGATCTATTTATTAAAGTAAAAAACTAAACTAAGCTAGCAAATGTGACGCTTGAACGTAAAATCGATAGTGTGTGTTGTAGAAGGGAGCAGAATCTTGGGACCATTGCCGGATGGTCTCTCGGTAGCGCCGTGAAACAGGCGCGTTCCTACACAGACGTTTTTTGTACACTTCGGACCCGTCCATCGGAGGGATCTCGCTCTCTCTCGCTCTTTCTCTGGTAGCATTTCTGGCCAACTTTGTCTGCTCGTCTGTCGTTTCTAGAAAAATGTAACATTACAGTTAGATAACGTTGTTTGACACCAACAGAGCCATCGCAAGTTTCGCGCAGTACTTACATCGAGGCGGAACATTCCTTGGCGGAATCTTCAAATGCTCGCTCGACTGGCCGTGGACACCAGTCTACCAATCGATGAAATCGATTATTCGCAATAGATCTCACAGCTGCACCTCAGCCCCAATCACGGTTCCGCTATCCTGCTCC
>NC_064878.1:51656048-51666048 GCF_943734665.1 Anopheles aquasalis | reverse complement strand
GATGAAACGCGCCAGGACGACCACCATCATCATGAGGAAATCCTGGATGCGATCAACTCGATCGGTGATCATGATGATCACGACGATGATGGAGATGACGCTGAGGCACACGCCGTCGACGATCATGACGACGATCATGACGATGACGATGGGCATGATGATGATGATCAGGACGGTGCTCCCTATCCCGAGGAGGACGACAATGATGACGATGAAGGGGCACAGGATGATGGTGATGATGATGAGGATGAGGGACCAGCCCAGAAGCTGGACGATGATGAGGTAGAGGAGATCTACGCTCAGCAGGAGGCTGCTCAAGAGGAAGCCCTCGCCGAGGCGGAGAGAGACGATGGCGACGATGGCGATGACGACGGAGACGATGATGCCGATGATGGTGAAAAGGATGACGATGACGACGGAGATGATGAGGATAACACTCCGTTTGAGGAAGACGTAAGTGCACAACCATCTTCTCGTTTCGGTTAACAGTTGAGGGAGTTGTTTTTAGTAGAAGTTGTTTTGAGCATGTTTTAAAAAGTATATTTTCCAATTTTTTTTTTTTATTTTGCTTCTGCGCTGATGCTACCTAACGCTTTGAATGGTAAAACTAATCAATCCATCCAGTCCTCTGAAACACCACCGAAAGCGCGCTCTACGGAACATGAGTCTACCACAACCCCAGCCGTCGCTGAGGTACCGGTCACTGGCGATGTCCTGAAAGAACAGATGGATGAGTTGGTGCGGAACTACAACAAGCTAGCCGAGTCGCTGGAAGTGCCAAAGGTCGAAGAAGAGACACAGCATGAACCAAGCCCAACCGTTGGAAAGGTAAAAACATAACTAATCCCTGTGTGCATGGGTGTTTTAATAACATGTTTTGAATCTGTAGCGTTTAGTTATCAACTGATTGTTAATCATTCTTATTGGAATTTATTTGTAAATGGTAATTTAAGGACGATAATGACGACCTCGATGGCAATGATGATGAGATTGAAGCGATCAAAGTTGGGTCTCAACAATCTGCGGGAGATCAGGATGATGGCGATGACGACGATGACGGCGATGACGACGATGACGGCGATGACGACGATGATGGCGATGACGACGATGGAAAAGACATCGAATTCGACGCATTCGTCGATAACGATGGGGGTGAGGAAGAATATCTGGCGAAGCTGCGCCGAGAGCAGGAGCTTCGGGTAGCGGCTGAGGAAGCGCGAAAGGCCGCCATCGAACCCGAAGAGGAAACATCGCGTAAGTAACACTTACGAAGAACGAAGGCAAAATGTAGAAACGGAAATCGGTCCGAAGATTAAGGATATTACAGAATCACAAAATTATATCATCAAACCCCCCTCTCTCTCGTCTGGGGTTTCTCATGGCATCTCATTCCTCTGCCTCCTTCCTCTGCCAAGTCCGCTGACTAAAGCTGACCGATTCGAGCAGAAAGTGCAACTTATTAGCTTGTCGGCAGCCGCCACAGATCAGAAGCATATAACACTGCAGATAGACGCATAAGCAGAAGCTCGATCGGGAGGGCACTCTTTCCCCTTGCGACCATTTGGTAAAATCCAACTAAGTACAACTCCCTTCCCTCGTTGGGCTACACTTTCAGTGACGGTTAAAGTGTTTGTCGGTGTCGCACTGCTCGGTGCTGCGCATCTTCTGTTAACAAGTCCACGTGTTCCTACGAGTGAGTTGTAAACCCCTTGTTCTTTCTTACGTGTACTGTGTCTTTCTTTGCATTTTCTTTTGTTTTTCCTTTTTTTGATTTCCGTTTTGAATGTTACTGTAGTTTGCCTCACTGTGAACAAAATGCCTACTTTGTTTAACTTTGTTTCTTTTCATTTCGTATTTCTGTTATGATTTCACGTATTACATGCGTAGCTTCTGTTTCCTCTTTCGTTGACTTTCGTCACTGGCCACGTGTGTGTGTGCATGTGGATTGTGCGCTAACACATGCCTCGCAGTAATTCTCATCTTAGCTGCTTTATATGAGAATTACCTTTTTGTCGTATCTACTCTCCTTGAATCGATCGAGCGAACATCGATTGTTTGTACTATTCTCCTGTCCGTCAATAATTTGCACTTTCGAGTTCGATTACCTTGATTCTTCACCTGTTCACATGTTCATCTCGTGTGTGTGTCTGTGTTGTTTTAATTCAAAGCAAACGGTAATACGTTAAATGTCCACAGCACTACTCCAGCGGCACATTTAGCAGACAGGAGCAACACCTTAGTGTAATGCTTCGCAAGGCTATTGATGGTTATCTAAGCGTTTCAGTATGTTGTATGTGTGAAAGCATGAGCATTCGCATGCCGTGGTGCGAAAGAACACGAGAACTACAATATTTAATCCGTCGTATTTTTGGCCACGTCTAAGAGCCACCAGCTCCCGTTAGCACGGTCGATGCTAAGCGTGGAACGGTGGATGCGGAATCATCTGTACAAACGCGTGCCCCTCCTTCACAACAGCAAGCACAACCCACCGAAAGCCAGCTTCCTACCACTCAGTCTAGATCCATTCTGGACGATTTCGTTTATGCCGGCCCGACACCTCAACGACACTCGTCCGATGGCAACGAAGTGATCGAAGACAATGGTAGGTTAACGCGATTAGTAATCGAGAAAATCAACATTAATAACCATTTGCACTGACGTGTTATGTAGTGATCGCGTTCGAAGATGAGGACGAGGGGGAACGATACTCCGGCGATGAGTACGAGTACGAGCTGGAAGAGCTGGAAGAGGAAGCGGAAGAGGAAATGGAGGAAATCAACCCGGTAGATGATGAAGAGAGTGAGCAGAAGCTAATAGCTCAGGAGCAAGAGATCGGTGCCTTCGTACCGATTACGTTTGAAGACTTTAGCTCCATGTACCGAGCGTCACCGGAAGTGGCGGAACTGAGAGAACAGCAGCAGCAGCAGCAACTTGAAAGTGAACCTCAATCAACAGTCAGTATGAAAAAGCTTCAGAAAGACTCACTACTAGCGCGTAAGAAGCCTCCGAAGGGAGCGGTAAATAAGTTAATCTACGGTCTGCACAAGGATCCGATCGTGATACCGGACCAGGAGGAGGAAGGTTCGCAGCCGGCAACGGCATCGGTGACGCCGGAAGCGAGAGAAAACGTAAGTGCGAAGGGTGAGAACGCACGGAGCGTGCTTACGGCCCTGCTTTCGGAAATCCCATCACCACCACCACCACCACCACCGACAGAACTCGATCATCAATTCGATAAGTTTGCCTACCCGATACTACCACCATCCGCGACTTCACCGCGTACCGTGGCACCAGGGCGACACCAGGATGTAATGTTTGCTCAGCAGCTACCGAGCGTATCGGCCCTGCAACCACGAGAGAAACATGTCGAATTCCGACTTCCCGAGCCAGAGGAACCTGAAATGCTGGAAGATATCGAACCGTTTGGTGGCCCCAGTGGCACCCAGCTAGACAATGGCAGCAAAGAGAATCTGTTCGTACCCGATACGAGTGAGGAAGAACTCGACCCGGATGAGTACGGTGCCGAGTATGACGAGGAGTACGGCGTAGAGTATGAAGATGAAGAGCACGTGTACGATCAGGACGATATCGATTCAGTGCTGTTGAACCAGTACGGCTCGGACGAGGAGGAGGAACCACTGACAGACGACAACATTCCACCGGGTGGTGGCGAAGATGAGGAATCGGATGTGGATGATTCCGACTTGATGCGCCGATTGGAGGAAAAGTACGGCAAGCTGCCCTCGACGGCAGCATCTACGAGCGCTGCGCAACCGGCCGCCAGTGGCACGAGCCCCGCGCAACAGGCGGATGCCGATGAAGATGAAGCGACCGCAGCAGGGTGGACAAGTATTTATGCCTATTAGAACAGGAGCTTCGCTCATTCGTTCGCTCAATCTCTCTCTCGCTCGCTCGCTCGTGCCGCGTTTTGGCTAATGATCGCGTGTTCTTGTGTCATCAGCATCATCATCACTTCATCTAGGCATGGCGCTGCACTCGCCCCACCAGTAGCAACATTCGGTAGAGTTTAGTTGCATTCTCCCCATTCACGCTGGATCGAATGGGGGGTTCTCATTGCCAATCACCCGCCCGCCAATCATGTTCCCATAATGATTCTGTGATTCTGTAGTGTCTTCGTGGAGATATTAGTTAACTGAAGCACCACCACCACCACAATCCTCCGAATCTAAAGCTCCAGAAACGAAATAGACGACAGCTGATGACTACTCCCGCTTTCCCCTTGAACAACCCACCTTACCCAGAATCCGGTTTTATCGCCCGTGACCGTTGCTTCGGTGGATCTGGATGATTAATGTGCTAATTTTTAATTAATTTTTTTTCTGCCGCATCTTGTGACGAAACAGAAATCCCAACGCGGGCTGAGGAAGCTGATCGGTCCTATCAGGAAGAGCTAAGACGCGCGCAGCAGCAGTTAGACGAGGTAGGTGACTAGGTGGTGGTCCCGATTGGGTATTACGAGCTCTGCCGAGCAGCATCCGCTTTCTTGACGATTGTTCTAACTTTTGTACCATCATTCTTAGGAGTTCGGGTTCGAATAAGATTGAACACACCATCCTAGCCCCATCCATTTCCTTCCATCCCCCTAAAAAGTAGCTTCCAAACATAAACCCTATTAGCTTTAGAATGGAAAACAGGTTTTAATATGCCCATGTAAGGGCATCGCAATACAAGTACGGCCGATCGATTGGAAAACAAGATCCCACATCCTCACGTACAACTAACCTAGACTTATCGACAGGACACAAGACACACGAACTGACAAATGGACAGTTAATGCTTTGTTTTAAATTTTAATTTGAATTATCCGTATTTTTTTTTAACCTTACTCAACGTGTTAGAATGTCGAGATTGACAACTGTCTGCTCTGATCTGTAATGAATTTTCGAGACTCCCGTGCTTGAAGAATGCTAGAGACAGATTCGTGCCATTTCTTACCATCAGCTTCGCATTCCGCATTGGTCACCCACCCGATTCGGATGCACACCGAGTGGATGTTAAGGAATCGTAATCGAATGGATGTATCATTCTTCGTGTGTTATTTTTCTTTGTTTCCCAAATGTTTGCTTCAACATTTTGCTTCCTCTCTACCATTTTGCTGCGCATTTAAACCCATTAAACGCCTAACAACCGAGTGTTGCCATGCTAATCAAGTGTTTTGTGTGTATGTGTGTTTTTTATTTTATTTTTATGTGTGACCATGCGCCTCCTCCTGTAACACCGCTGCGTGTGTGTGGCCGCTACTAAAAATCCAAAACCTGAAATGGGCTTAAACTGCCGCACCACATACACCCACCCCACACGGACGTTCGCGCACATGTCTTCCTGCTGACCGTCAAAAGGGCAAGGCCCAGGAGGCTCTGAAGTCGTTCGATGGAGTGTTGTCCCGGAGGAAGCCCAACTCGATACCGGCGCTAGTAGGCCGTGCACGGGCACTGGATGCGTTGGCTGAACAGCGACGCAGCAATGCGTTGCTAACCGAAGCAATCGCTGCCTACCGGAAGCTAATCGTCGTACAAGAGCTATCAGTGGACGATACGACGTTGCGATCCATTGGGGAAAGGTGCATCGATCGGATGCGCTTCCAGGGCCAGCACGCGAATGCGATCGAGGTGCACCAGACGCTTATCCGGCGGTTTAATGATGAACCACACTTTCGCAATCAACTAGCAGTCACCTATCTCTACATGAATCGGTACGTATGCGTTCGAGTGAGCGCAGCTGTTGGCTAGAAAATGGTGACGATTAATTGCCAACTTGCCTTGTTTTTGTAGGCTAGCCGAAGCGAAAGCTGTCCTGCACGAGACGTTGCTGCGCTGGATCGAAGATGGCTTTGCGCTCGTCCACTATGGTTTCGTGTTGAAAACGTACGACCAAAACATGGAACTGGCGGCACAGTATCTTCGCGAAGGCATCGACACAGGCCACGAGGGTACGCAAGATGGGCGCTTCTATTTCCATCTCGGCGACGCACTGCAACGTTTGGGACGCACCGCCGAAGCGCACGACATCTATCGGCGCGGTGTACAACGCAAGCTGTTCCTTTCGCTCTACCAACGCTCACTGTACAATGTGGACGGGTTGAAGTCTCGTCCGTTTTGGACCGAGCAGCAAACAACCTACGCTGACGAGCTGGAGCGTATCCGGGGTCAGTGGACACTGATACGCGACGAGGGCCTAAAGCTGCTCAACAGTGCCGGAGTGTTTGTGAATGAAACGGAGAATCTGCGCGATCGGGGCGACTGGAAGCAGCTGGAACTATTCTCCCGGGGTGCCCGTGTCGAGCGGAACTGTGCGCGTGCTCCACTGACGTGTCGGTTGGTGGAGCAACACTTTCCGGCCGCACGCACCTGCAAGCGGGGTCAGGTGAAGTTCAGCGTTATGCACCCCGGGACGCACGTGTGGCCTCACTGTGGGCCTACGAACTGCCGGATACGGGCACATCTGGGCCTGAACGTTCCCAGCGGTACTTACATACGCGTTGCCGAGGAAACACGGTCAGTCCTTGGGAGGCGCCCCCCGATCTATCTACCGAAATGCAGCATAACGTTCCGTTCTTGTTTCACTTTCAGATCCTGGGAGAATGGCAAGTGGTTGATCTTCGACGATAGCTTCGAGCACGAGGTGTGGCACAATGGAACGGCCACCCGGCTAGTGCTGATCGTTGACTTCTGGCATCCGGAGCTGACGGAAAGCCAACGAAGAACACTTTCACCGATTTAGGGTACTTGTGGTGCGTGTAACGCAAATGCATTTTACCAGTTAGTTAGCTACCAAGCGTGTGTGCGTGTGAGGGAGAGAGTTTTTAGTAGTTAGGTTAGAGAAGGCTCATAAAAAGAAACAACCATCTTTTTTATGTTGCTTACCCTAGCAATCTCATGTAGTAGTTTGTAGACTCATATCAAATGCAATTCTCAATACCTCTCGAATCACATGTATTTCTACCAAAGCAGGCGTAGGAATAGTAGGGAAATTTCTCGCCAGAGGCTACCGGGTATTTGCTTCGTGCTCGAACAGCACCGTCAAGCGTTGTTAGTTAGATGTAAAAAGTTTGAAAAGACACGGACAAAACAAGACAAAAAAGAGAGACGACACATATCACTTAAAGAAAGAGGACGATCGAAGAGTACAGATAAATTGACTGAAAGTGGAGCGTAGGAGAAAGATGGCGTAGCGCAATCATTGAATCGTCAGTAACCGATTAGAAGATAGAAATTGGAAGGACAGGCATACCAGCCGGAGGGAGGGATCGTTGAGTTGGTTCAAGATAGTATGCGTGAATGAAGAAATCGTTTTTAAACAAACCAAAACAAAAAGGAGAGTTGTTTTCATTTCCGTTGATCTGGTTGATCGTTTATTGATCGCATTATTCCTCATGAATGTTGTTTCAGAAGCTATAGAAATCCGCCCAAAAGTCCACCATTTCCTGATCGAGTAGATCAATCTTGCGCTCCACGACGATCTCATTCGTGTTGTTCGAGTTTACAAACTCCAAAGCCTCCGGTAGTTGGGTTTTTTTAGCATCCCTGGTTGTGAACGTCTTGTTGGGCTTCTCTTCGTCAATGTATCTGTAAAAGTGAAAATATTCTCTGCACTCTTGGCCTTGGCAGACACGAATCCCCTTCTTACCCTTTTCTTGCGAAATCAACCATGAATTTCGTGAACCGTTCCGATACCTTTGCGTCCGGTGTATTTCGGCGAAAGTCCGGAAACAGCAACGGTGCACGGAAGATGTAGATAAGCTCATCGCAATGTACAATCCCGTAGTCTCGCGTTTCGTCGCCTTCCGGATAGAATACCGATGAGTACGATAAGCTTCCTTTGTAGTTGAATTTGTATAGAAAGACGGGGGAGAGCGTATTGTTGTCGCTTTTTCTTAACTGAACGCTCCGTATCAAAGGATATACGAATGATGCTTCATTGAAGATCTGATAAAAGCATTTCGTAAGAATGTTAGGTTGTAATTTTTCTTTTCTGGTCACGATCAAGAGCCTACCCTAGTGATGGTGTCAATGTTGTCCTGCGTAATACATTGATTAGCTTTGCTGGGCTGTTTGTCGAAAAAGCGTTCCAGTAGAAGCAGTGCAGATCGTGGGTTCTTGGTTCCTTTCAACACTTGTAGGAGCAGTTGCTGCTGTTGGGCGATTTTTTCCGGCGAACAATCGGCATTCTTGAGGATGGGTGCACTGAAAATGAATCCATCGTTTGGAACACTGCCGGTTAACCATGGTACCGGCAGATACGATCCTTCTGCCCACAGCTTCAGCGGCGCATCCGTTAGAAAGGGATCCTTAACGGTGGAGGACTCGATTACTGGCCCATAGACAATTGTTGGATAGCGAGAACCGTTCTGTAAGGTACAGAAAATGTCAAACCACTACGTTTAGGATTTATAGAAGATTTCCGACTCCTACCGAAAACGCTGCCAAGCTGCTAACGAATAGGTCCGCGTCAATCGATCGAAGTCTCTCAACCAGATCGGTCGTTGACATGCTGGATGGGTCACTGATTCCCACCAATGCTGCCTGTTGGTGAGCCAACATCAGCGGATCGTCTAACGGTGTACTAAACGGAGCTAACGCGCTACCACTGAGGCTAATCGCACGTTGGAAAAGTCCTTCGTTGCCCTGATGCATCAGGTGGAGCTGCACGCTAGCTCCTCCCGCACTATGTCCAAAGATGGTGACTAGTTGGGGGTCTCCTCCAAACTCACGGATATGTTTGTTGACCCATCGCAGCGCCAAACGTTGGTCTTTCAGTCCAAAGTTTCCACTGGCAGCGGCATCTCCGGTCGATAGGAATCCAAATGGACCCAATCGGTACGGGATGACCACCACTATGACGCGCTGATCAATCAGTTTCTCCGGTCCTACGACCAACGGTGAGATATAGCCAGCCAAAAACCCACCACCATGTATGTAAACCAATGTGGATAGTGGCTCCGAGTGGCTCCCGTTAACGGTTGGCCGTGGTCGATACACGTTAAGGTACAAACAGTCTTCACTTCCCTCGATGCCGCGCTCCGGAATAAATAGATTCTGCTGTATGCAGGCTGATTTCGGCAATCGGCCAGTCGCGTCTAGCTCATCCTTCCACGGTTTGTTTGGTACGGGATCCGCAAACCGGAGCTTACCGATCGGTGGCTTTGCGAATGGGATACCAATGTACGCCTCAAACAGTTGGCTGGTTAGAGTTCTCCTCCACGATCCTCGCATACAACCATCGGCGATGCAAACGCGCGGTACATTTCCACCGTCCGTCCCAACGGCCAGAAGGGTCACAGAAAACACTAGTACACCGGTGGCAAGCATGGCACACACTTTAACACTAACCACCAGTAGCCCGTAGGGCGGTCTTTTATACGTGCAACTCCACCAAAAAGGGATCGGATTGCAAAACTTTCCCCCGTGACACGAATCCAATAACGATCCAGATGTGCGAGGCGCGAGGTTGATTGAGCGCACCGAATTGCGTAGGACACAGCATAAATGCTGACGCTTTACGTTCTCTCCAATAGAGGCTTCCGGGCGGGGTGGTTGGGGAAGTGGATATTCTCGAGCATCGATGGTAAATGGCTTTTCGCTTCGCATCACGACCCATTTCGCAGTTTATCATTCTCGCTCGTGAACTGAATCGCACCTCTGGAAACAGGTTTGTTTTTTCGTAGTTCGTCCGTCGCGCCTTTTAACGATTGCAATCTGTTAAGACATCCATTCGGATGGTTTTTTTTTGTTCAATTCAGGTGCCGCATGGAATGAGGTATCGCGCATAAGAAACGCAAAGACTACACTCCATTAGACGCAGTAACCGTCAGAGCCGGTGGCGACCACTTGTGGCGTGTTATCTTCCACTGTCATCTCTTGCCATATTAATGCGAATTCTCTGCCGGTTTGTCCACTATGTGCTACCCTTCTTTTTTTCTTTTATTCACATTCACATTCTAGCCATTTGATGCCCGGGGAAACAAGCGTGCCTAACCTAC
>NC_064878.1:51571048-51653548 GCF_943734665.1 Anopheles aquasalis | reverse complement strand
CAACGATCGATGACTGTAGTGATTATGACGTGATCGAGCCAGTGGACGCTAATTAGTGGAAGGGAAAATGCCACAGAGCCCATAATTTGCATTGAATCGTCTGTTATTGCTCCTAGACATGGGAACAACGCATCGTTTAATCGACTTTAAATGGCTCTAGACATTAAAATGATCGCGCCGCCTGTGACCGGTACTTACCGCAAATCGAAGATCACCGACCGGTGGCTCTGCGAACGGTATGCCAAGGAAAGCTTCGAATGATTCCGCCGGCTTCATGCCACCCATGAACGTGCCCAGGATACACCCATCCTGGATGCACACTCTTGGAGGCACCTCTTGGCTCCACTGTTCTTTGGCGTTGCAGGAACTGTTGGGTTGCGGCGTTGTCCTGTCCTTCAGCAGAGAACTCTGCTGTCCGTGCACACCACACAGTGTGACCGCAAACAACAGCACCAGCGCCAGCGCCCACATCACCAGGAGCTGGGACATTTTTAGCAACACTTTCTCGTCTCGTGAGGACACCAACTAGCACAGGCACGTTCCCCGTCGTAGGTGGTCCGCTTGCGTACGGTGACTGCACGCGTCCACTTCCGAGCACGCCGCTTCTAGATGAGCTTCTCGGTCACTGTACCTATATACTAGCCCGGAGCAACGGACAAAGAACAAAACAAACACACAACGCGTAATGATTATTTGTGCGAAAAGATAAACAAACAAATTCCACCCGCACGCACACACACACACTCGCACGCGCGATATCGGCGACGATTACTTTCGATTTCGCGGCCTCATTACTGATAACGGGGAACGCTGCTCGCGGTGTGACGCGACGCGATCTAGAGCGTGATCCGCTCGATCTTACGGCACGAAGTGGACTGAGGCGCCTCGCGACGGCTCGCGGATAAGAACGCGCGAGATGAAGTCGCACCGGGGCCGACTAGCGGGCCCCTCCCCTGCGGTGGCGCCTCGCTCGGACAGTTGAAAGGAAGCGCGAGCACGAACGCGACACTTTCGTAGACGCTGAGCTGCTCCCCGAGAGGCGGGGGCGCACGCGTGCAGTAGCCGATCGTACCGATCCGCTTATCGCGAACGCGTCTCTCTCTCTCTCTCACTCTCTGCGATGGCCCACATCCGCACGGCGTCGGTTGCCGTATGCGTACGCGTGCCACCAAACGGCTCCACGTGTTACTCCCGCACTCTCTCGCGTTCTCACTTCCGCTCCCCGTCCGTCTCTTGTTAAGATAGTACGGGCCGATTCCATTTTCGGTACCTTCGGTGTCTTATTATCGATCACCAGCAACACCGGCCATGGGATGCTGATAACAGCCGCTGGTTGGTAGCTTTTTGTCCGATAAGACTTCGAAGAAAGTGGCTCGTGATACTACGGGGGTTTGGGCGCACGTGTAGTGGGTGGGTATGTTGGCGAATTCCAAAAAAAAAGGGGCTGCCAAATCATCGAAGCGCGTCACTGAATCTGAATGCACCAAGGAAGCTACCTTATTGATCGTCTTTAGGCTATTTTCGTGTCCCACTTTGATTTTGACAAAAAATCTGCAGTTCTGTTCTTCAACGAGTCATCGAAGAAGCAGATGCTTACAGTGGTTGGCAACATTAGGAAGTCGTGCCAAGCAACCATTGGTTAAAAAGTGTTCATCGAGAACGGTTCGTTTCAGCAGCAGACAGTTTCTACAAGCTTGTCTTCAAAGATTTTATCATCTTGAAGCACAACCAACGTTACAATTCTACATCGATAAACAAATTACTAACCGAAACTGGTGTCATCTAGCGGTAACAATCCCGCGTTAAGATTAGGAACGAATCCGGCTTGTTCTCTCGTGTGTCAGGTGTAGCTCCGGGTTGCCTGGCCTGGCTTAGCTGGCAATGGGGTTCAGCTGAGTAAATACCATGGTTTCGGTAAAAAAAAACATTTCGGTTAGGCTGTAGGTCATACAACACCCCGGTGCACTACTAATGGTTCTGGATGTGTGGATTACTTTGCTTCCGTATGAGAGAATAAGGGAAAGCAATAGCGCCACATAAATAATTAACGTAAAACAACCATGCTCGATGATTTTTATTACAATTGATCAAATCGATAACACCAGACAAAATCATCTGCATAACATTTGCATTTTTTCGTTTTCGCTTCGAACGTATGTCTATTAAAATGATGATCCATCTGCTAGGGAATATTTTTAAGTTGCTAAGATACTACTTACGGTTTAAACCGCGAAAATTGGATGATCTCGCACACTTTCACTTTCAATACGATACGTAGAACGAGATTGCCGTTTACTGGGATGTGCCGTCAACCGTCAGCCCAACAAGACATCCAGTATCACGCACCGTTGCATACTGTAGCGTTCGTCCTCGGCAGATGGATCTTTTATATGGGACCGCTCCTCGTGTTCCGTTCTGCAAATGCAACGCATCGCGACGCAGCACGATGCAGTGCTCGTGGCGAGGATGACGATTTCACTTACAAATGTAACTTCTGAACGCATCGTGCGACTACCTCAAGTCTCTCTCTCTCGCTCTCCCTTTCGCGGTGAGAGGAAGAACACGCATATATGCAACTCGTGCTCGTGGTTGGAGTTTGTTTTTGCAAAAACAGAAAAGTTTGTGTATATGCTCCAGTTACATTCCTGGAGATTAATCTTAACTTACGTCCAGGGGGAGCACGCGCGCGCGTGTAAGAAATTGAGCGAATTGTGTCGCCTACTAATTGATCCTTTCGCTCCGTACTAGCAGCTTTCGTGCATGCGCACACGAGTAGTGGGTCGGTACGGCCGTGTGTGACAAACCTGTTCGACGGGTTACTTAGATCGTCTACGCAAGCGTAGTAAACGGTCAATTAATGGTCCTTGTTCTGCATCACGCCATCTTTTTACCATTATTATTCCGCATACTACTTGACACGTGCGTTCTCATTTGTGCCAAATTTTATCTTCGAACTTTATTCAACGATCCCCCCTGTCCGTCAATGCCGGGCAAGAAGAAGCTCGGCCATTGTTCACCCCAAACACGCGAGCGAGGAAATCGACGGAGCAGAATAATTTGTGCCAGACAGTCTCAAGTGACTCGTTTCGTGCTCCTTCGCTCCTCCATTCTTTGCATACGCTTTGTATACTGCATCGAAATAACTGACCCACATTTTTTTGGGGAGAGTGCAAAAGTGCATCTACATTGATGGCATCACTTCTCCGCCATCACTGCCATCCCCTGGTTCTGGTCAGAATGGTGGGTAAAAGCAAAAGTGCCAAAAATGTGTGAAATCGGACCGAACAGCCGAAGCAGACGGGACACTGCAGTGTCATTTAATCTGTTTGATTTGCAACCCTTCGCTGGCACCCGCTGCATAACCTCATTCTTTAGCTGGTTCAGTGGTGGGACGGTGTCAGAAGCTTGTATTTGCCATCACGTGTCGTTGATGGTCTGGAATCGGTACATAAAAAAGCCATCTGTGACTGGACTCACTTTCATCGGTCACAGTTCAACGTTATCAGTAACTGTTTGGTGATTCCGTTTCTTTTCCTGCCCGGCCGAGTTAAAAATACGATTTCAGTAATGTGATAGTCAGTGTAATCTTCCCGTCCCTATCGTCTGCTGAAAGGCTTGCAGCGTTCGTTTATCAGTCTGGCTTGATTGTCTTGTAGAAACAC
This sequence comes from Anopheles aquasalis, assembly GCF_943734665.1. Classification (NCBI taxonomy): domain Eukaryota; kingdom Metazoa; phylum Arthropoda; class Insecta; order Diptera; family Culicidae; genus Anopheles; species Anopheles aquasalis. The sequence goes on along the minus strand of NC_064878.1, from coordinate 51,649,886 downwards.
GGTAGCACATTAACATTTCAGTGATTAGGGCATTTTTTTCGGTTGATTCATGGTCACAATTCCATTTATGTTTTAATTAGAATGCCTAGATTGAAAACAGCTTTGAGTTTCATTGTTTTTCGCATTCTGCAAAACTCGTTTATTTGAAAAATCTGCTACCATCCTTTAATGTATTACTAACATCCTTCAATGTATATTTATAAATGTCTTGCGGATAGTCTGGACTAGTACGAGCCTCCAGTCTTGTAATAATTACTCCAAAACTTGAACATCTCCTCATCTAAGCCGGATGTATGTTTAAGGACTGGGCGATTAATGCTGTTGGAATTCCTGAAGCGGACCACCGAGCAGCTTTGTCCAATACAAGAGCCAACCTTAGCAGCACTTCTCGTTGAGGCAAAATCGATGAGAAACTTGATCCATTGTCGAGACATTTCGGCCTCGGGTGAGCCAACCGGAAAGCTGACGGGAAAAAACAACGGCTCCCGGAAAATGTAAATTATTTCATCACTATGGGTTAATCCATATGCCTTGCCAGTACTGTCTTCGGCTGAATATGATTCACTCCCTTTGAACTCGAACGAATAGACACTGGTGGGTTGCGGCTTGCGGTTCGCTAGCTGCTGCTTTATGCTGCCAACCATTGGATAGAGGAACCATGACTCCGAGATCAACTAAGGGGTGGGAAGAAAATGCGATCATTTACAGGTTAGTTCAATAACACCTGTAACCCAATTTTCCCATTACGCTGGTGGCCACAGACTTACTTGAGTCGCCTGCTCGTAAAGATCCTCTGAAATCCACGGTCCTGCGGTATTATTATCATGATAAAACCGTTGCCGTAACTCTAGCATCATCGAGAGTGTTATGGTTTTGCTGCTTAGAATCAGAGGCAACTGCCGAATGAATTGGGCGCTGTTCGCATTTACTATTAGACTACTGTTAAGAGCCATCTGTACAGCGACCGATCCATCCGTAGGAATGGCTCCTGTAAGCCAGGGGACTCCTTTGTAATCGCCACGATTCCAAATATCTCGTGGGTCTTCCACCAGGAACGGTTCTGACGCTTCTCGTGGCTCAATAGTTGGACGATACATGGTGAACGAAATGTCTCCTGGTTTTTTCAGCTTATCAACGGCAGTAACTAGCGATTCCGCTGGTATTGTTCGCAGTTTACTAATCAGCTCGGCGGTAGAGAGTGTATCGGCATCCACAATACCGACAGCCTTCGCTTGTTTTCGAGCCGTTTCAAGAGGATTGACCATGGGAACGCTCCAAAGAGACAACGCACTTCCGCTCATGGAGATAGCACGCTGGAACAAGCCTCGGCTCATGGGACTAAGCATGTGATACTGTACGCTAGCTCCACCAGCGCTTTCTCCAAAAATGGTGATTAGTTGAGGGTCTCCTCCGAATGCACGGATGTTCTTTTGAACCCAGCGCATTGCCAGAACCTGATCCTTCATACCAAAGTTGCCCGAAGCCGAGAGGTCACCGGTGGAAAGGAATCCTAATACGCCCAGTCTGTACTGGATGGTAACGACAATCACTCTCCTGGTAGTCATCAGCTTAATTGGATCACGCGTAAAGTTATTTGCCCCACCCAAACTGAAGGCTCCTCCATGAATGTAAAACATCACTGGCAGGAGACCAGCATTCTCAAATGTACTACGCGAAGGTATAAAAACGTTGAGATAGAGACAATTTTCATCTCTATAATAAGATATTCGTGACTTTTTCTGAGGGCACACTGGTTTCAGGTGAGTAGCATCATATGTTCCATTCCACGGATCTTTCGGCACAGGATTCTGGAGGATAGGAAAACACGATGTTGATGACATAATACACGATAGTTTTTGTAACGATTGTGCTCGTTGATATCCTACCGCAAATCGAAGCTCACCGAGCGGAGGCTTTGCGTATGGAATTCCGTAGAAGGCCGAGTAAGTTTGATTCCCATTATCTATCGTGGTTGTACCTTTTATACAACCATCACTGATGCAAACGAATGGCTGTTCATCGTATGATTGGGCCCGAGTGGAGTAGTAAGACAAAACCAGGAGACATATGGACAATGAAACTGTCACGCGAACTCCAGCCATCCTCATAGTTGAGTTCGATTACACAACACTATCACCTACTCAGATGATATAGAATCACACTTTCACAGCAGTGTTTACGATGGAGGTATAATTTTACAACTGAACATCAACTTTTACGAGTTGCTCCTTTTATATGAATGCTGAGCCATCATAATCGGATTTGCTTTGGTGTAAGTCTCCCGAAGGAAATTAACAGCTTTCTCTAGAGCAAAACAAGTTCAGGCTGATAGAGTGGACATTCTGCATAATCTATGGGTAATTAAGAAGAAGATACTGCCAAAAACCGGTTCCGTTTAGCTAGAATATTGATTAATGGAGCAAAAAGAAGGAAACAGCTTCCTAGGTTTAAAATGAACGATTTGAGATAAATAATGGAAGCCATCATTTTGGTTTCCTGGCAATTATGAAACTCGCTCCTTTATTTAGAAATGCTGTAATTATTTGCTGCATTCTAAGAACGTGATACAACATAAACTTCTCGTCATAAGAGTTAAATGAGTGTAACGTTCCTAGATCGAGATCATCGAACACTGGATTATCTTACATAACGGTGAAAACCGGTTTGATGTTCTCGATTGCCAAATTTTGTTGTCATCCTGTTAGAAAACTATACTTTTCGCGGGTGAAAACGGGTTTTTCTTTCGATTTTGAACGTTTTTTTAATCGGAATATTAGTCGCTGTGTCATATTACAAGTAAGCAAGAACGATAGAAACACAGTTAGTATGCAATCAAATATTTTTTCCAGATTTATTTCTCTCGTATCGTATTTCCCCTCTCTTAGTTTTTAAGCAATTATGTACCAAATGCGACAAAGTCGTTGAACCACTCGGATTACGATCTCGAAGGGGTTCTTGTGGAAAGCATTTAAAAGGAAAACCCGTGTTCCAATTGCCCAATGGCCTGTTAGATATCCAGTGAGATAGCTACAAGCTTTTGTGAAGTAATATTACTTATAAAAATCTAATACGATCCTCCAGATTTGTAATAATTGCTCCAAAACTTGAACATCTCCTCATCTAATCCGGATGTAATTGTCCTCGATACTGGATTACCATTTCTGCTGTTGGAATTCCTAAAGCGGACCACCGAGCAGCTTTGGCCAATACAAGAGCCAACCTTACCAGCACTTCTGGTCGAGGCGAAATCGATGAGATGCTTGATCCATTGTCGAGACATTTCTGCTTCGGGTGAGCCAACCGGAAAGTCGACTGGGAAGAACAACGGCGCCCGGAAAATGTAAATCATTTCATCGTCATGTGTTAATCCGTAGTCCATAGTACTGTTAGTATTCCGTGAAGAATGCGATTGACGTCCTTTGAACTCGAACGAATAGACACTGGTGGGTTGCGGCTTGCGGTTTGCTAGATGCTGCTTTATGCTGCCAACCATCGGATAGAGGAACCATGACTCCGAGATCAACTAAGGGGGAAGAAAATACGATCATTTACGGTTTAGTTCAATATCACCCAAAATTGCCATTACGTTGGTTACACACTTACTTGAGTCGCCTGCTCGTAAAGATCCTCTGAAATCCACTGTCCTGCGGTAACATTTTGATAAAACCGTTGCCGCAACGCTCGGATCATCGGGCGTGTTATGATTTTGCTGCTTAGAATCCGAGGAAGCAACGAAATGAATTGAGTGTTGATCGTATCTGTAAGATTTCTTCTAAGAACGTTCTGTACAGCGATGGATCCATCCGTAGGAATGGCTCCTGTAAGCCAGGGGACTCCTTTGTAATCGCCACGATTCCAAATATCTCGTGGATCTTCCACCAGGAACGGTTCTGACGCTTCTCGAGGCTCAATAGTTGGACGATACACGGTGAGCGAAATGTCTGTTGGCTCATTTAGCTTATCAGTGACATTTACCAGCGATAGAGCGGGTGTTGTTCGCAGTTTATTGATCAGTTCCGCGGTAGAGAGTGTATCGGCATCCATAATACCGACAGCCTTCGCTTGTTTTCGAGCCGTTTCAAGAGGATTGACCATGGGAACGCTCCAAAGAGACAACGCACTTCCGCTCATGGAGATAGCACGCTTGAACAAGCCTCGGCTCATGGGACTAAGCATGTGATACTGTACGCTAGCTCCACCAGCGCTTTCTCCAAAGATGGTGACTAGTTGGGGGTCTCCTCCGAATGTACGGATGTTCTTTTGAACCCAGCGCATCGCCAGAACCTGATCTTTCATACCAAAGTTGCCCGAAGCCGAAAGGTCACCGGTGGAAAGGAATCCTAATACGCCCAGTCTGTACTGGATGGTAACGACAATCACTCTCCTGGTGCTCATCAGCCTCACCGGATCTCGTGTCGCGGTAATCGCTGCACCCCGACTGAAGGCTCCTCCATGAATGTACAACATTACCGGCAGGAGACCAGTATTTTCGAATGTAGTTAATTGGGGTACGAAAACGTTGAGATAGAGGCAATCTTCCGAGCCCAAAACCAAGGTTATAATTTTCTGCGTGCAACTATCCTTTTCCATTGATGCATCATACGTTCCATCCCACGGGTCGTTGGGCACAGGATTCTGAAGGGTAGGAAAACACGATGTTGATGACATAATACACGATAGTTTTTGTCACGATAGAGCTCGTTGATATCCTACCGCAAATCGAAGTTCACGCACTGGAGGTTTTGCATACGGAATTCCGAGATAGGCCGAGTATGTTCGATTCTCGTTGTCTATTCTGGTTGTACCTCTTATACAGCCATCACCGATGCAAACGGATGGAATCTGTGCCGCGTATGATTGGGCCCGAGTGGAGTAGCAACACAAAAACAGCAGACATACTGTCAAGGACACTGTATCCAGAAAACTATCCTTTGGAATCCTCATTGTTGAGGCCGATCACACAGCAGGAGCTCAGATGTTTGATAATCCTCAGTTTGGTGTCTAATATGACAGTAGATCTTTGCAACTAAGCTTTATCTTCTAGAGCGCCGTTCTTTTATGCGCATCGGACGTAACAGGTCTTTCTTTTATTTGACTATCATTTATGTCCTAGATGTGGATTGCCATTGGTCAATCTGACATAACGGTGAAAACCGGATCGAATATCTTTATTGCAATATTTTTGGTGATGCTCCCAGAGAACCTACTCGTACATAACCAGTTTTTGTCTAGAATATCAGCGAGATGCTTGTATACCGGTCTGCTGTGCCTCATCAGCTCGATGTGACGGAAAGAGAATGATCACACAGCATTCTCCTTTCCATTCTGTTGAGCAAGAAGAGCATCCGAAATAGAAGAAATCAATAAACTGGTGAATGACACACACCGGGGAGCATTTTTTTTCGCAACTGATTTGCATGAATTATCACACTTTCGCTGCAACACACGATCGTCACGCCACTGACCTACATCGCTGGCCGTTTGTCTGCCTATATGATGCACGTGCAACGAAATGTGTTGCAGTATCTGCTCCGCATCCTTCAGCGGATGTAGTGATGCATAATCGATTCCATGATTTGCATTGTGCCATATTGCATCCGGAAGGATGCGAGCTTGCATGTGGTGCGATTGCAATGGGTGTTTTACTGTTTTCGAATGAATGAATCGATTCGAAGCTTGAGGAAGAATTGAGGCCACATGTCTGGCGAATATTGATTTCGATAATTTAACTCTGTTACGTAATCATCTAATCGCGATGCTGTAAATTGTACGTCTTTTATTCGTAATGCTTTCTAAGGAGTGTGCTCGATAGAACATTCAATGATAGGCGATATAAGAGGAATTGTAGATCTCATCCCAGAATAAAATCACATCCAACATTTCAGCATCAAGCGCAGCATCGCGGGAGATCAGGGTAGAACTGTCGTCTGAAGCCGCATTTTTGAATGTAACCTTTTCTACACGCTCGATGGGTTGACTGAAAAAGAAAAACAAACGAGCCTTTTTTTAACGTTGTCTTCAGTACAATGAAGCAGTACGTCTACAAACCTCGTCGAAGCGAAAGAAACAAAAAAGTCCGTCCACAGGCTGGACATTTTAGCCTCGGCGGAGCCGTCGGGAAAGTCATTAAAAAGCTCCGGCATTCGGAAAAGGTAGATAAGCTCATCCTGATGCACCACTCCGTGGCTCTCGTTCGACTGAATGTACAACGACGAGAACGAGTGACGCCCAACAAACTCGAACGAGTATTGCGTTGTCTGCTCGCGGCTGGTCGCGTTGATGTACTCCAGCTGCGACAAGTAGACGGGATACTTGAGAAATGCGTCAGTAAACAGCTAGAAAATGGATAATCGATTTGTTTCACAAAAAGTGCTTATTTTGTTTGATATTGCGCTGCATACTTTCGTAAGTTCTCGTGAATTTTCCGCCGTGATCAACTGTGACGGCGTAGAACCTTTGAAGTAACGATCCTTAATTTGATTTACGACTTCCGGGGTACCATTAACGGCCAGCAACGTTGGCAAAAGGTTGGCAAAATTTTCGTTCAACTCTTGCAGTGCTGTAGCGTTGTGCAGAATGGGCAAGCTGACCACGGCACCATCTTCCGGAACGGTACCAATCAGCAACGGAACATCCACCAGATAACCTTCGGTCCAGAGCCTTCGAGGATCGTCCGGTAGAAAGCGTTCCGCTTCCGGTACTGACTTGTGCTCGATGACGGGCCGATAGAGTATGATCGGATGCTCGAACCAGGTGCGTAGGTGAGGCGCACTGGCGACCAGTACGTTACCGTCAATGTACCGCAAAACGTCCACCAACTCGGTCGAGGTTAGCTCATCCGCCTCTGTTATTCCGAGCAGCTTGGCCTGTCGGCGTGCCAATGCCAACGGATCGTCTATCGGTAGCGACCATGCGGCAAGCGCACTGCCACTCATGATGATCGCTTTGTGGAACAACGATCGGCTGAGGGGACTGATCATGTGAAACTGTACCGAGGCTCCACCAGCGCTTTCTCCGAAGATCGTCACCTGGTCCGGGTTGCCACCGAACGGGCGGATATGCCGCTGCACCCACTTCAACGCCAGCACCTGGTCGTGCATTCCAGCATTGCCGGGAACAACGGTGTCCCCGGTCGATAGGAAACCAAACACACCGAGCCGATACTGGATCGTGACGAGTAGCACCCGTTGCGTGGCCAGTATGCGCTCCGGACCGAAAAGCTGTGGATCGGCTGAACCATAGAAGTAACCGCCACCGTGTATGTACACCATGACCGGCAGCAAATCCGAGCCGTCTCGCTTCGGCCGATAGACGTTGAGATAGAGACAATCCTCGCTACCGATTATGGAATGATCCGGATCGAGCTCGGATCGCTGCAAACAGGCGGGCCCACTTTCCGTGGCATTATAATCACCGATCAGCGGCTCCACAGGCAACGGATTCTAGTGGGGGATCGGGTGAAACACATTTAGACTTGGAATCTTTTCAACACTGCACCGGCACTTTCATCGCTAACCTTGAACCGTAGCTCACCTACGGGTGGTTTGGCAAACGGAACACCCAGGAACGCATCGAAACGATGATCGTTCACATCCGTCATAGAGATCCCCAACAGGCAACCATCGTCGGTGCACACGCGAGGATGCCGCTGTTGTGCGGAGGTCCTTTGCAGCGCCACACTCCAGCAAAGGGCTGCTAGAAGGGTAGCAGCCCCTAACTTCTCACTATTGAACACACTTCTGAACCACATCACTCAACGGGAGCCTAATGGCGAGTGCGAGAACTGATGGACTGTGTAATCTGGATGCAGCAAGGGCACCAACACCACCAGCGAGGCTGGTGATAACCTGTCCTGTTGTGTAAATCGATCTATCAAACTGTACCAGTTACTTCTCGGGGATTTGCCCCCAAGCGGGGCATGGTAATCGCGTATTAATGCTAAAACTGTTAATTGTATTGTCAAGTTCCAGCCCAGCATCGGTGGGGGATGGTTAGGAGTGTTGGTAACAGAACAGGAATCAATACTAGCTGCGGTTACGCTCGCCTCTGCGCTGCCGTGAATCTAATCTAAGGTCATTAATAGTCATGAAATGCAAAGTGTTATGGCGCTGTGCTTTGTTAACAAATCTTTATCAACTTCTAACTAACTGTGCGATATGGATTGATCTGTTTGTCACGGTCTAGGATCATGGTTGTGCAAATTTAGTTACTAAAAAGGGGTTTAGAAATGGTAATTTAGGTCTCAGAGGTAAAAAATAATTTAAAAATTACTCTAATGTGTTACTTCCGGGTATCTACTCTGGTCAGTTTGCTGGCCTGGTTGGCAGAGGGCGTCCAACGCGCGTTTCGCGTTGAAATATTTCTCGCGGCCCTAGCATTCCCGAATGCGAATGAGTAGAAAATAGCTTCACTCGATTCCCAACATTTTTATTTGCTCGCGAGGATACCATTTATGTAATTTTTTATGCATTTAGCAGCAGAGTAGTTCAGCAAAATTCTCAATAAAATTGTTAGTACCTTATTCTTCACTATTCATTTAAAGAGAATCGCCAACGATATTCTGTCAGCTTTAAATAACTCTTAACTAATGCTTGATAGCAATTCTTGTGAATTTGTATATAGTTTTGCACTTTTCAAACCTGGCAAAAGTGTTGACCAACGACGAAAGACACTCAAAAGATAAAGCTGAACGCCATCAACACGATCATTTCATATCTATACCTTTGGGTTTTGTTCGTTCACTGTCGGCTGAAGGTCACAGGACTCCCGAAGGACTCCATCGATTGCCAGTGTAATGAATTGTCATCCTGTGCTCGATTGTCCCCAATTTGCGGCCGGGCTAAATCGCTTTCCGAAATCGCTATCGACATCTGCCATCAAAGTTCCGTCGGATCCGGTGGGGTGGCCCCTGCCTGCTCCCCGTTTTTTCCGGGACGAAAGTTAACCAGCAACCATCATAATCTCTCTTCCCGCAAGTAACTTTACGACTTTGTCCTACATCTTCTGACGCGCGGCTCACTGGAGACTCCAATTAGCCCGGGGTTTTCTGCTCTATGCATGAGATGAAGTTCTGGGTTTGAGGTTCGTTTTTGCTCCTTCGTTCCCGTGTTCTACCCGCACATCGATGAGATGATGTGCACGGCATTCGGTGGTCGCATGCAAGAGAGATGCCAGATCATTGCTGAAGCTCCTGTGAACTCATCGGTCACTGAAGATGCGAGACCATAAATCATGGCCTTGATTTAACAACTTTTGCCTCCTCGAAGACGACGATCTCACCCTCCGAACCGCTCGGATTGTTGGCCACAGGTTGGAAAGTTAAAGTAAACCTCAACCAACCGACCACGGACGGTGGGTGGGTGGGTGATGGGCTTTGAACTTTTCACTTTTTTGGTTGCAGCTGCACGTGGGCCCCTGACGGGGTGCTGGCAGTAGTGATAGGCGAATGTAATGGAATCCAACTGACGTGGTTGGTGCGGTTTGCTGTTCACATTCTCTGAACTTGAACGGTGACAAATTGTTGCGGTTCAGTTTGATCTGAGCAACACAACCACACAAGGGGTCTGGTCGGTGTGGCCATTGTGGGAGGTTTATCTCGGGTTTTTAGGGGTCCCTTGGAAGGTTTTTGGCGTGACTTCGTTTGAGCGATCTATCCATTTGTACTGCAGTAATAATGCGATAATGGTTCCATTTTGTTGAATTTCAACCCATCGCCACGTCGAGAGAGACACTTGAGCTCGCGATTAATGTCCGTCTCTAATGGATTCATCGCACCTCATTAACAAGATGCTGCATTAGGCACACAGCACAGGTTTCCCTGCGAGACGAAACATTCCACCGCGAGATGCACATTGTGTTAAATGCTATTTTTAAAGCGCTCAAGATACGCGGCGTTACCTGGCTTTTCGTATGAGTTTTGCCGGGGTCCAGAGACATTGCGAACTGAAGAATGAAATCTTAGATCCAAGTGATATCCACGAACGCAACGCAACGAGATGTGTTCAGGTTTGCCACGGTCTGGTCATGTTACGGATCAGTTTCGGATAATTATAGACACATATTAGCGGACACCTGCCTGCCGCGGGGGAGCAGAATTCGCGAGCCAAACACACAGCTACGATTGCCACCGACCATCGGTGGTCATATGGGGGTTTTTGTTTTTGTTTTATTATTCTTACGATATTTCGAAACACGATTTGTCGTTGTTAGAGAGATGTGTTTGGAAGTTATGTTTATGGCACGCGGTCAGCTGTGCTCGCGTCGCCCATCCGGCGAGCCAAGCCCTTCCTACTCCCATCTTCCGCCCCACTACGGAGTTTGTGCCCGAGTTGGTGCGAAATAATATCATGAGAATGTGCGATGGAAATGAAATAAAATGGCATCAGAGACAACGAGAAGGTGATCACATTCGGAAAGATCTGCGCTCTCTCTCTCTGTTTGGAGACGGGACTCCGTTCAGTTCTTGAAGAACTCGTCGATGGCCGAGCTGGAATCGAACGAGGAGGTCGATTTGAGCGACGACGAGGATGAGATCGAGGAGGAGGTCGACGAGCTGAACGAGGACGAAACCACCTTGCTGCTGGTGACCGAGCTGACGATGGATGACGAGGACTGGAGCGACGACGAGAGGGCACCATTGTCCGAGACGATCTCGGAAACGCTGCGCTCCGAGGCGAAAGCGGATTCCGATTTTTCCTGCTTCTTGGTGATCGAGTTGGCCGACTCCTCGACCATCGACTTCTCGCTCGCCGAACCGTAGCTCTTCGATTGCGTGATGCTCTTCTCCGACACACCCTCGGACGACTTCTCGACGATCACCTCCTTCGAGATGACGGGCGTCGACGTTTCGGTCAGCGTCATCTCCGTCTTGGTGGTGCTCTCTGCCAGGGCCATTTCGTACTGCTGTCGGAGAGGGGGGAAGAGAACAGAGAAGATAGTGAGAGAGAGGAGGGGTTGGTTTAGGGAAAATGAAAACCGCAACCTTCGCCTGATACCCCCCTTACAGACCTCATTCTGTCAATCGATCATAATAACGTGCGATCGTGCGCGATCTTCTTCACCATCTTCTTCGACACTTCAAATTACAAAACGCAAACGCAGCGTCGGGATAGCTACAGAGACACGTACGCATCGTCGTATTGTGTGTGGAACACGCGTCTGGCCGGCGGGAAAAACCGGGGAAATCCAAGACGATGTCGTGGGTATTTTTAAACACCTCCACGCAAGGCACTATCCGGTTCGGTTCGGACGGACTGGCGGGCCGACGGGATAGCTGGTTCTAATTGTGCTTTGCTCCCGCAAAAATCACCCCTCAGGGCAAACACAGACACACGGAGAGCATTGGAATTGGATCACTCTTCGCCTTGTTCTACTACTCAGGGATCTCATTCTACCGGCGACGGCGGATGCGACGGTGGCGTGCGATCAACGCAGAACACAAGAATGGCGCACGTCGGTCGCTTGTTCTTGTACACATGCGAAGGATGGAGTGTAGTACAGAGAAAGGTGTTGATGATGAGAAATGATGTTTTTCGTGAACGCCAGCTCGACGACGACGGTGTCTCGTTGTCGTCTACCGGAATCTCGCAATCGTCCGTTTGCATACTTTACTTGAGCACGATTTTGTTTATTTACTTTTCCGGCAGATCGTTCGGCTCGGCTCGGTTCGGCTGTCGCCCGTAAAAAGCGTAAAGCCAAACACGTCTTTCCCCCCCCCCCCCCCCCCCCCCCCCCCGGTTCGGTTCATGGCCGCCAACATTGTTTTCCGTTGAAATTAGTCATCGGCACTCGCGCTTCTTCGTTTGTTTCTTCCTGTTGGTTGTAATTTGAATTAATTGGATCCACTTTGAGTGCGGAAGGGTGATCATCATTTAGTCCACCGGGAACACAGCATCCTGTCCCCCCGAGAGTCTGTTGTTTCTATCGCTGTAAGCAAACAGTCTTTGAAAACACACGACGACGAGGATGAAAAGCGACCTAAATGACCCAAATTTATGGTGGCGCATTACACAAAGTGCAGCACACAGTAATCGAAGTCTTGGCGACTGGCGACCAGATAACGATGCAAGTTCGAATCGAAACGAGTTCGTGAAGAAGGTCAACCGGTCTCTCCATGATAGAGAATGGTTGATCTGCTTGTGCGAAAACCAATTTGTTTCCGAGATATGGTCGAGTGCACGCGCGAGATGATGCAGCTCGTGGAGCGAGCTCGCTAAGAGAGTCATCATCCGTTGGCGCTGTGGTCAGCCCCAGTTGCCAGGCCAGACTGGGACACGGTGAGTAATGGGACAGCTAAACATGTACATGTGTTTTGCCTTACACCTTCCTTTCGCGATGGCCGGCGAGGTCTCCGAGGTCCGTCCGAGCCGTTGTGGAGTTCTGGGGCAGCTCAGAGACGCACTTATAAATTTAACATGACCCCATAACAATAATAATTTCATCGTGTGTCTTAGGGAGATGCAGACGGGAGGAAGGTGCTTCCAAAGGAGAGCGAAGCTGCGCCACGCCACGCCACGTGGGTGCGAATTTGTGTTCTGAAAATTAATTTAGACCAACTGCCAGCACGAGAGAGAGCGCTGCCTGCTGTTCCGTTGGATCGGAATGTGTGCCCCGCACGCAGAGGAGGAACACTTTTCACAAACTCGCTCGCCAGTGTTTAGCAGGACACGCCAACAACGAGTTCTTTGCGCGGCTACCGAAAGGAATGCAGCGCAATGAGGTGTACCCTCTGAGAGGGGGCCGAAGGCAAATGTCATAAATGTCAATTAGCATTTTTTGGCCAACAAACTAATTGTATGGTCGGTAGGTGGAAGGATAGTATTTTTGGGACTCCTTTCGTGAACTAGAATGCACTTTGTGTTGAGAATAATTAGTTTATTTGGGAAGAGAAGAACTATAAACATTTCCTTGCAATTTTATGCAATTCTGATGTTCGTTTGTATCAATTTGAAGTCATTGAACTAAGTTAGAAGGACACTTCTTCTCCGCTTCTCCAATCAACAGTTGCTCAGCCACCCTAACAAGGAATGCAAAGTGAGGAAAATAAACGTCTTCCCACTATTTATCGCATGTCACAACGATGGCCCAACGAAGCTGAACCACGGTTCAAATGTCAAGCAGGTCCCAGAAGCAAATCTTCTTCTGCTGACGTCACTTTTGAGCAGCCGGAATGTGCCGTTTACGTTGAAAGTTTTCTCAAACAAGCTGAAGGGGATGGGAAAGAAGGAAATGCTCAATCAAAGCACTCTATGCTCTAAGCGTGAAGCATCTGGCTTCATAAATCTCGCCATATTTTCGATTCAATCTTCCCGTAGCGGCGAACAGCAGAGAGAGGGCTGGCAATAATTACCATTCGCCTTCTCCTTTCAAATGAGTCAGCTCATCACCGTCTGGCACGTTCTCGTGCACAGAAGCAAATCGTTTTGTGTGTTTAGCGAAAACATGCGCCCCTCGCGAGCATAAATTCGCGTTCCTCGTTTGGCTCACGTACGATGGGGACACTAGGGGGGAGGGCAGTACGATTGGCGATCGTGCCTTTATGACCTCGCCAGTCGGCGCGCGATCGTGGCTAAACCCCGCGCCATTCGCTATTAACAAGATGATTCGGAGTGATTATCATCAGCTTCCTTTCCGTCACGGATGAGTCAGCAGGAACTGGCCGTTGGAGGCTCATAAAGATGTGCAAAATATGAGTCACATCCCTTCACATTTCGGCGAAGGACTGCTTGCGACCGGAAACCGACGCGACGATGCTGCTGACTCCGCTGCCTCCAACGCTGATTCAGTGGGCCCCCACGGTCGGAGGCTATCGTGTCTGGCGAGTGTCTGGTGACTGCATTCCTCGCCAAACGTCGCCCACCACCGCTCGGTGTCGCCATGCAGCCCACGAACTGGACGGAGGTTAATTGATGTGGGATGAAACTGGGACCTTGAGGCCCAGTTCCAGGGCAAGTGCAATGGCGTCAGCTACGCTATGATATGTTTCAATTTATGCCCACCACCCGTTCCGCGAATAAGTCTTCAATTGAAGAGTGCGTTGGAGAGCGCATTGTGCTCGACAGCAAACGCCAATAAATCTTTGCCACATCCTGTATTCCGGCGTCAGGCGATTAATGCAACGCTCTCAACTGAATGGTGATGTGTTGCGATGCGTGTTTTTGCAACGATGGCGATAAGAATACAGGGGGCAGGGAGGGTTTAAGATTGAAACCGCGGACAAAGAAGGTCCGAATGAACAATCGGGCGCCCGTTATCGATTCGGCACAAATCGGTGACTCAAGGTGAGGTGCCCCACTTTGAATGCTACCTGACTCCATTTCACTGGCGATAAGATTTTCAACTTGAGGTCTTTGAGTTACACAGCTTCAGGCACACAATTCGTCCAAAAGCAAGTTAAAAAACTTCCTCAAAATTTCCAAATAACTCCGAATGGATGCACTTTACCACTTTGCTTCTTACCTGTTGCTCTTTGCGTTGAAAAACTCCCTTCTAAAGTCTGCCTTCACTGTGGCTCCTATCGATTTCCTGGCGCTGGGACCGGTTTCACAAACTGTGCTGTAGCTCCGGAGCTCTCAAGTGTGGTGGCTGCACGCGAACGTTGCTAGTCTTCGACTGGCGGTTTCGGCGGTTTTAACTCGCGGTTGGTATCCGCACGGGTTGCCGGCGAATCGAACGCTCACTCGCACACTAGCGTACACACGACGAACGCGAATGAATCGACGACACAAAAATAGCCGCGTTCGATTGTCTGGCCACCGCCGCGCGTTCGTCGTCGAGCCGCATTCGAGCACTTTCTCGGTGATCTCGGTGGATCTCCTTTTCGCGGGTGCACGATCTTCACCAACTCTTGGCGGTGACAATGCCGCCGACCATTGATGATGATGATGATTCGCGATTACCAACACAAGCACAGAGCGGTGGTTTCGGGTTCGTCGAACGACAGTGTAATTTATGACAAACAAATCAAACCGAACTAAGTAAGTTTGTTGAGGATGCTACGCGTGGCGCTTCTTGGATGTGTCCTCCGAGCGACGAGTCATGAAATATCTCGTACCTGAATCATACGGTTATGTTTAGGGTATTTAAGGGGGAAACCGTTCGTTGATCTTCTCGATGGCGCGGTTTGTCATCGGTGAATTTATACCAAAGGGGGGAGGATGGAGGGATCGAGAGGCATCGAGCTGTGAGGTTGTCGAGCATCGAGCGAGTTCGAGGACTTTTTACAAGCGAGCAACAAGAGAGAAAGAGAATAAACAGCAATTAGTAACACAAATGAAGATGTGTGTTTCATCTGTCGTTCTGCGGCGAACCGTTCTACGATCGTTCTACGTCATTTTTCCATTTTGTTTATCCGCGAATGCGTGGCAGGTTGTAAATCAAACGTAGCTTCCAATTTATGTCAGCGATTGCGCGGTAAATACTGGCCATTTGTTTGGAGCAGCAACAACCACACCGCGGGAGGAGTGAGTCATCGTTTGTCAACTGTCCGATGGAGGCGCCAGTAGTTTGACTTTTGAATGGACTAATCCTACTGCTGGAAAAGGGTTTAAAAGAACTGTGCCACTAATCCATCGCGTGAATGCAGCGAGTAACAAGTGAATTCTAATGAGTAACACTGGTCGGGAATACTTTACTTACATTTACTTTGAATATCCTGCGAGCCTCAACACACATGCTCTGTTCACTTACACCTTGTGGCTATGTTCAGTGTTTGTTCGTTTGCGTAGCTCCTTGACTTTAAGTTGCTCCTTCAACATCCATTCTGAATGTGTGCTCCTTGACAGACCAGTTCATTCGTTATCGGATGCAAGGACTGCCTCGATGTCTCGACGACCGGGACCGGGATTCGAAACAATGTATGTATCAAATGGAAGCGAACACCATAAATCATGCAGAACACCGGTACTACACACCGGAAGGCCGGTCACGGCTGTCACTTCCATTCACCGAGTGCTTTGTCTCGGCCTCGGTGGCGCTCGGGAAGTCGATTAAACATCAAACAAAGCTGGCGCTGAAGTATGGCTATCAGCATCATCCTTCTGGGGCACGTGTCCAGGGCAGCGACAGGAACAAAAGCTTTAATGGACCTCCACGATAGGTGGATTGTTTGTAAGGCGTGGCCGAGGAACCGAGCGCGTTAGAGAACCGAGGCTGGACAGGTGTAACGCGAACGAACCAGATGACCAGTTCTGCCATGTGTTCGGATGCTCCAAAAGGAAGGGAAATCATGGGAAGGACATCCCAAGAGCCGGTCGGTGTAGTGTACGTTGATGACGTTGAATTTATTTCAATATATCCAAGATTGTTTAACTTTTGTTTTGCGCATAAAATAGCCCCTCTCTAGGAGAGTGTAACTTTGTCACATGTAGGAGTAGATGGTTTTGAGTGGTTGTTGCTGT
The DNA here is from genome assembly GCF_943734665.1 of Anopheles aquasalis. Taxonomy (NCBI): domain Eukaryota; kingdom Metazoa; phylum Arthropoda; class Insecta; order Diptera; family Culicidae; genus Anopheles; species Anopheles aquasalis. The sequence continues at coordinate 51,633,489 of NC_064878.1, read as the reverse complement.
TGCTGCTGTTGGCATCTTTCTTATCGTGCTCTCTACTGTCGTTTCTCTATCGTTATCGAGTGTACCGTTTATGGCTTCTGATGGTTTTGTTTGAGTCTATTACTATTACTGTTTAGTATGGATTATGCATCACATTGATAATCGGCATACGACACTCGTTTCTTTTTCCTTCTACCAGGCGCTACTGATGCTGTTGACGAGTTTAGGTGGGCGGGGGGTTATGTCAGTTTGGAGTATATAGCAAGGGGAATGCTAGGAAATATGTAGATATAGCGGATGTTTGTCACATTTTATCAACAACATTATCTCATTCGTAAAACAATATTACATATTTTCATTTCAATTCTCTCTCTCTCTCTATCTCTATTTCTTACCCTCTTTTCTAATCCTAATCAGTAACTGCTCCATTCAAAAATCGGGCTCGTTCCACCAGCCGCGATGAGCTTAACAATTGTTAGTAATATTTGTTCGTTTTTTTATCTTCTTTTTTTTTTAATACATTATTGCCAATTTGAGAGAGTGGGTTTGGTATTTAGTATTACAAAAGCGACCTTCCAACACGCAAACACACGCATTACTAATACTGACATCGGGGATTGCACCAGGTGCGGCTCCACCGTGGCACTCGCTTCATAAATTCCTTTATTGTCATACATTCGTTTAACACGTCTAGTGGGGACTTGTATTGGAGCTTTGGCCATCTTCTAATTGCGCAATAAAAAAATGGTGGAACAAATTCACACGCGAACGTATGTTCGGTCTGCTCATTTCTTCGCATTCAACTCGCAGCGCTGCGGACTATAAAACTAGCAAACTACTGCTCCGGGTAATCCTCGTTCATAAATCCACGTCTCAATCGTCTTTTACCTCCCCTCCCATACTACTCTACCTACGCACTATGCACAGAAGCGAAAACAATGCATGCAGCCGAATCATCATAAATCATTGCCAAATTGTCCTAGTAACAAGTGCAAATCACATACTGCTCCCAAGTGTCCCAGTTGGCACCAGTATTCTCGCGTTGCGCGTCTCGTGCCGACATGGAAAACATGGTGGCTACAGTAATGACCCTTTTCAAAGGGAGGATATTTGTCTTCTTGTCTAACGATGTTAAAGCGTGTGTGTTTTATTTTTTCTTTAAATACCAGCTCAGACAGCTTAACTCTCTAATTGATTCCATCTGAACCGTCCGGCTTCTGGTTCCGGACTCTAAATACTCTAGCAAACACCTCTAGCTCTACGTAAAATCTGTGTCTGTGGGTTTTTGCACATTTAGGTATTTGATGTGTATTGTCATTGGGTATATGGGCGCTTAGGATAATGCGCTTCCATGTCTTTGCTGCCTCTTTTCGTTTCCTTTCTCCAACCTGTTTAGACTCTTTGGATAAAATACAATCTCGCTCTCTCTCTCTCTCTCTCTCTCTCTCGCATCCACGTCTAATCTTCCAGCAATTCTGTTGCGCGCGCGTTTTGGGATATTTTTTGGAGGGTGTTGAAGCGGAAGATGGCTATCCTACCACACGCAAGGTATGCATCTCTACCACACGCATCCTGTAATAACATTATTGTCCACAGTTCTACTGGTAATGTAGGTTTTTCGTATTTGGTTTTCTTGTTTTGTTTGTTTTTTTGTTGTATTATTTTGTTTCTTTACTTTTGCGCGATCGCAGCACTGCGCTCTAATCGCTGCGTTCTATAAACAACAATTATCTAGAGCTATGAGTGCCCTGTTGGCTATCCGCAACAGCAGCACTCGCACGAACTCATCGCCATCGACGTCGTCGTCTCGTTATCACAGCTAAAACTACTACCTTACACATCTCGTGGGGTGGGGTGTCGCCTGGTGGTGGCCCGGCAAGTTATTGCCTCTAGTTCATGCATGGGACCATTTACACAGCCGTATGCTGCTGCTGCTAGGTTTATGTGTTCTAGATGCTCGGATAAAGTTAGTAGTGCTATCGATACTATTTTATTCTTGCCCAATTTTCCGCCCAAAACAAGGGACGCCCTCGATCGCTGAAATGGAGTCATTAGGGGAGACGGTTTGTTGGTTTAACATTCCAATCACCAGGCTTGTGTGCCAACACCTGATAAATTGGAAAAGTGCTTGAATCTCTCGATGACCGGGTCCAAAGATAGCATGTTGCAAATAAAATTCAGTTAGAACGAAAGAGGCCCAGGGAAATTAATTACTTTTAGCATCTCCCCGTGTGCCTACCTCTTGGATTTTCCCCTCGTCTGAGTAGAGAGCGTGGCCTGGCGTGGCGTCGATCCTTATTGAGATGTTAATTCCAAGGCGTTAGTGAGTGCCACCCTATTGCATCTCAACGAACCGTGGAAGGAAGCAGTTCGGGAGGGATTCAATTTGTGTCGTCCTTTGGAACACGATGCTGTCACCAGGGACACTGTAATGAAGGTAACGCAATCGAAGTGGAACGAACCATTCGCATGCTGGAACAGCGAGGGATGGTCGTTGGCTTTGGGATTGATTTACGTGGAAGTGGATCGATCGCACAGCGGCAACAATTATCAAGGAAAAGGAGCGGGAGAATCTTCCTGGAATGTTGTCACTCCCACATCATTCGCTAATCACTGTTCAACCTTCAGCGAGATGCGAAGGGAATTTTGCGACAAAAGTTCAAGGTCCTACAAGACCCTTGATTTGTTCTTCCCATCACAAAAAGGATCCTTGACCTTCGTGCTCAGTGAGGTGACACATAATTTATCGGAAGTAAAACGATCCACCATTAATCAGCCGTGTTCTAGTAGTACTGACGCGAAAGGGCGCGCCATCTGCCCACGCCATAAACCTTTCCATTCATGCTGCGGGGGTCCATCAACCATTGACAAATGATGGGCCTTGCGCTCTCTTGCTGTTTTTTTTTTCATTTACAACCCAGCTGTCGCTGTTGCTTTGCATAAATTATGGGAACAGCCTCCGTCGTCACTCTGTTTGGATTGTTTTTTTTCCAATGCTGCGGGCCGATGATTGATTAAAGCGCGTGCCACGCAGTGGGTGGCTGCGGTAGCATCACCACCCTCCCAAACACTCAAAAGCATGTTGTTGCATCGAGACAAAGGGAGGCCAATCCTTTCGCATTTCTCATCGCGAACTCAAGCTGACGAAACCACAGTTTGCCGCTGCTGCCTGGGAATTGAAAGATCGATCCCCAGAACGCCGTGACATCCTCACTTCTCGTGGAAGGGATCTGTTTACAATAGATTTATCCCTCGGCGTCCCGTTTACTGAGCCGCGAATAAGAAAATGAGGAAAACCGAAGGAAGATGTTTTGCAAATGATTTTCCCGCATTTTTTTTTGCCTGAATGGCCTGCTATTGAGGCTCAGAATCCGGAAATCGTCGTTACAAAATGGTCCTCGAAGGGTGTGCTGGATGGGCGGAGGAAAATAAACAACCGGCGAACCCCGTTGTGGTCCCCGGAAAACCCACCGGAGTATGATGGTGCGCGGAATGGAATGTAAAAAAAATCTGTTTCTCGTTTTCCGCCTTCAGCGGTCGGCATTTAGAAACCGAGGATCGCTGCTTAGGATGGTTAGTGGCCACTTCGTTGTGCCAAATCAGCCACGTCACGTCATCGGAGTGTGTGGGTTTTCCGTTTTCCGGGTTCTATTCGAACGAGTAAAAAAAAGAACCCGAAAACGAAAAAAAGGGGGAAAAAAGGGAATCCATTACAAACGAGATGCCGCTAGGGCAAAAGTGTCGGAGTAAAAATTGTAACGATCACCCTCCGCCACCCCGGAAGCAACCAAGAACCGGCCCTTCGTGACCCGAAGGCGAAGAATGCAAAGCGGAATGAATTCGCGGAATTCCGGCCATTCGCGTCGGGTGATGAAAAGCGGCGACAGGGGCCGGGAAAGAATTATGATCGACGCCACCCGGACCGGCAAGGGTCACAAAACCCCACAAAACCACCAGAGGAGCACGAGGAGCAGCAACGATGGAATGTTCTTTTGTAATTGACGCTTTTGCCGGCTCGGCGGCTACGAGGTTAGTTTCCTGCTTCGTTTTTGGGTCCTTTTTGGAGCGGTTTTTTCCGGCGGTTTGGGCCCAGTGTGCATTCCTGAACTGAGGGAAAGAACTTACGAATTGGAATTGAAATTCTAAGGAGTTGAAACGCGATAGCTATGGAAGCAACTGTCCTCCAATGCATCATTTGAGTGAATGAACGCTGGCTCACTCTTTTGCTCGTTACTTTTTTGCTTTTTGGATTTCCGAAAAAGTTTCAACATAATATCATAAAAATTGATGTAAAAAATCTAAAAACACAAATCTTTCTAGTAATAAGGCATACTAAAAGATAGACCAAGGCGCCACTCGTGACTTGGTCACCGACACGGCGCCCGCCATTGCACTTATCTGCGAAAACAGCCAGCGGAGGAACCTTCTTACGGGTTGTGCTGTGGGTTTTGGGCCGCTTGGCGGCGCAAATCCGATCGAATGACGGCAGTAACGACGGAACCGACGAGCAGCATGACCGCCATCGTCACGTTAGCGACGATGTCACCGTTCGTGTTGAGCAGCTCCGAGTACAGCATCGTGAAGGTGATCCCAAAGACCTGAGCGGCCGCATTCAGCAGTCCAGTGGACGTTCCCTCCGGTTCCGGGTACGTCAGTTCCGCCGCAAACTCGAACCCAACCGGCAGATACCCAGTCATGAAGAAACTATTTTCAAGAAGAGACCAGGAAGAGAGAGAGAGGGTATTAGAACCTGATGAGTTGCATTTGCTGTGCTGTGTGTGTGCTACACATACCCGAGCAACGAAGAAGTGACGTAAACGACGGCAATGTGCCCGACGGAAAGGGTGAAGGTGTAGATCCACATCCCGATCATGGTGAACACGTACACGGCCAGCGTTGTCTCTCTGCGGAAGGGAATAATAACGAGCCGTCAGTATTTACATCCTGTAGACCACAGGCAGCCACGGTGGTTACTCACTTGAACCGATGCGTCTTATCGAGCACAATACCGCAGGCAACGGAACCGAGCATTCCGGCGAACACGATGCACACACCGATACGCCCAGCATCGACCTCGTGCCCCGGATAATGCGTAAGGACGATCTGTGAAGGACGAAATGATAACAAGAACCCGGGATCAGGGAGCGAATTCAGTTCGTTCGTTCACCACTCCTCTCTTCACAGCGCTCGAACTCATAACACGGACTCATGCTCTACCACGAAAGTTACTTAATTAATGGAGTCAAAAGTTCATTCCCAAACTCTCGCCGAGACACCCGGGACATACGGTGGAAACCCCACCATTTTGGGTCATTTATCCTGGCTCGCTATCCACACAATCACCACCAGACAGAGAGAGAGAAAGGGATCACGACCGTCAGCTGCTGGGCCTGGGACAGAGACGGATTACCTGATTGAGGAGCGTCGAGATGGCGTAGAACACGCCGACGTTCATGCCGTACGAGATGAGTAGCAGCACGTAGTTCCGGTTCAGCATGAGCCGCTTGATCGAGTGCAGGAACGGGGACGACTGGAGCGGGTTGGGCGTTTTGGTGGCTTCCTGTGCCGCGGACGGTGGTGTCGGTGGGGCCGCCTTAAAGACTGGAGTGGAGTGGACGGATTTTTAATTAACTCGAGAACTTGCAGAAAAATGGAGAGGGGTGGGCAGGATCACTTACAGAACACCACGAGCACGACGAGCAGCGTGGTAAAGCCGGCCACAATGTAGAACATCAGCCGAAGGTCATCCCCGATGAGACTGATGTCGTCATGGTTTTCCACGAGCATCGGTGGCACCAGAAACCCAACTGCGATACCGAGCTGCATGGAAGGAGAGAGAGAGAGAGAGAGAGTAAGGAATCGTTTAACAAGTTTCAGAATCCTCCTGATCCTAATGAGTCGCTGCGAATCTCTCATTAAAGGACAAAAACATCCGTTTTGAAGAAGATGAATGCTTGGCTACCTGGACAGCGCTTTTGCGTTTATCTATAATTTCTTTAATTTAAACTCTCATTAATCGTGTTGCACTTTCCCCCCTCGGAGGGGCCAAAACGTGGTGGCAGGATTGGTGATTTACGGTTTGTTCATGAATCATTCAAGCTTTTCCGCTTTCTTTCACAAAACTCCACGTGACGCGCTCCGTGTGTGCGCGTGTTACACGCCCGGGGGATGTGGTTTAATTAAACACATTTTAATTTATTCATTTTACGACCAACTGCGAGCCAGGCACTGCGGAACACGCAACGGTGCAACATATTTGATGAACGGTCATGTTCTGCTCATGACAGCTCATGATGCGCACGACATGATGTATAATGTGCTGGCCCAAAATGGACATCCTGCGGTGAATGGTGTGTATTGATGGACGGGCTGTGGATGGTCTGTCCAGGAAAAGTGCATCTTTTAATCGATGATGGTTGGAGTAAAATTATCGACCAAATTGAGGAAAGCTCTGGAGTCTATGTATGCAAATTGGAGTTCATTTTGCAGCGTCATCGACGGCGTTGACTGTTTCGTAAAGAAGAGCTAGATGAGAAGCGAGTCTGTTGTTGGGTTGAATTTTGAGGCAAAACGAAATACGAGTATTCCATTTTGAGCAGCTAGTGCTCCAGTTCCACAGAATACCAAAGTCCATGAATATTTATTGCCTGGAACTTGGTCTTGGAGTGAAACAATCAATTCTGCCACCACCGAGAACTAGAACTCACTTCACGATTTGTTGCGGTTGTCCTTCTGGCGGTGAACTTTAAGATGTTTATGCTGCTCCTCTCTCCCTCCCCAGCTGGCAATGGTCGGACGCAATGCGCGTGACAAGCAATAAATCAATTCGATTTACCACGAGAACATGTACAAGGACACATGCTGCTGCGCCATGTGCGCCCGTGGCTGTTGCGTAAACGAGATACACCAGCGTAGCGGCCCCCCGAAATTGGAAAACGATTTGCTTCCCATCCGATGGACCGGATCCGCTTTTTTTCGCTTCAGAATCCGGCTCCCGGTAAATGGATTTGACAATAAATAGAATAAACAGTCTGAAAAGCGCGCGAATCGTCCGCTCCCTCATCGTACAATCAGCGGGGGCGAAAAGCATGAAATATAATGGACGTCCTAACGTTGGGTAACCTTTTGCCGAGGCTCGTGCCGAACCGATAAGGCGCCTGAACCTGCCAACCGATTGCGCCAACGATCAAAAGGTCCTCCGAGTTTGGAAAAACATTCCACCAACTGTCCAGCGGCCGCTGGACTTCTTTTGTTGTTGTTGTTGTTGTTGTTTCCTTCATCCCATCGACGATTTTAATACAAAAGACCACGGTCACACGCCTGTTTCGGTGCCGATAACGCAACCCACGCGCAATTTATAAAGCCCAAAAATGCGTGGCAGAGAGATGAGGCAGCGGAAGAGGTGAACCAGAGAGGATCACTTCAATCCGTTACAAATAACGCGTTGACGCGCTGCGAAAGGATTTCGGATCCCGGGGACCAACCTCATCCACTCGCAGCCTATTGCGTTGGAAGGTTTTTTTTTGCACAAAATACTGGCCGTGACCCATCAGGACATTGTTTGTGTTGAGTTATAAAGTGGAAAAATATTTTCCCACTTTTCGATATTCCAAGGGAGCTGCGAGATAGAGCTAGAGCGAGATTGGCTTACACGGGGGGCTGGCACTTATTGACAGCAAAACCGGAGAGTGTAAGGACAACAGAGAAGCCTTCTAAGCCTACGAGCGCCTCGGTGATAGACTCTGGCGACCCACCTTAGTGATTAGATCGATGATTTATGGCCCGGAATGGTCCGTTCGCCATCGATGGCACTGCATCGTCGTCGTCTGCTTCGAAGGAAAAGAGCAAAACGGTCCTCGTCAGCAGAAAGCTTTCCCTGTACGCTATTAATCGCTTCGATTCCCTTGGCCTACAATTGCCTTAGTGGCCTTTGGGACAGACCTATTTGCTTCAAAGACTCCTGGCAGCATAAGCAAGCGGTCGTACCGATCCAGGTCGTACCGAACTAGCCACACGAGATGCTTCTAGTTCATTTACTGTGTGCTCATAGCTGTGCGTCTAACTCTGGAGCAATAGCAACCTTGCACAGTCCATGCAGTGAAGAGAAAATGCATCTAAAGTTACTGCCCATGCAAGCATAATTTGTAGTAAAAGCTTTTTTGCAATCCGAACACCACATCACACACGAAGACGGGACGGACACGGAGAAAGGGAAAAGTTTCCAAGGACCGAGATGGGACCACTGGGATGCATTGCATTAGCTAAATGGATTCCTGGACCGACTGGACAATTGCCCCCCTAGGGGTTGAAGGCACGTTCTTTGAAGCAAACCAGGTACCGGAGGCAGTTTCGCCCCAGCACCAGGACCTACCAGGACCAGGATGTCCCTCAACTTGTGCCTGATCATCCTTCCAGTACCTAGCAGCATCAGCCCCATTTTCGTTTCGTTTTGATTTCCTTTATGGATTGCATTCCAAGAAGCAGCCGCTTGCAGACGACGAAAACGACACGATGAGATGTCCTGTAATCGGCTTGCGAGTGCTTTTGTTGGGTAAGAGATGCATTAGGTTTGGACCTCCCGGTGTGGTAGAAGAATTCCAAGAATCGTGAAGGTGCGAACGAGAAATCGCCCTCCCAGAAAGAGGGAACGAAGCTACTTCCACAGACAGACAGAACTCAATTTCCATCGCTCAATGGGGAACAATATTCGTCACCCGTCGATTCCCCGGGAACGCGTTGACAATCTCGGTGAATGGGCCACAAAAGGGGCCACCGCCATTCGGCCATTAAGGCCCGGCGTTCGCGCATTGGATCAAGTGAGCAACTCTCAAGAACATCTCTCGCCGGTAGCTGACGCAGTCGAATTGGCTGCAGAAGCGAAACCTATCAGCCCCGATACCACCTCTGCTTCGGCCGGCAATATTCTGCCATCAATAGGTCCCTCCCAAATAATCCTCATCCATCCTCGTCGTCGTCGTCATCGTCGTCGACGGATTTGGAATTCGGATTCAGCCACGTTGCGTTGTCAGGAGTTTTTTTTCTTCGGGAGGAATGGGACGGGGAAGCTTGTGTCCAGACGAGATAGCTGTTGCACGTGATCGTTGGCTATCGACACTCCGCACCGTAGACGTGGTACGATGCTGTTTACGCTGGGCTATAAAACTATTTTTTCTGCCATCGAGCTCACTCCCATTTAGGGGAACTGCTTGGTTGCTCTATCTACGCACGCAAAAAAAATGGAGAGATCGCTCGGTGCTGTTGGTCGGTGTTATCACTCTTCGTTCTTTTTTTTTAAGTCACTAAACTTCAGCTTCTCCGGAAGGACCGGGAAAAAGGTAATATGCTGACAGGGAATTCATGTGAATCAAATGGATCAATCCGGACAGTACAATTGGTCCATCGGAATATTGGAAAAAGCTTTGAAATGAAAATGGATGGACCGGGGGTACCTCTTTGAAGTTTATGTTTGCAGTAAAAATCCGTTCGCTCCCAGAGTCGGCTGCAGGTAGTTGAAATTGATGACTTTTTCAGTCAGTCAGTCAGTCAGTCAGTCAGTCAGTTCATTTCAATCAATTACGATAAAGGACGCTCTCGCATCGTATGCGTTCTCGTAAAAGGTAAACGAAACAGAACGGAGCACAACAATGGAGCATAATTGAAACATAAAATGCATACACTTTTTGCACTAGGGAAGTTCCTACGAAAAGGGGGCGGGGGACTCCTCATAACGGGTGGATGTTCCGCTCGATTTAATCAATTGCTTCGTATCGGTATGTTACACTTAAATGATTGGTATAGATATTATATTTTTTTGTATTAAAACCATTCAGACGACATACACTAGCAGCTCGTTACACAGCACACTACGACAATGCAATCCGCTTCGTCCTCCCTCCGTATGTGTTGGTCTTCCTACGGGCCATTCGAGGACAACCGTATCGTACCAGGATAAACACAAACACACGCCGCAGTCTTTGCACGGCCAGTAAGCAATTTTTCCACCCGACCGCTTTTCATCTATTCCTGCCACATTCTCGAGGCGAATCGAGTACCGGAATCGGCCAGGTGGAAAGAATGATCTCTAGCAGCCACCCGGGGATGGGGGGAATGCCGAGCGACAACCTGACTTTGTGGCTCTGCGCGGAAGAGCACTGGAAATGCTTTATTATTTCCCGTGCCACTCAGCCATCTCTTTGCTTGCTTTGTTTAGTTTAGTGTGTCCTTTCGAGCGTTTTCTTTCGATCCACTCCCAATCCACTGCTTGACTTCATTCTTCCATTCAATCTGAAACAGGTCTGCCTTTTCCTCATCGTGTTCATCGCATCCGAAAACTCACTCACTCGAGATGGAACTGAATGGAGTGCTTTTCACGTAAAAATGATAAAGAAGCGGCCAGAGAGAGAGAGAGAGAGCGAATCGATCGTTCGGTTGAGATTGGAATTGATAAATATTCAGCATGCCAACGAAAGCCGGTCGTGATAATCAATGGCACAGCATCGTCTCGGAACAGCTGACGCGCGCGACAGGCCGTGGCGTTGCAATCTAACAAACCCACATGCGGTCGGCGTATCCTTTGAAAGCATGCCGATCAGTGCCACGACCCACAGCCGAGCGTGTACATGATGCGATAAATCAGTTTTTCCACCACACGGGCTTACATGCCGCTCTGAGAGAGAGAGAGAGTGAGGACGCCGTCTATGTGTAGCCCACCAACTGTGACAGCCGATTGGCAACCTAGTACGAGCGACGACCATGACGACGACGATCATGGTGATGATTTCCATTTTCTGGCTCGTCTGCAGTTGACGCAGATTAGTTTTCGTGAAGGACCAACCAGAACCCGGTGCCACGGAGAGTAGCAGCAGAAGCGGCAACAGTACCAGCGATCGTAATCCCGGAGCAAGAGACCCACTAAAAGGAGATGAGGATCCGGCCCAGGGGTTGAGGGTGGCATAATTAGTGCTTTTTGGGTGGGTGGATGGTGTTCGGAAAGCGATGAAAGCAACACAGAGAGAAAGAGAGCCAGTCGAGTGTTTTATGCGGTCACGGGAATGGTGATTCATTAGTATTCAGCGAACCACCGAAAGGCTGTCCAGAAATATCATCTTTAACACCCCGGAAAGCCTTCTTTTCACGCCTGCACCTTGTCTTGTCAGAGGTCGAAAAAGAAAACGAATGTTTTCCTCGAGAATGAATCTCGATTCAGCCACGATTGATTTCAAAACAAAATCATGACTTAAAGACACTCATATAGCCACAAACGACAAACGGTGGCAATCGTGCGACCATTGCAAACACGAAATTTAATAGAACCCTCTCGTGGTTTGGTCGCAAAGCGTGGATTGCGCGAAAATTCGATTCCGATGCAAATCACTACCATTGCCAAAGACAAGACCAAGTGCTCGCGACGTGGCGTGGGGCGCGAAAATCAATTTTCTTTTCGGAAGTGGCACGTGCGAATGCGAAATTCAATTTTCCCTCCCTCAACCTCATTCCTGGGGAAGGGAAATCGATTTCCCGAAGGTAAAAACTAGCCCCTCGTGGTGCGGTTAAAGACTTGAAGGCGCATCTTGAAGTGGTTTTAAAAACCGGGCAGGTACGACGAGGAGAGGGTAACTTTCGCGAGCTAAAGGCATTAGCTACTAGTGTCTGTGCGCACCACACTACGCCACGGAAACCGCGGGATCATCAAATTAGCATAAATGCCACCACCATCACCATCACCTCCACCACCAGCACGACCAGCACGTCGTTCTTGATGTGTTCCACGTCATTCCATCCATCTCTGGGAACTTTGTGTGGCTTGAGAGTAACTAGCAACCGCGCGCACCACACGTGGAAGCTTGTGCACAGTTCACCGTGGTCTTTTCTCGGGGGCAAACCAGCTATCATCCAGCTTTGGAGGATGATTATGTCGCTTACAGGCAGACAGACAGACAAACCGCGTGGCAGGCAGTCTCTTCCCACAAAGCCTGGCTTAGAGCAGGCGTGGGATTTTACGTTCGGCAGTTGATGGGTTCTCGTCGCCAGAGCGGAAGTGGAAGCTTCCGGAAGTTGAAGCTCATTACGGGCGCAGTTCGGAGTGAAAGCATGCTTCCCCCCCTCCCCCTCCGCCATGGTTTTGTGTTGTGTTGACTCTTGTTGCGGTGTGTGCGCAAAGTGAAAAGTGAAGAACCCAACTTCGCTTCATAAGTTAATAATCCTTTTTTGCTCGAGTTCGTGGAATTACCGGCGAGCGCTTTTAGAGTACGTGCTATCGCACACAACAAGAGGATGTATTCGGTTCGGTGGAGTATGTATCCAACAAAAACTTATCAGGCCGGTGGGTGGATGATGTAGATAGTGGCCGGCGTAGTTTACATCTCTTGGTGCCGGCACTTGAGATCCACTAAAGCATCATCGAAGCAACGAAGCAGCAAAACACACACTCTAGAATAACGTCTATTTCATTACACGCTCATTATGGCCAATTTGGTCGCCTCTTACCCTTTTTTTGGAGGAGAGCCATTCTGTTGGGAAAATGAGCGGAAAAGCTCCAGGCAAGTTGAAGCCTCTCGTGAGATTTTTTCGCTTTTTTCTTTGCCTCTTCTGTGATAGCGCGTGCCTTTCACGCAGTTTACCAGTTCCGCCTTTACCCTCTGATTCGTGGCCACTTTATCCTCTGATTCTTATCTCCTTTATCACTAAGCCGTTGCACCGGTTCTAACAGGAAGGATAAAAGTCCTAACAATGAAAATGAACCTGCGCGCTGTCTCTCTCTCTCACACTGTCTGTGAGGCTGAACTAAGTAATCAACAACTTCCGTTGGGGTGGACCTCGTACGTCAAACTCATTTGGCCGAGGATAGAGTTTTTCAGAATCCGTTCCGTTCCGTTCGGCGTTACCAACGCAACCGACCAATCAACCCGACCACCAATCCACTACTTGCGTCGGTTGCTTTGATTGGAGCATCGCCTACGGCCGACGTTCGACCTACACCGACGGAAAAAAGGATCAATTCCGTTGGATCGTCGCTTGCTTCGCATCATCATGACGCTGTTATGACGAAGCGAGTGGGGGCAACGGACGGTGTATAATGCAATCCGGTGAACCAGGGAAGGAATTTTCCTCTTTTCCATGAGCCACGCTCCGAGAAAGCCAAGATGCTCCGTGCCGGTTCTGAACTTTCGATAACATTTCCGCTCGATTGAGCCAACCGATTTTTCATCGTTACCATCACGACCAAGCAGATGATGATGATGATGAGGGTGATGAGGGGGAGGATGAGGGTGTGGAATGACTGATGTGATGGTCGGGATCTTATGACTATGGATTTCTGCCGGACATCGGCGCTATGCGGCAACGGAACTAACATGAATGAACATATAATTAACAGCAAATTGATGTGCAATCCAGCGCAGAGCTAGTGGGCTGGAATGTTATTTATTTATTACGTTTATGATGAATTCCGGAACGGGAATTATGGGCTCGAGACAGGCAACAAATGAGAGCGGGAGTAGCGCATAATTTACTCGGACGTATGACAGGACGAAATAAAAGTTTGTCTTTAAAGCAGATGTTTTCGTTTGGAAACGGATTGATCGCAGCTAATGAAGCATTCGATCGATCGATTGTTCTATTGTGTGCTTGTGTTCACTCAAAGTATGGCCAATTAGTTTGTTCTATTTTGTCTCTGGAAGCATCTCGCGAAGAAAGAATGGAATAAGTTCGCTGTCGATACTCCACCAGCATCCAAAGAACCAGCGCCTACGATCCACCAGAACGGGACTCCGTTTATTTTTTCTTTTGTAATTCCCACCACCCATCCGCACAAATGGATCCTGGACCTGGTGTGGCCCTTTTGTGCACGAAGCGATTGCAATTAAAAGCATGATTCCATTCAGCAACAACAATGGAAACAAATGAAATAAATTGTCTCGCTCACTCTGCTTCCGGGTTGGTTTTATTCCGTCCGTTTCTTTCGCCCGATTTTGCTTCTGCACTTTATTTATTTTTTAGAATAATACCCACAACCTGCCACCAGCGTGATAACCGATGTGCTGCCATCATGGCTGCAGAGTGTCCTTTCCATTCTAGAGTGTCCATGGCTGCAGAGTGCCCCTGCTGACCGGGATATGTGTGCCGGCGAGAGCCAACGAGTCTAGTTATGAACCAGAACTATGACGACAACATGTTGCAGAAACATAATTTATGGAAAACAAACTTTCCTCCGCGTGCACAGTGCTGGATGTAATGCTGACCAGTCGGTTCGGCCCACTAAGAAGCTTACTGCAGACTGTGCGGAACCACAATATTGGGGCGTCCAATGGGTAGTGCACATCCGGTCGGTGGTTTAAAGATGAAGCCGGACACAGACCGGGACAAAGTTCTCGCTGACCACGCTCGCTTCGTTCGGCATTCAATTACTCGCCTTACAATGGCCAGAATGCCAGAAACAAATAGCGCAAATGGTGGCTGCCAATGTGGTTATGCCAGAGAAGGAGAGAGACCATTTTGAATGTCCTCTAACACCGCTGTTTATGCTGGATGCATGTTGTTATAGTCGGTTTCTTTTAAAAAAATAATTTCCTTTCTCTAGCCACAGGACTTGGTGCTTGCACTAAGACACCTCGTCCACCATTTAACCCCTCGACATCGGAAATTTAGAAGAAGCTACCTCAAAAAACACGTACCACGTACTGTTTCCGCCTTTTCACAAACACTCCGCCCCCGGGGGTGGGGTGCTAATGGCGGATGGGACTTAGAAGCATAATTGCCTCTTTTCACTTCTCGCATCGCAAAGTGCTTTCTGCCGTTCTGCCGGATGCAGCCACCACGAGTGCTTAAGTATGTCGATTCCAATGGCGACATGATGACGGTTGGCTTACCGTTCCCGGTGGTGGAGGTCACAGCACCACAAAATACCAAAAAGCCTTTTGGGCGGAGGACAAGTGGTGAGACAAAGATTTATCGTTCCTCCCCCAAAACACGTGACGCAGATTATCAGGGTTTTTGCCACCCGAGTTGTCTTCCGCGAGGCTAATAGCGCGGGCGCGAGTGCACACACCCGGCCCGGCACCCGGCGATGATGAATTAGGTGCAGACGACCAAAAAGGGAAAAGTTTTTCGCTTTGCAAGTGGAAAGCCACTCACTCTCCGACGCACTCTGCTGCTACTCACCTGGTTGCCAAAGACGCCGATGCTGCAGGCCGACGAGACCTGATCCGGCCCGAACCAGACGGCGGCCACCTTGGCCGGTAGCGAGAGGATAAAGACCTGCGAGGCGGCCACAATCGACTGGCCGATGAAGCCGACCCAGAACAGCTCCGGACTGACGGAGAAACACTTGACCCAGGCACCGGCACAGGTACCGAGGACACCGGCGATGGCAGCGATGCGAAGGCCCTGGAGTAGAGTAGAAAAGAAAAGAGCACGTTAGTTGGTTATGTCGCACTGTGTCTCTCTGTCGTGAATGCCGTTAATCCTGCTGAAAAGGAGAATTATGAATGGCGAAAAGTGTTCCGTCTCGCACTCTGGATCTCTCCTTCCATCCGGCTGTCTGTGCTGGCCTGTTGCATTTGTGGCCATTTGTGGCCATGCACACGATACGATATCCTGCGCACGATAACGTAGAATGCCATTCAAAAACCGGTGCTGGCATTCTGGCAACTGGCATGATGCTCGCATGATTCGCGAAAGCCAACCGTTCTGGCCGTCACCAGTAGTTGTTTCAATAATTCTCCCGAGCCAGAACGATACCAGTGGGACGGCTGACTGTTCCGTGATCTTATCTCATTAAAATAAATGAGGAAACACTTCCCATCACATGGTCTATGTTCTGCAACTAATGCTAAACTCCGGAAAGCATAGACCAGCGCGAGGATTGCGAGAAATGACCGGAATGATTGCTTACAGGATGCATTTATTTGCATTCGACATCTAGCTGCTACCGATAAGGCCTAGGTTCTAGTTTTGTAACCCGTGGACGACACCAGAGTTGGAGTCAGCACAATCGGTGTGACAACTTCAAACTGAAGCTAACGCCAGATGGTACCCGATGTTCGTACCACTTCACGTCAACCAGAGTACCGATGTAATGTAATTCTCTATGTCTGTGTTCTCGGGCATGGTTCGGTGCTGGTGCTTTGAGTGGATTTGCTTGCTTGCCTGGCTCGTAGAATCTTCCAGCTGGCACATTTTGAATAATTTTAACGATTTGTTTTCTACTAAATTTAATCTCACCGCACAGGGAGATTCCTTGGTTTGTGCTCGTTCTAGGTACAATCCTAAAAATTTAACGCAAATCGATTTTTCGGAACTGGCGAAACGAAATTTCCATGACCACCAGTTCCAGGGCGGAGTTTTCTATCAGGCGCTGGCGTTGGCCTGGTTTGGTTAATTGCAAAACACTGTCCATAGCGCCGGACCAACGTTTAGCTAAAAATAGGCCAGGATCTGCACGCCAGGTTTATCCTCCCCGCCTGGTGATGGCGTATTTCGTAATTGATTTCGCGAATCCAGGCCAGCGGAGTGAATTGAGAGAAGGGGAGAGCGACAGAAAGGGCACCGGAGGATACGCTTCCGAATCTGAATTACAAGCGCTGGGAATGAGGTGCGAGCCGATTTTCATTTAAAATACCGAAAGAATGCAGCCGGACCGAGTGCCGAAATTGACCAACGCGGCGGCGTTTTCTCGCTCGCTCGGTCGGTCGACGGACATCAAACGCAACCGGCCGCCCAGCATCCCACAAACATTGACCGAGGGTGGTGCGCGCACTACGACGATTGAGATTCCGGTGTCGGGCATTCCGAATTAGTTGGTTGACCATCGGTTGACACGAAGGGGGGGAACTTACCATTTTATCCAGTATCCAGCTGGCCGGAAAGATGAGCGGAATGTAGAGTATCATGAATATCATCGACGTCCAGTCGACCCAGGTACTGGTGATGTTGTAGTATCTGCGGTGTGATGGTGGCGACCGGGCAGGCAACATTCCGCGGAACATCAGGGGAGGGCCAGATGCAATTTTCGATCATTTCCGGATGTTGTTACCGGAATGCAGGTGACCGAAAAGGGTACCGAAAAAAGGAGAAAGAAAGGAAAGAGTTTGAGTGAGGCGGACCACAGAGCAGCCGCCTGAGGTTGACATTAACTTCAATCATCATTTCATGTTCGCGGTCACCACGTCGCGCCCCTCTCTGTTCTGGACAGTTGGATTTTTACGTGACCGGTTGGGTGGCTTTGAGAGTTTTAATTAAATTCAACCCCGGGAACCCTACCCTGTGATAGGAAGGGGAAGATGTACACGCGTCACAGTACATTGTAGTTACTGGAAACCAACTGCCGGCTACCGACTACTGGCGCAATGTGTGACCTTCATGGCCTATGTTTAATTGAATCGATTGCCCTCGGCGAGTGGAGTGTAGCGAACCAGTGAACGGTGGAAAATTGCTCCATAAATCGAATTTCCATCGACGCACACATACCGGACTACCGTCGGAGGTCATAGTCAATCTGTGCTGCGCCATCCAATCCCATGGAAAGGTCAATACATTTCCCTGGATGCATTAGGACCACTGATGTCACTTTGTTTGAAGTGCGCAACTCTCCCCACCGTCAGGCGAGAGGTGAGAAGCATTGGTCCAGGAACCGATCCAGGTGCTTACAGATCCGGAAATAGATGCCGGAGGGGTTTGTTTGGAGTAGCACAGGTTAGTGGAGCGAGAGAGGGGTACGGAGAGTAGATTTATCGAGTGGCTAATTAAATGCCTCGTAGGATTTGATTATAGTTATCAAGGGTCCTAGTATCGCATTATGGTGATGGTGGGTGGATATCCGAGGGCCGGTGATAATATGTTGCTATTTACTGGCCACTGATCGGAATCGGATACAGCATCCTAGAGCAGATTGTAACTGACAGGAGCTCTAGCAAGAGCAAACTTACTCTATCTAGTAAGCTATGACTCTCATCAACATAGTAAGCTTTTCGTCACCACGGCTTTTTTGGAATCGTAGTAGCTTATACGCTTTATAAAACGATTATTTCAGTTCCGACTACGAAGCGGTTCGTGTCGAGAGAAACTCTCTCCGTTGATTCAACGCCAAAGTGTGCACAGCAGCAGCAGGCAATGGGTGAGGATTATCCACTTCCTTAAATCTATTTCCAGATAACCTTTTTCATATTTCTATCGCAACCGAACCTAGTATCTGCCAGCAGACCAAGGATATCGGCAACGGCAAAGGGCCAACAATCTTTCGCCCCAATTCAGAGCAATATCCGAACCAGAGGATTCTACCTCTTGTTTTCCTTTAATTTATTTCCTCCGCACCACATTCTGCGCCTTCCACTGTCGGTCACGGAAGGGGAAATATTATTTTAAATTCTTTTCCAACATGGATTCTCATGGGCTCCACGGAATGATGCTCTCTCTCTCTCTCTCTCTCTCTCTCTCTCTCTCTCTCTCTCTCTCTCTCTCTCTGTTGTTGTGACCTGCTAGGCAAGGGTCTGGTCCCCATTTAGTCGGCATGTTGCAGGCCCTCCTCCCGCAGTTGCGCCGGCTGCACAAGATCACATGATTCGCCGGCTCTTCTTCTTCCTTTCGCGATGTATAGATAAGCTCATCCCATCATCCCTGTCGTAGAGAGGATGGCTGGCTAGCTATCTGATCATTTCGATGGAAAACCAACAACCTGGAATGGCTCCCATCCTTGGCCTTTTTCCGATTTTTGGGGATTTATTTTTTCCCACACCGTTTTCCCCGTTGTTGCGTTCGGATTCTGACGATCATTTTCACGCTTTCCACACCAGGTGGTATCCGTTCGTGGCCCCCTTAAAACGGGACAAATAACATAAGAAGCCACCTCCAAAAGGTTCTCGGACGGGGCTCATGAAAGTGAAAAAATCCACTATCACCACCTTGGGGATCTTTCGTTGTCGCACCGCGTAGGTCAACACGGTGTGGGTTGAGGGGAGCCAATATTGTGCAACACCAAACACCGAAGCCACGGTTCGGTTCGGTTCGGTTCGAGTGGGAATCAAGGAAAGGTTAGATCCCCTACCATCTCATCGGATTCCTCGGCGTCGACAGTCAACAAAAGGGACACGGAACGCGGAAAGAAAGAAAACCAAACACCACGGAGTCGACGTTCCAACTGGAGCTGGAGCCAAAATCTCGGGAGCGTTACTCTGGGCGTCCACTGATACGATAGCAGCGTGCGCGTTCTCGGCAGCGAAGCATATCGTGGTGTAACACAAGAAAACAGAGAGGTACGAGGGACTTACCGCTGAACGATGTTGGCGATGATGCTGTACTGGATCCACTGGAGCGCGTTCGAGGCGGAATACATTACGAAGAGAGCCAGCACCAGCCAGCGTCGCTTGTACATCCGGAACTCACCTGAGGAAGGAAGCAAGAGGCGAGGGACGAAATGGATAAAACATTCGGTACGTGGTAGGCGTGGAGAAGTAGCTGATAGCCTGATAAGAGGCACCAGCACGCTAAAACGATGAAAAGTTAAATCTTGTTCGCGAACTCCCGAGGGACATTCCCGAAATCCTTATTATATGCTCGAGATAACTAGAACCGAGTTATGATAGAGGACGGTAGTTTGCAATCACAAACTACACCAACTCTTGGGGCATATCCTTACCGGCTGGTAGGGCGGGCTTGTCGAGTGTCGCACTCGAGCCATTGGTGACCGGCGGTTTGATCAAATCCGATGACTTGCTGCCGGGCATGTAAGCGTCGGCCACGACCGTCACTTCCGGTACGTTCGAGTGTTTCAGATCCATCGCTCTTCAAATCGACGCTCACTGCGCTTCCTGAGGCCGCGGGAGAACTTTTCCTTCTTGGATCTTTCTCGAGGCGAGTTTTCCAACTGCGAGGCTAAGGTTATCGACTTCACTCTCGACTGCACGCTGGTTTAAAAGGCGTCCCGGGGAAGGGGCGGTGCTGCTGATTTCAACTTTTCCAAAAGGACACTTTACCGCTCCCAGCAGCAAACTTGCAGCAGTAGTTCAAAGTAGTTAAAATGATGGCAAAGGTACAGGATTTATTGTCATGTTGCTCCGCGTGAGATCTGCGTGACACCCGGAGTGGACGCTTCTTTCAGTCTAGTTTCTTGGTGCCTATGCCTCGAGCATCCGCGAGTGCATCTGCATTTCGCTTTCAGCAATTTGTGTCGAGGGTGGATTTGCTTGCCAAAATTTAATCCGCCTGTAAACCGCGTGCGCGCTCACTCAGGAATGCTTCGGCTGCTTATTAATAATGAAATGGGGCCTCTATTGATTTATTTCGCCCGGCTGCATTTGCTGCTTTCCGATGGCCATGGATGCGGCGACGAGATGCTAATCGGACGGGAGAGCCGGAAAACGTGCTCGTTTTGCGCGGGTTTTTGCGGTCGTAGTCGTGGTCCTGGATGTTCCCGAAAGTGCACACTGGTGGCCACGTGGTGAGGGACGGCGTGTGCGGGATAATGGAATTTCCGTTCGCAGCAAAGTGTTCCGTCTCCGGGTATTTTTGGGGCCCGAATGCTGCACAGCGGACCGGTAGTGTTGGCTGCCGTTCCAAGGATGGTGTTATGGTCTGCTGTAGAAGCTGCAGAAGAAAGAGATGGAAAGAGAGAAAGAAAGAGAATGCACACAAAATAAGCATTTATTCGATTTTTAACACTAGAGTCATCTACGGTGCAGCATCAGCGAAGGAACGATTTCCGCACGAAGGGTTAAGACAATGGCATTGGCCGGATGGCAAAGGAGAACCTTTTTGGGCGAACCTCTAGAGCTCGACACACATAAACTCGATCGAGCATTGTCGGTGACACAGCATGTGACAGCCCGGTGTGCACCGCCACGCGAGAATCCAGAACGATTTATCGATTTTAATTTTAAAGTTTGTAATGTTTACCCTCATGAATAATGCCTGCACAGTGTGTGCGGCACATACATAAGACCAAGGATTTCCCTTTTTTTGTGACTCACTCACTAAAGCTAAAGGCAGAGATTTCAGAGACACTCTTACCGAATGATTGGAAGGTGTTCGTTACGCCGCATCATCTTTTTGTGCCGGTCTTTAAACGATCCTCATCCTTTCCCGATTTAAGCGCACCCCTCTGGATGCGCATGAACTGTGGTGGAAATAATTGGCTTACTTAAGAGGGGTTTTTACAACCGAGGGCATAAAACAGAAAGCTATAGGACGCTGTTGTAACGCCATTTACTTCGTCTTCGCCATCGCGCACCGTCATTCGAGAAACTACTTCGACTCAATGATTGGCAGAGTTGTGCTGGTCGTAAAAAAGGGAAGGCCGCGTGGCCTGCCCAGAGAAAGTTCCATCCGAATCATGCTTTGTCGCTGGTCTGAGAAGCAGGTCTTATGTTGCACTTTCATGCAGCTCGCAGGATCTCCACTTTGGTAGAGAGGATTTGTGAGAATTTATGTTCTTCGACTTGGACTTCTTCGCACGTAAAGAGTGCACAACCGTTACACAACCTACGAGGGCTAGAACTTGCCGTCGCAAGCCTTCTAGAATGACAAAAATTGGATAAAATCGCCGGTTGGCCGGAAAAGTGTCAAGCGGGAATTTCGGACACCAAAATGTCCCACTTCTCCACCGAAAGGACGTCCTGCACCCTGCAGGGTGTCCATTTCGGAAAGCGATCATTAGTAACAATCGTGGCACTTTCCCGGGAGAGGGCAAACTGCAATTGCTGCCACGTGACACGATTCACAAGCAAGCGTTTAAGGGATCTTTCTCATTCTCTCCTGCTCTCTCTGAGTATCGTTTCCAGAACCAGAACTCACGGAATCTCACGTCCGCGCGCACCGTGTAAACGATGGTATCACTAGAACGAAGCTCATTTTTCCCCCGCTACACTAGAGCCTCTGTCATAATTAAGATAAAAGATATAACACTCTCCTGACAAGGGCTTTACATCGCCCTCGAGTCCCTTTCCGGGGGGGCGCGTGACGTCTTGCAGGAGCGCACTGATCTCGTTACCGTTTTTCTTTTTTGGGAACCGACGGTACAACCTGCCTCAAACAGCTGGCAGCCGTGGCCGTGTCTGCGTGTGTGTTGTAAGCAAGCTACCTAACTTTTTCAATAACAACTCAAACAAAAAATCCACTCCACGGTCACGACATCTTGCAAGCAAACGCGTTTCGGGTACCCAAAAACCATCATCCTGGGTTGCGCTATTGTTCGCCGAATCTAGCGCTTTCGAGAGCTTTTCTGCGGCCACAAACAGCACGACACAAGAGACGCACGCTGTTTGCACGCCCTTGAAGTTGAAGGTGGATGAAAAACCATTTCTTCTACATCCTCACTATCCCTCCCTAAAAAAATGATCAAAACGCGCGACATTTGTTTGGTTTGGCAAAAAAGGAGAAGTTTTGCCATTTCACATCATGGCCGCCGTTGCATGGCTTCCAGCAGCAGCAGCAGCAGCAGCAGACACAAACAGCATGCGCTTGGATGCGGCTCGGAGCGTTTAATCAAACACAAGGTTTCTATGGAACAATTAAATGTAAATTGACGTTACTTCAATGTAGCACAAAGAGAGGGAGCCACGCTCACGCCACCAACCTGCATAGGGCTAAAGCGTGCCTTTAGCGTGGCAATACCTTTTACACCTAAGAGGGTCGTACATCAATTACATGTTTATGGCCCTTGGAGTGAAAGATAGCGTGGCGATAATGTTCAATGATTACCAGGCGACGGCGTGTGTGCTCCAGTGGTTGTCTTGTAAATGACTCCTCGTCTCTGCTTTCAGGCAGGTGAATGCAATTTATTATTTAAGCCTTCTTGAACGCCTATCCGAAAAGGAGTTAATGACTCAAGGACACAGATGGATAGCGGTACGTGACATGTTTGATAGTCGGCGACGCAGTTACAGCTTAAGATATTTGGGAAGAAGCACAAGAAGATTCAACAGAGTGCCAGATTTATGTACACTTCCTTTGTGTTCGCGAGCACTTTATGTCCTCTTCCTGAAAGGCGGTTCGTTTCCATGGGTCCCATTCCTTTTTATGCTAAATGTCAGACGAGTTGAGCCGTTTCCCCAAGCATAATCTAAAGTATGCTCAACCCAGAATACGACGTAGAATCGTTTAGCGCAGCAACGTTCCTTCCATCCCTCTCTCTGCAACACTTTCTGTAGGTTTTAATCGGATAAACTTGCTAGCACTATATCCTACTAATCCTTAGTTACCGGAAACAGGCAGGAAAGCTCTAGGAGCGGCACTTCAAGGTTCAAGCTTCACTTAGCAGTGAATTGTGGATTCTTGTCTCCCTCTTCGACTCGTCACTATCGTACCATAACTCGTTTCATTGCTTCTTGGCTAAAATTTCAATTCCAATGTCGAGTGGCCGACCTAAAATGGGGTCCCTCGGTCCCCCAATGCCACATGTTTTCCTTTCAGTGAAGAAAGCTTATTACGTCTTGGTTGTCATTTGGGGGCGAGTCTTACCAGAGACGAATACACTTCCCATTTCGGGCACAAATTGAGCTAACGCACGGAAAAAGGGGAATGCGTCCTTCTGAAGGAATTGCCACGAACCGGTTAGGTTCTGGTTTTCGTCGCTAAATCACAAGTGCTTTCTTTGCTGGAGCAGTTCCCGACCAGCAGCAACATGTTTTCGCTTCCTCTTCCGCATTGCTATTAATGCGGGAAGCGACAACATCGAATGATTTGTGTCTATGTTATTGCGTGCTTCCCATTCCCAAGTCCAAGCGGCGGCATACGAGAACCCGGGACGAAAGAATGTTCCGGGCCTTCCCCTTGACATAGTTTATCACAAGTTGAAGGAGCTAACCACGAGCCAGCCGTAGGACGCAGGGACGAGACTACAAGCCACATTTTGAAAAGCTACTTTTCACCACCGTTCACTCTCTCGGTCTGGGTCCTAGCATAAGAACTTCAGTGGGAACCCTCTGGCACAAGCATTTTCTTTGATCTTTCCCGATGGTGTGGCTGTTTGTTCATTCATTCATTTTTGCTGATACTTTAACAGCTTCCGCATCGTTATGGTTCCGGTTCCGGAGTCCTTTCTGTCTCTGTAATCGTTCCTTAGAGAAAAGGCCGCTCTACGAATTGTGCAGATCATGATGATGGATCATTCATACTCATCGTCACACTTCATCACGCTAACGGCACCCGGGCGGCAACTGCTCCATCAGCAGTCCGTGGAGCCGAATTAGCAGCAGATTCCCCTGGGGGGGGGGGGGGGGGGGGGCATTTGCGCTAGTAGACAAGAGGAAGTAGCTCGATGAAAATGAATCTCACTATCCGTTAAATAATGACCAAACATTCTCAATTATACGCCCAGTACAATCATTACCGAGTGTCTCGTCTCGGCGCAGACCACACAGAAACCCGCGGGAGAAGATAAATAATAGACAAATAAAGTGATGGAGAACGATCGTTCTTTCCACGGCAATCAACTTCGGGAATCAAGTTTTGTCGTCCCTCAGGAAATGAAACGGGCGCAGAACGAATTACATTCCATTTTTCTTCCGTTCCGTTTCCCCGGTATCGCGCAGCCACTTGGCCAACGCTTTGGCAACTTTTCTCATTTCCTTGCTCGCCAGCTCAGTTCACAGTGCGGCTCCTTCAGGACTTCTTGCTGGAACATTGTAGAGAGAGATTTATTCACAAACAACCTTTTCCTGAACTCCCGGCCGGAAGGTAGCTTCTTGTTTAAAGCAAAGTGCCGACACGCAAACGACACTGTTCGATAAAGATGTACTAACCGCCAACGTCCGTGCTAAGGGTTGATCCGGAGAGAGTGTAAGCTTTACCAACTGCTCCCGCAACTCTTATAATTGGAGGGCTTTTGAAAAGTTTTGCTTTCCTTTTATGCGGTTCGTGTTGAATGATGTACAAATTGAATATTCACTGCCGTGATCTGGTTTATCGTTGTGGATGACTCGTCGTAAATTGTGACGCAGGTTTCGTGGAAAACAAGAAAAAAGGTCCGAACGTTGCAATTGTGGTCATGGTCATGGTCGTGGGCAACAGGCATATCCATTTTCTCATTAAATTTCTGTGAAAAAGCTGACAGAATGAGCCAGCAGCCAGCAGTCTGATGATAATTGACTCCACGGTATGGCCACAGCGCGGTAGTTACGTTCACCCTGTTGGTATCATCCGAGTGTGGCGTCTCCATCGCTTGGTTTTTTGTTGCTGTTTCGCAGTTTCACCGAGCTGTTTAACTACGCTTTGCGGTACGGTGGGTGGGCGGCTTTGGGGTTCCTGTTGCATTAATTGGAATCGGTGCACTTGAGCTGCACGAGCTTCCACGAAAATGGGATTGATAAGCACTCCGTGCACTCCCATCTTTTGTGTTCAAATGTAATTTTAAATGTCGATCAATTGCACAGATTTTCAACAAAAATTGAAGAGAACATCACAAAAAAGCGATTTTAAATGCGGAAATGATGTGCTAACGAGGTATTAACAGAACTTCATCGCCTTTTCGAGGGGGTTTTGGGGATTGCAAAACGCGGATTAAACAAGGATAATGCTCACTTCCACACCTTTTTTACATGTAAATGTACCACCTCAAAATTTTAATGAAATTATCTCTCGCAAATCCCGTTGGCCAAAAGCTGATAATCTTTCCCCTCTCTGCACGAGTCGGAGGATTAGCGCTCCTTAAGCCGAAGACGCTCGCCCTGTCATGGTTGAATGGGTCGGAGATTGCGTTCATTCGAGTGGAAAATTCAATTTCTTAAACTTCCTACTAAACTTGTTTAAAGTGTTTAATCATCAATTTAATTTAAAAAAAAAAAACAAAATCCTCGGAATTCCAGAGGCGTCCAGAGGCTTGATGCTAAGGCACATTGTCCACAGCAAAAGCATAATGTACCGAACGCCGTTGCTGTGTTCGCGTAAAACAGAGAACTGTCGGCCCCATAGGCGTACTCTTTTCAACCATTGGGTGTGAGTTTATTTGGCCATTTTGTTCCAAAAGTGTCACTCACATACATACCGCACAAAAACACACCAACGGATGGTAGCGACGACTTGGGGTGTGAAAGTGATGGCGTTGGTGGCATTGAGGCCATCATAAAAATGCCGACACCTCTGCCGCTGGTGCTGGTGCTGGTGTACAGCGGAAATGGAAGGAAAATTAATACCTCCTTCATCCTGCGCCGTCACTAGAGGGGAATGCCCTGTCCAGAGAAGATGTCGCTTTGTTTTGCTGGCTTCTTATGCTTTTTGCCCTGAGCCAGAGGGGGATTCTTTTCGCGTTCTTCCAGCATTCCCAGTTTATCCAATAGTCGCGCTGTATCGCGAGATTCATTTTATTATTTGAAAGCTCCCTGTGGCGGCGGCGACGGCGGCCTGGACACTCTCGGGCCACGATAGCACCACGACTGACGGTCTGGTCTACCGCTCAACAACATAATAGCATTCGGACGTCAGCGGCGGGCTGACGAAAGCTAATAAAAATCCAGCAAATTGTCGCTGTCCGCCACTTCTCCAATTGTTGGGCCCACACAAAATGGTTTCCATTTGATGGAAAATCATTTATCAACAGCCCAGCCAGGCCAGACCAGGTGGCGGTCTCCAGGTGAGAGGCGCAAAATGATTTCAAATTCGTTATTTATCGTTGTTTGTCAAACTGGTAATGAAACTACCTCATTACGTGATCGTGACCGTAGTCTCCGTGCAATTATCGCGGAATTAAATGGCGTCTGGCGGGCACTGGCCAAGGTCAGCAAAGTTATTTTCTCCCCACCCCGGGACCTCCACCAAGTACCGTCATCCTATTGGTCGTCCTTGGCAAATTCGTCTTACCTTTCGTGCCTTTGTGGCATTTGCTAAGAAGTACACCGTAAAACGATCGTTCATTGGGTGAGTAATTACTTTTCCAATTTTCCTCCTTTGGGGTGCGCGGTGCTACGGGACACACGGCAGACACGAAAGATGACCTTCCTCACTGAGGGAAAAGGAAAAGTTTAAAATTACCAACATACACCAGGTGGCGCTGGTGCTGGCTCTGGCGTGATAAATGTGCCAAATTTTTGTAATCGTAAATTCATTCCAGGTGATAAAAATACTTTCTCCTCTCGATGCTGGATGATATATTGTTAAATTGCCATTTTAAAGCAGCGAGATAGACAGAGAGCGAGAGAAAGTTAAGATGCGGAAGACTTCATTTAGTCCAGAGGACAATATCAAGGCCAGCGAACCGAGAAGCCCAGGTTCCTCGGACTCAGTCGGTGTTACGGGTATGCTAGTGATACGAAGGCCATACCGACACCGACGAAGGTGAACGGTTCTAATCTAGCGCCCCACCTCGGGCTGGGGGTGGTTCCAAAGGGGGCAGACCATAAACTGGTCTGATTATGGTACGGCGATTATCTCGTAGGCCCGGGTAATCCAGAGAATTGGATTCAATTGGGTACACCCTCCGGTCCGGGGCAACGCTATTTGTTTGTGAACCCCCCGTTCAGGGCACGACATTAGGTTTTGCCAAATAGAATAGAGATTTCTGGAGAGGGGACGGAGGGGACGGAGGGATCATGGAACCAGGCATGTGATACCCACCGCTAGCACAGAAGGGGTACGAGTAGAGAGCTAAAGCCCCCGTGTCGTTCCTTTCGTTTGATTGTCTTTCGCACGCCTCGTAGCACATGCGATGAAACGATTTAAAGTGTCCTCTCCATGAATTTGTCACGGCAGCTCAACCCTTTTAGATCGACACAAGATTGAACACGAACCCACGGCCCCGGGTCGCGCTTTCATGTTTTGCTGCGGGAACTCAGTGCTGATTACTATTAACTGCCACGTTCTAATGATGTCTCAGGCTGTGTGCATTAATGATTGACGTTGATGAGCACGAGCACTGACACAGGTGCTGCACTTGGTACACGTGATGCACGCGATGCAACTAAATTGCAGACGTTGCTGTGCTGTTGCTGACGATCGATCGGGAGCGCGCTGATTACCCCGCGATGACATCCCACTGTTCACCGTCGGCCTTTTGCTGTCGATGCCGATCGGATAAACCTCCCTAGATGTAGCGGAAACAACGTTGGCCCTAGGCACGAACTAACGAACGAGAACAGGAGAACGGGTATGAACAGCATGCAGCAAGAGGGTAGCACCCGCTGAGATGCATGGAATTGTCTATCTTTCGAGAGAAGGGAGGGGTCGCCGAGATTTATTTTTAAACACGAGAATCGATTGTTCGTCACGTTGGCATCCGAATGCCATACCGCGGTAGCATTGAAGGAACAGAACAGAACCCGGCCTGCTTGAGCTTGAACTCATTCAAAGATCGATCGATCCGAGCCGATCTTGTGCTTGATGCTACCCTCCCCTGGGGGACGCTCTTCTCGAGATTATGCAACGGGTACGGCGGCAGTGAAACCGCAAATAATGAGATCTCGTCGAGGAGCCCACACCAGGCGCTGGTTGGTGCATGTATAATGATTTATTCATCTACCGGGGAATGGGCAGGTTGTGTGGTTTTTTTTTTATATGATGTCTAGCCCACGAAAACCACGGCCTCACCTCATTCCTGAGAAACGTGACTCAGCCTCAAGACGCAAATTCGTCAACATCTCAAACCGTCGGAGTTCGTTTGGCGAACTAATCTGTTTCTCTTTTAATTGAAACATTAAATATTCAAATGTTGATCTTAGGGGAGTGCCATCCAAACCGACCACCCGTTGGAGATGATG
Source organism: Anopheles aquasalis (assembly GCF_943734665.1). NCBI lineage: Eukaryota > Metazoa > Arthropoda > Insecta > Diptera > Culicidae > Anopheles > Anopheles aquasalis. The sequence goes on along the minus strand of NC_064878.1, from coordinate 51,604,834 downwards.
AACGTCAAGATTTAACCTACCGCCACACGTGCACCAACAACGACGAGGGTGTCTGTTGGGTTGGGTGCGTAACGTGCCATAAAGTGTTGTGTTTTCAAAACACAAAAAATCCCCCTCGTGGAAACGTGCATCAAATCCTACTGAACAACTCTTTAACGACTTACGATTCGCGGTGCTCGCGGTGTGTGACTCAATGACACTGGTCACTAGTGACTGTCGAGCTAGGAGCTAGCGGCGAAGCTGCATTCAAAACAAATCATTCACGCACTGCTTGACCACTGGCTCGCCCATAACATGCACACGCACGAGGCCTCTCGGTGCCCGCTAGACACTAATCACTATCAGTGGGAACACAAAAGCAGTGGCCCTGGGGCAGTACAAAGGGCGCTCGAAGCCGCGTGCTGGCTGCTAAACAGCTGATTCCGTATTGCCAAATCATTCGATGCCAACCGCCCGATTGTGGCTTATCGCGCGACGCGACGCGCTTGTATTAACCGTTTAATTGCTCCACGACAACACTAATTCGTTTTTCGTCGCAGCACCAGGCCACCGGGGCGCGCCTTTGATATCGAAGAAGGAGGAGGACGGGCTATTGCCGGCACTTGACACTCGTTTGCAAGCTGTACCGTTATCACCGCAATCCGAACAATCCACCGCAGGGGTCCTGGTGTCTTGCGTTGGCGAAAAAAAAGGGTTCCCAACACCAACACTTGTGTGAATAGCAGCGATCGCGCGCAAGAATCGCCTGGCAGATCGACACCGATCACTGGCACGGAAACGGCTAAACTGGGAACTGGCTCGAGACCGGCACTGGCTGTAAAGAGACACACCGACACACCAGATGATGATGATGAGCCTAATGGGTGCTAGGGAATGCGAATGAGATGTGCAGTCTTCAAATGAACCCTAGGCTGGGTGAAGTGGAGATGCGAGCTTATCGGACACCTGCGTGTACGGCTAGTCACGCTATCATCAATCACTTCACAGAGAGAGAGAGAGACTTTGCTGTGTGTGGCTGTAAATAGTTTCACTTTCAGGAATGGGAAGCTTCTGAGAGACGCCCTCTAAAGTGGTGAGACTCTGATTGAAATGCCAGACAGACAGACAGACAGACAGGCAGCTAATGGTGGCCACCTTCGCGGTCGGGGCCTGTTTGTCACGCGTGGAATAGTTGATAGCTCACCGCGGAAGCACGTGTTCACTGATAGACCGTTACGGAGCGAGTGCGCACGGTACCCGTCCGAGGCATCCCCGGTTGAACCGGTTGGTGACCCTCGTTAAAAGGGGGAAAACCCTGTGGCTCAAGGAAATTACAACCTGCTGTTGCCTCTGTTGGCCCTGCTACTGCTGCTGTTGAACCCAACCGCCACACTGTTGGCGGCGTGCTGGTTGCCGTTGTTATCACGCGGCCTACGAATCGGTACGCCGTAACCGATTGGGTCTCTCTCGCTCTCGGAATCGGTTCTAATCGTGCTCAACGCACTTCGTATTGTGCATCACACGGCAGCATCGAGAGGAGCGTCATGCTGGCCATGATGCTCGATTGCCATGGTCACCGCGAAAAGCTTTTCTCGTTGTTGGCTGTTGCCATCGGAGCGCACGGCACTGTATCGGTTGAAAAGTTCCTGCCGTATTTTGAGCGTTTGAAAACCCCACGTGGTGCTTACGGGAAAATTTAAAGAAACAGAAAATTAACTACAACAAACACTACAGAAACTGTGCCGCGTCTCACACAACAATCAACCGAAAGGTATTGTTCTGACAGATTGTCTTCTCTCTCGCATCATCACGTGGATCATGCGCATCAGGAGTCGCTCTCACGAGATGTGTAGCCTCGCGGATTGAAAGATGAAGGTCGGAAGCTGCCTTTCGGCAGCATCACGTGCTCAGTCGTGAACCATCGAAGGGGCAACACATGCCCCAGACAGGACGAAATCCGTCCTCTCCCTACACGAACGCATGGCACGTCTTCGTTTGAAAAGAAGGGGTGAACCACGCAACAGGAGACCAGGAGCATATGCCAGTGACTGCGTGTGTGCTTACAATCGACTTCCGCTTTGGCGTACGGGTTGTGCTAAAAATAAAACGATTGAGCATAAAGACCCTGCCCAGTGTGGCTCCTGGTCGCCTGGTTTCGCGACCCGTTGAACGTTGGTAAAAATGTTCCCACGAAAAGAGTCGTACCCCCCCGGGGAGGGGAGTATTGTTTGCCCAAAGGGACGACCTCCTTTCCATTCCGTGATGTTTGTTTACTCGCACGGAACGAGAGGCTAGGGATGTCCTGCCGAGCGTTTTTAAAGGATGATCTTGTTTGCGTCTAGCTTCGACCGCATGATTCATGAGAAAACGGGGGAATGAGGACCCCTCATGGCACCCCCAAAAGCTGCTACTCCAGTTGTTGCGAGCAGCCGCAAGTAGCTCACTTGCGTGCACGGATGCAAGCTTGCGTGCAGCCCAGCGCACAAGTGAAGCAAAGGCCGGAGCCAGGACAAAACCAGTCCTAAGTGTAACGCCGAGAGAGGCGGGGGCTATTTTACTAACACCAGTTAACATCTTTAAATTGTTTGCTGGAGCGGCATAAATCGTTCAATACTTCTGTAATGTCGCCAGGTGTAGCAGTTGCTAAAGTAAAGAATGATTTTATGGCCGCTATTCCGTGTCCGCCGTGTCCCGGGAAATGGACAAAAAGAAACACAAAATGGTGCTCACCCCTACAGTACACCGCCACATGAGACGCCTCTGCAGAGGAATGGCCCATCACACACTACACCGTAAGCTGTTGAGCCACTCCGTTATATGGTACGCCATAAATCTCACCATCGTACGTTCGCCATTCTAAGCCTCGTACCATAACTAACCACGGCAAAAAAGTGGCAGTGTGGGGACGGGAAACAACACGGGAAATAAGGGCCAACAACAGCACGCCAGACCGGTAACAAATCTGCTTCAAACGAAATTCAATCGGAAGTGCGTACTTCTGTCACGAGCGGTGGTCACGCGGTGCTGCTGCTGCTCTTGACACCGCAAACCACCAGAAGGCTGGTACATAGTAAGTGGCCCTCCATGGCCAGTCCATGCCCTACCACCCTCTCGTAGGCTGCTCTGTCTGTTGGTGATGAGTTTCATCCCTCGCGGCAAGGTCCATTATTTTTATCCTGAAGCCGCAGCTCCCTCAGCAGTGATCGAGTGGCGTGCTTCACCGGGAAAGTAACGCCATGGAGTGCTCCTATCAAGAGATAGAAAGAGAGAGAGAGAGAGAGAGAGAGAGAGAGAGAGAGAGAAGAAAAAAAGAAGGATGAGAAGCTTTTCTATTTTTAGAAGTAGCGCCACCCACCCTTCATTCATTCACCCCCACTGGCGTGTCCTTTGTAGTATCATCCCAGCATGCCATGTTAGCGTTCATTCAAAACACGTTTGAAGCAGGCCCTGGCTGTGACCGTGCCCTGTCTCTAATCATAAACCACAACTTCTCCACTCAATCCGATCCAAGTTGGCGCGCGGTGGCTCTCGGTGGCTGTCGGTGGCTGGCTTCCTTGGATCGCTATTTTCTCCGACTCTGCCAGAGCCGCAGCAGCATTCAAGAGGGAGCTCGAGCGCGCGCGCCAACACGAACTTCGCGTGCTCGTTGTGGCCACGTTCTTCGGCAAAGAGCACGTGATTCGCGCTCAGTAGAAGCCAACGGTGGCGGTGGCGGCAATGATGATGATGATGATAATGATGGAGCATTCGTATGCATCACCATGGTAACGCGAAGAGAGGCGTCATTTTTGGGGGCAGTTGCTTCGATGCTCCGCTCTGAAACCGATTGACGACTCGTGAGCATGGGGCTGCGGTGCGCTGGCGGTGATAGTAAACAAGGCACCTTCGCGAGGCAACCAAGCGCATCCGCCATGCTATGCTGGTATCTCATGCAGCAGGGGTGGTGGAATGTACGTACGTTGGTGGAATGTTTAAGGTGTTATCATATCGCTGGAAATAGACAAAAAAAAACGTGACATTTGGCCAACACTGCTTTGAAGGAAGCTGGAAAGCGAACGGTAGATGAGTGGTGTGTGCTATCAACTGTCACTGATTTGACAGCGAACGATGATGATGCTGCAGCCCACACACCCACCGCATATCACGGTCACGGATGGTGGACTTTTCTTGGCCTTTTTATTTTGTGTAACCGATACTGACGCGAAGAAAGCGGAAGAAAACACCCAGAAGGTGGTCAGATAAAAGCCATGACGACGACGACGACGACGACGCAACCACGACCTAACAATTAGTTCAGCTTTAAAGGCAGCAGCAGACACTATAATGCCATAACTCGCGGCGGTCAACATAACCGCGCGCATCCCTCGCTCCACCAGAGACTAGAACCGCGTCCGCGGGGTTCCGGTTTCATGGTGGGAGTTTCGCGAAACAAATGCAAGCACGCGCGCACTGGCAATGCTTATCTGGCTGCTCTTATCAACATGCACTGAGCAGATGAGGGTGAGAGAATGAGCTTCGTGAGGTGGTGGAGGTGGGTGTATGCTGATTACTAAGGTGCTGCGAGGGTGCTCAGCTTCACGCACCAGCCCCTGGTGGGTGGGCTGGGGGCTTTAGCATGCTAGTGGGGTTCCAATTTGCGTCTCGGTAGAGGATAGAGGGTGGCCATTGTAATTGATTCCCCACCATCACCACCCCCCCAGGCATGACCGTGAGCGAAACATTTCTCACGGAACGTTTGGGCGCGATGATCGCGATCGTGCGCTCCCCGCATGAGGCTTCTTCACTCCCTCCGTCGTTTTATTTAATTTTCAACCCTCTTTTCCACTTTACAACCCACCGCTCTCTGTCTGTCCCCGCAAGTGTACCCCGTTGTAAAGTTAAAAGTTTATGATGTCGCTCACCGTAGTGGCCGCCAGCGCAGCAGCCATTCTCTTCGCATCTTCCAATCTGTTCGGAATTTCTAATTGTACGGTTCATTGTGAGAATGTCATCATCACGAACCCATCGCGATCATCGCGGGCATCCCTTTTTGCCAAAAATTAAATGGCCGGTTCTCGCGCTTTAATTGCGCTGATGAGAACTCCGCTCCAAGATGCCATCTCGGGCTCGACGGGGACAGATTTCTGTAGTTGTGGATGTCTCCGCCAATGTTTTTTTTCTGTGTCACTAGTGGCTGGTGGCTGCTGGCTGGTGTAACAGTAAATTGTTTGGTTGTTTTATTGGATAAATTAAATCGCAAAGCCGCAAAAAAAAAAAACACCGGAAGCTGGCGTAATTCTTGGTCACAGTTTTGATCTTGAAGATGAAGATTTAAATTTCAGATGAACCGCAAAGTTGGTCGCAAAAAAAAGGTTCACATCGAAACTGACCTTCGCACGTCTAATGATGATGCTGATGAGGCAGTGAGTCAACGAAGTAACGAAACGAAACCGGTGCTAGTGGCTTCTTATAAGTATCGCCTACTACTCGGGAATCGCAAACGGAGAACGTGCGGCTGGTACTTGGCGATATTGCGGAACAGCGATGACAGTAAATGCTCCATATCTCGTACGAGCGATCATCAACGTAGTTGTAGCAATACCGAGCATTCTAAGCCGTCCCCCCCTTTACCTGTTCCTAAGCAATAAACGAAACAGACACACACCGGGGGAGAAGTATGCATGATTAAGCTACATGCCGTGACCATGGCCATGTGAAAAGTTGCCTTCTAATGCGGTTTGTGTTGTGGCCGCCGCGGCATCTCCTCTAATTACTCGTCGCGCGATCGCGCCCGCACGCATCTACTAAGTCGTGTAGTAGCTGCGCGCAACTCCAACGAGCAGCACATTCGCAATCCACTCCACGGGGCCCGTTCTCCACCGGTAAGCTTGTTGTTATATTGTTATCTCCATTCCATTATATTTATTCCTCGCCTCGCGACTCATGTCGCGTTTTTTTTTTGCTATCTCCACTCCACTTGGCGCATCTCTGTTATCTGGTGTAACGTCCGCGTAACACAACCACTAACCAACCAACCAACCAACCATCCAACCAACCAGTAGCAGCAGGACCAGACATTCCATATCGTAAGTATATCGTCGTCGTCCGCGTCATCATCATCATCATCGAAGGTGTATCGGCGTAACTACTACCACGTGCGCTAGTTAAGGTGCGCACCTTCGCCAGTAGCACCACCAGCAGCACCACCAGCACCAGCAGCAAAGAAGCCGCCATCGCCTTCACCGTGCCACCGGCCGTGGTGGTGGAAGCGCAAAGTGAGAGAGAGAGAGACCCCAACACTGGCCACCACCACGCCACGGAGCGCGTTTTCCGAACGGTGCCGTTGAGGTCAGAAGCCGTTTGGCAGCTGTCGTGATCTGACCACTGTGGCTGTGGCGCACACCCGCTTTGGACGCGCGAGATCTCGCGAAGCCTCGAGGCTTCTTCGTCGTCGTTGTCGCAATCTGGACACGCTTCGCCTCCTCTCTCTCTCCCACCCTCCCCCTTCTTCCCGCGTAAGTCGAGCGTAAAAGTGTGAAATGGTGCTTTGGGGATTGAGTGTTAAACAAACAAACGTGCGAATCGATGTGTACGTTGCGTGTCCGGTGATGTGACAAACGATTCAGCGAATCCTCCTACGGACCGGGTGATCCAATGTCCGATCGAGTGTGATCCGGGTGTGATCAGTGTGTCCGGAAGATGCTCGAAGATACTTATTAGCGAATGTGTTCCAATTGTATAAACCTCGAGCACACTCTGGTGGAGCTCTCCGGCGGATGATCGATCGAGTGCGGATCATCAATCGTCAATTCGTTTCGCCCCCTCGGGGTGCAGAGTGCTTGTGGTGCTTGTGGTGCCGTTGTCTGTTCCTGGCGGTAGGAATGTACCCACCGATAAAGCCGCCACAGCGTGCGCGCGGTACAACTGTGTAGACAGCTGTCATCGATAACGGAAACCGGGAAGAGCATTAAACAGCTCTCGAGCGAGCGCAAACCTGTCACCGCCGCTATGTGTGGCCGTGCCCGTTTCCGTTCCGTTTCGATCCGATGAGATCGTCGATTAGACCGTCCGCGGCTCAGACGGCAGGGTGTTCCGAGGCGTAATTCATTTCCTTTCTCCCTTTCGGTCTCGAGGCGCAAACTGCGCAAGCGCCCACTACTGGCCCTCATCTCATCCCTTTCCTCCCTCCCTTCCCTTCCAAGTGATTTGTTTCTTCTATTCGCGCTTCTCGAGAAGAGCGGTCGTTGGAGCGCTGGATTTTCTTTTTAGAAACTGCCCGTGCTCGCCTCCGCTCGCGTAACGCCTATAACCTCAATCGCGTTCGCGAAGGTTACGACCCTGGATTGGTTGCAGCCGCACCGTTGGACGGACCGCCCCGCGGCGACGATGAAAAGCCGCGGCCACGTCTATCCCGCTCCAGCCTCCAGCGATGCTGCAGAGATCGTTTGTTGCAGTTAGCACCGTCGCCGCAGCCGCCGCTGCCGCCTTGGAAAAGCCGCCACAAGGCATGTGGCTCTCGGTGCACAGCACAGCGCACTGGACCCCCATTCGGTCTCTCTCATGGCTCATTATTGCATTAGAGGTGAAGAAGTCGATCTCGCCATACCCTCCTTCGTGGTACGTTGTTGTCGTGTGCCATCGCTTTGCCAAATCAGATCAGTTTAAGTGGCCACAACATCGTTTCGGTTTCGTTTTTTTTCGTTTCTGTTCTCCATTTTAATCTTCGTCCGTCCGAGGACGTGAGACACGATAGGCGCTGGTGGGGTGCGAGAACTGATTTCAGTACCAGCGGCCTTTTTTGTTTTCATTATTTGTTGCGCATTCCGTCGCCAGCGACAACGACAACGCCGATCTACTGGCCCCGCGGAGCCCTAGCCTCATGACGAAAACGTGAGAAAAATGGTTAATCGCTCGACGGTGCTCGTTGCAATCTCTGCTGCTGCTGCTCTGCGAAAGTTGCTGCTGCTGCTTCTGCCCCCGTGCACAGAAGCAGCAACAGTAACTGGTGGCCAACGTGTGGAATTCTGCTTAAAAGTAAATCAGAAGCACAAGGGGGGGGGGGGGGGGGTGGAGGATAGTGCAATTCTCTTCGCCTAAAACCTGAACCGAACCGAACTGAACCGCTCAACGACGTGTCCTCTGCCTTCAGTGCCAGTAACGACGTCGACGTCGAGGAGTAGCAGACTTCGAGGACGGTGGAACCCGTTCGTTCCGTTGACCCGAAATCGTTTTCGGGGTGGGTGGGGTGCAATATCAGCACCATAAGTGCCGCCAGTGCGGTTCGTGTACGCTTTATTACCGTCGATTACGCGTGAGGTTCAGGCGCGCGCAAGAATGTGCGTTCCTTGGGTCCAATTTTCGGTGACAGCTGTCGGCCAGTGAAACGGTGCCAGCCAGCCGGCCAGTGTGAAAGGAGAACAATTGTGTGTACGGTGCGGGTGGTGCACGTGATACCGGGGGCCTATCATTGTCCGCATGTTAGTGACAGTGTTGTGTGCGCAGTTTAATTTGGTGAAAAGTAAACGTTCCAAACGGTGTGACAACAACAGAAGCCAGGTTGTGGTACAGATGCGGCCATTTGGTTCTAGTGTAATTAATTGCACTAAAAGAGATAAACAGAGAAAGAGCGAGAGAACTAATTAATGTTAAAATAGTACCAACAAAAAAGCAATCGTTAATTTCTCATTTCATCCATCAGGCGTCAGACAGTTCCGACAAACACAGACGACACCAGGGATTGGGAGAAAATGTGCCAAATAGACTCCGCGTGCAGAGCGGAAACAGAACCGAAAGTGTCCCACAAGTTCGCCATCGAAACGAACAGTGTAGTGACTGAATAGCGGTTTCAATCGACTAGCAAGTAGTAGGCCTTGCTTGGAAACCAAGCAGCAGCAGCAGCAGCAGCAGCAAAATGATAATCGAACTGTCCAAGTTCAACGACAAACTGCGCCGGTATCGGTTGCTGCTGGAGAAGCTCACCGCCGACCAGCCGGACTATCAGCGACGCCGGGAGCGATTAAGGTAGGTACGGGAGCGTCCTCCTCCTTCTTCCGTTAAAAGCGTAGCACGCCACGTGTTCGGGCCACGCGCCCGCGCAAAAATTTTGAATTTCGTTCGAGCGAAAATGCATTACCCCGTGAAGTATGCAACAGAAAAAAGAAACTCGCCGCTCGCCGTGCAAGTTTTAGGGGATGATCCGGTGAGGAAGATTTATGGCCTCTTGAGCGCATCGTGATTTCCGGTCCGGGAGGGTTATCGCTTCGATGGCACGGTGACACGCATCAGTGGCCGCCGCGAGCATGAGAAGATAAATGGGCGTCCTTATATTTGACCGCTTAAAGTGTGTTTGTGGTTTTGGCGACGTTGAACGCGTTTAAAAGGGGACAAAATGGGGTTCAAATGGGGGGCGACCGGCCATGCTACTTCCGTTCTGTTAAGGACTCTTTGGTGGGTTTTGCTCTTCGATGCTCTTCGATTGCAATATTGCTGATCCTTCGGTGTGGTTATTAGAAGGAAATGGGATCCACTTTAAGGCGAGCTTAGGCATTTAATTTGCTTTAAACACTTTTCCTGAATGATGAGCCGGAAAAGAAGGAATAAAAAGTAAAACTGCTGCAAAACTTTAAATTGGCAGAATAAAAAAAGCAGCAAATTAAGCGAAATGAGCATTTTTTTAAAAGGAATAATGCAATTTTGTATACATATTTTTAATAGTTTCAGTTCCAGTTATACATTAATATGAAATTTACAGATAAAAAACCTGTTCCTTTAAACGTTTTCGCCTAAAACAAATCTAATCAATGAACCCGTTTTTCCCCTAATTCATTAACTTGAACACCCCCCTTAGAGATTAGATAATACTTGATATCCAGAGCATATCAGAGCCCAACCTGGACCGCATACTGTCTATTACCAGTCGCAATTGTCAAGCCAAAGTGAGCAGACGTAGACAAAGTGCTAGCAAACAGAGCGAACCAAAAACGACGGAGAGCAAAGAGGAGACGACGATAACTGGAGTATACGAGTGGCAAGTGCAAAAAAAAAGAACAAAAGAGAGTAGTGTAATACAGAAAAGGGCCTCTGCGCCCGCAAGCAGCAAGATGGACCACAGAAATAATAACCGTACCATACCGGAATGGATGGATAAAGATAAAGAATATGGGCCAATTAAGGTAATTCTATTGAAACTAAAAAACAAGGAATCCAAGTTTGAAAACCCGTTTATACCAGCAAAGACAATTAAGCCAATGGGAATAGTAGAACAAGCGTACCTTAATAAAAATGGCAACGAATATATAATTAAAACTAGAGATGAGAAATTGTTCGCAAATATTCAGAAATTAACGAAACTGATAGACGGAACTGAAGTGGAAGCAATTCCCCATCCCACGTTAAATCGAACTCAGTTCAAAATTTACTGCAGAGAATTAAGTAACCTCTCGTGTGATGAAATTAAAAAGGAGCTTGAACCTCAAGGGATAACGCACGTACACAGGTTCACAAAATTCGATCAGGCCACCAAAACAGCCACGAACACAAACAACTACGTTATAACGGTAAACGACACGGTGGTACCAGAATATATAAAGATTGGATTCATGAGAGTAAAAACTGAAAAATACTATCCCGACCCGATGCTTTGCAAAAACTGCTACAAATACGGACACACGAAAAAATACTGCACATCACCGACAATCTGCTCAAAATGTTCTGGGGAACATACTAACTATGAATGCTCGAACCCAACGAACTGCAAAAACTGCGACGGGGCCCACCCACCAGGAAGCCGAGAATGCACAATGTACAAAACAGAAAAAGCCATTATAAAACTAAAAGTCGATCGTAATATTTCCTATCTAGAAGCTAAAAAAACCATCACGACCACAACCAAAAATCCAGAAGCAGAGAACACATACGCGTACCCAAATAAATCATCACTCATCAACCAACTGGTAGAATACAAGAAAAAAATTGAATACCTTGAAGAGATCATCCAAAACAGTGGAATTGAATATATCACAACAATCCTGAATGACACTAGCACAATGAATACACCAGAAAAGCAAACACAACCTACACCACGACCCTCCACGACAACAACACCCGAACTAATCACCACGCAAAAAAGGCAACTCGAGCTATCACCACCATCAAAAAAAGCCATTACTCCCGCCAAAAAACCAAATCAGAATCCAAAAACAATACACTTTGATATCGAACCCTTAACTTACGCAAAAATACACAAAACGCCACAACCAACTAAATCACCAACCAAAACAAAATGACCAACAACGATCCAATAATAAATAAACAGCACAAAATAATTCAATGGAACATAAGGGGAATAGCATCCAGATACAACGAGCTAAAAATTTTAATAAACAATATTGACCCAGAAATAATAGCACTACAAGAAATCCTCACAGATAAACCAAATCTGCTAAACAGTGTAGGAGCGAAGAAATATAATTGGTATATTAATAATCCATCACCGAACCAAAAGGGAGGTACTGCTCTAGGGGTAAAAATAAACTTACCACAGCAACGCCTCCAACCAACATACGAATTAGAAACCGTAATAGTCAAAGTAAACCTACCATCACATAGCCCAACTACATTCATTTCAATATATCTGAGCAGAAATAACCCAAACCACAAAAACCACACAGAATATAAAGACGACATACAAAAACTAATAGAAAGCATACCCAAACCATACCTAATTATGGGAGATTTTAATGCACACAATGATATATGGGGCAGCTCCAAAATAGATAACCGAGGAAAAGCAATAGAACAACTTATCAACACATACAACATTAAATTAATGAACAACGGTAGCCACACTAGACTTGATGACTCAACTGGTAATACCTCGGCTATAGATCTAACGCTATCTTCAAAAGCAATCCATAACAGCTCATGGGAAGTGTTAGACGACACTTGTGGGAGCGATCACTTTCCAATTGTTATCAAGATCAACGCGAAATCCATGTCCCAAAAATCACAACCAAAATGGATATATGAAGCAGCAAACTGGGAAAAGTTCCAAGAAGAAATAGAAAAAAATCTTGAAAACAACAATATAAACACAACAGCAGAATTCACACAAACAGTAAAAAATGCCGCTCAACAGAGCATCCCCCTCAAACAAAGCACCCGAACAACTCGAAAAAAGCTTCCATGGATTACTCCAGAAACTGAAAAATGCCTAAAATACAGAAGGAAAACTTTAAGAAAACTAAAAAGAATACCAGAAAATGACCCCGAAAAACAATTAGCACTAAAAAAATTTCAAACAGCTAGAGCCGAATCCAGAACGGCCATTAAGACAGATAAACAGAAGTACTGGGAAGACTTTACGGCCAACATAAATGACAGATCTAACCCGGCAGAAACTTGGAAAAAGATCAATGCTCTAAAAGGAAAGACACCCCAACTACAAACAATCCTAAAAGTAAATAACCAAACAATAGAGCAACCTCTGGAAATAGCAGAAATCCTCGCAGAGCACTTCTACAAAATATCAGCAAACAGCTCTATACCTCAAAAAATGCAAAAATATAAAGAAAAACAAGAAGCACATATGAAAAAGATCAGTCAAAGAAGCAGGCAATACCAGATATATAACACTCAACTTACAAAACAAGAACTAGAATGGGCACTCCATAAAGGTAAAGGCAAAAGTGAAGGAGATGACCTAATTGGCTACAAAATGCTTCAACAACTGACAGATAAGGCTAAAAGCAAGCTACTAGAAATATACAATAATGTTTGGAATAGTGGAAAGATACCCCTTGAGTGGAAAACAGGAAAAACAATTGCTATCGCCAAACCGGGAAAATCGCCCAATGATCCAAACTCCTACCGACCCATTACGCTCTTAAGCTGCGTAGGAAAAGTAATGGAAAGAATGGTGAACAAAAGACTAATAAACCTAATAGAAACTAATAAACTATTAGAAAACAGACAACACGGATTCCGTAAACACAAATCTACGGACACATACATGGCGGAACTACAACAAATAATAAGCAAAGCACAAAGCAAAAAACACCACATCGAAATAGCCATACTAGACATAACGAAAGCCTTCGACACGGTCTGGACGTATACAATCACAGACCAAATAACTGAATGGGGTATAGGCGGGAACTTAGGAAACTATATTAAAAACTTTTTAACCGACAGAAAATTCAGAGTTATCTCAGGAAATGTCGCTTCAAGCTACAAAAAACAAGAAAATGGAGTACCGCAAGGGGCAGTACTTTCCCCAACTCTATTCTTAATAGCTATCAATACAATATTCAAAATCATTACTAGAAGCACAAAAGTCTTAATGTACGCAGATGACATAGTGCTAATTTCAAGCGCAAAAACTGAAATAGCAACTAGATCCAGGATGCAAAAGGCACTACAGCAAATAGAAAAATGGTCAGCTAAAACAGGACTGATAATATCGATAGAGAAAACCGAATTTATGCACATATGTAAAAAGAAGAAACATAAATCCGTACGTAAACTAATGTTAGGGAACACAGAAGTTAAAGAAGTAAAGAATGCTAAAATTCTAGGTATAAAGATAGATAGTAAACTAAATTTCAAAAAGCAAGTAACCGAGGTCAAGAAATCATGCCAAAGGTACATCCATATACTTAATTCGCTAAAAAATAACCAATTCATGGCCAGCAGAAAAGCCATAATCAATGTTATCAAAGGTACAATAGTACCAATCCTATCGCACAGTTTAATAATGACCTGCAAACAACAAGACAATCTAAAAAAACTAAAAGTAATATACAATAAAGCGATAAGAATAGCCAGCGGGGCAGCTATCAGCAGCCCGATAACATCAGTGATGGCCGAAGCTGGGCAACTCCCAGCGGAGTACCTCTCAGCTCAAATATTATGTACAAAAAGCGTGAACCTAATGACTAATAACATCACAGGAAACGAACTAACCAAAAGAGCACAAGAATGGTTCCAAAGATTAACAGGAGCAAATATACCAAAAATAGCTAAAGCAATAACTATCAACTTCTTCCAACAAAAAATAGAAACAGATTGGAGCATGTACTTACAATATAAAACAGGCCAACCAATTTCCGTAACAAACAAAGCAACCAAAAAACTAATAGCTGAAAAATACCAAAACTTCCAAAAAATATACGCAGAAGGGAAAATAGACATGAACAATGAATTATGCAGCTACGTCATAGGGCCAAATGTAACAGAGAAAACCATACTACCACCAACATGCTCTGTATTTTCCACAGAAGCGCATGCAATACTCACAGCAATAACTAAAAATAACAACAAACACAAAAAAATAGTAATATTCACAAATGCAGAAAATTGCCTAAAAGCAATTGAAAATCAAAACAGCTCACATCCTTGGATCAATAGGATCATACAACAAACACAACAAAAATCAATAGTATTCTGCTGGATACACAAAAACGAAATACCAAAAACAAACGCACAATCGTCCTCCATAGAAACATATACCCCAGCAAGTGATGCAAAAAAATACATAAAAACCCAACTCAATATCGCATGGCAAAACGATTACGAAAATCAAAACTCAAAACTAATACAGATTAAAAAATCCACAAGGCCATGGAAAGACAGAATTATAACAATAGAACAAAAATCCCTAACCAGACTAAGAATAGGACATACAAAAATAACACACAACAAACACACAAACCAGAATGGACCTCTATGCGAAACCTGTGGAACCAAAATTACTGTTAAACACATAATAGAAGAGTGCATCAAATACGAAGAACAAAGAGAAGAATGCGGTTTATTAGGGAAAGTAGAAATAGATCTAAACAACCAAAACGTAAATGAAAAGAAAATGATACAATTTATCAGAAAAACCGGACTAATTAAACGGATATAAATAAGATACAGAAAACAAAAGCATAGGTTTAACATTAAAAATAGTCTTAACTAAATTTAAGAAAGAGGCGAAAGAACTGTTAAAGTTTAAAACCTCTATAATATAATAAAAAAAAAAAAAAAAAAAAATACTGTCTATTACCGAACTAGCAGACGAGTTCGAGAGAATCAACTTTCACCGGCATTCCCGTGAATATCCAAATGCCATTCGGATTCGGAATTCGTTTCGGATGTTGTCCTACATACTCCAACCATCCACTATTTCCTCGTCCTATTCAATAGTTTTCTGGTCACACCAACAACCATTTCACCAATTGTATGTGTGTTTTTGGGGGGATCCCTGCTGTTAGCAAACATTACGCCACTTCACGCCTGATCGATTCCCACAACCAATCCGGTGGACCTCACAATTATGCTGCGAGAGACAGCATGTCAGTGACCGTCGGTTACGTTGATGAAATCAGCCTTTTGCTGCCTTCGAATGTCATCCCACGGAATCCTTTTCCTTGGCGCGCGCGCGCACACACATAAACAGCATTGAACTGTGAAACGCCACCCAACATGACACCTCTCACTGGAACTCTGTCGACTCCCCCTCACCGCGCACACACCGAGCAGTACTTTCGCTCATTTCCAATCCCAATTAAAAGCGAAATTGGGGCCCGGTCAAAACGAAGCCCCAAAACACACGCCACCACACCACGTACTGGAATGGAATGACACATGTTGTTGGTGTTGCTACCGAGTAGCCGCGTTGGACGATATTCAGTGGCCCGTTAAAGACCTCATCAGCCAAATAAATCGCCTTCCGGCAGTGCAGTTCCACAACCGGGCCACACTAGCACCGGGTGAATGGGTGTCCATTTATGCTACTGTGGTCCAAGTCGGCTGCCCAGAGGGGACGAAAAGTTGTCGAACGATCGAAAATATGACAGATCACCGTCGTCGGGCGCAACGTGATCGGAAGGGATGGACACTTGACAGCCTTACGGTACCCTCTTGAGAGCGTGTGGGTTTCGGGGGCCGGAATGAAGCTCAAACGGAGGCACGCAGTGTCTTAAAGTAAAAGCTACTTTCGACCTACCAGCCGCGGCGTGCTGCATGAAAGGAGGTTCGATTGCGCGCGGCGCTAGAGCCACGCTAGAGCCCGCGCCTTCGATCGATGGGCGGCACGGCCGCCGTGAAGCGATTGTCTTCCGAACTCTGTCGCGAGTAGACGTTCCGGGTGGAGCCGCATTTATCACTCGTCGCTTGGCGCGTTCGGATCGATTTCCCGTTATAGTGGTGGTCCGGATGCCAAGATCTAGTTCAAAATCGTAGCAGGCAGGCTTATCAGAAACCGCCGCTTGACGCTGCAGTTGAGACGCAAGCCTTTAAGCTTTGTCCACGTGGTTTATGGAGGTGCAGACTGGCTGGAGTGTTAATTTGTTTGCGGAACCGCCGTTCGATGTGTCCGTCCGAACCAGTGCCATTAGGCTAGTGTCAGTGATTCTCAGGTGCTAAACGGGCGGTTCGCTCCTGGTGTTTGTGCGGTGCGGCTGAGAAGGCGTTGGCGATAATTTTGAATCACGCGCCCACTGCGCGAGATAAGCGCAACGCGGCGACGACTGACATTCCGGTGTGGAAGGGTGGGATAAGCTATAGGGCTGCACAGTTCCACTCCAACACTCGACAGCGCGTTGTGCGTTGTACAGTGTTTGGATCGAGTTTCTGGAAAACAATCTACCCGGGGATTGATCCATTCAGTGTTCCTCACACCCGCGGGTTCAATATCGTAACAAACCTTAAGCCAAAGTGTCGCACAAACCGGGCCAGAAACGAGAAGCAACGCAGTCAGTCACGCTGCAGTGCGGTACCATGTGATCTTCTCGCACACTCCTCCAGCTGATGGCCTCATCGTCGTCGCTCCATCCGAGGGTGTTTTGTTATCAGTCCAATTAGAGCGCCAGATCAGCGAAGGTGTTTCTTAACTTTCAAGCGCGAATGATACTGGGCACAGGAAGGGCATACGGGGGGACTGTACTAGTTGTTGGCACAGTGATAGTGGCACCGGAGGAGCACCTCATTAAGATGCCACGTGTTCTTCTCGGGGGTCTCGACTAGTGTAGTGGCTGTAGAGTGTGAAATGTCTCGATAATCAGTGAACTATTGTGGCGTGAGATGTGAGGTGTTGGTTTTTGTGACAACTCTTTGAAGCTCTAAAGTCTCTTCTTCCTTTTGAATAATTTTCGATCGATCTTTAAATCATCTGATTTCATTTTATGGATTTTATCACTCAAGTTTCTAGTTCATATTAAAGTGTGAATTGATTATCGAATGCATCAGCTGCAGTTTGCTGAATGTAAACATTGATCTAGAAGACTGTACCTGCCTTACGGCACGTTCGCTTCTCCCCCTCTCGAATCCACTATCACCGCAAAGATAACAATTTCACAATTTGGCGATAAGCCTACCTTTCCCCCTTTTGTGTAATCGAGCCAAATGAAAAGCCTTCAGCAAAGCCGAATTGCCCCCAAGGTAATGTCGATTATTATCAGGCTTATGTCATCGCGCAGGCATTCCATGTGAACCCATTATGGGTGATAAAATCAGTCTCGCTTCCCCCTCCCCTCCGGGATGACTTTGTGGTCAAGATGATCGCATCCCCCCAAAAAGGAATGAAAAACCCAGAGACAGGGTGAGGGTGTCACTGAAGATCGGCGATAAAATTAAGTCGAAAAAAGATGGTCCAAAAGATGGTGAGAATCTAATAACCGGGCCAGTGACTGGTATCATCGACAAACAGCAATGGCCACCCCCCGTAGCGCGCATCGTGTATTCGCAGTGGGGTCTCCATTGGGTTTGAACGAAAAAGTGCAAGTCGCTGCCAGACTATCATCAGCAACATCCGTCCTTCGTCGCACAGGTCGCAGTTTCGTGGCTCATGACATTTTCCCTGCGCGCATAACAGTGTCGTCTAGATTGGTTTTTTGTAGCGTGAGTGTGAGAGAGTGCGTCCAAAACAATTCCCTCCGAAAAAACCGTAAAACCCTGAGATAATACGATTCCAGCACCAGCACCAGCATCATGAACTGGGCCGCCCATCGATGGCAATGACACAATCGTCTCCTCGCCTCCATAGTGCATAAAGTGCATCTCGAAGCAAAAGCAAAAGCAAAAGCGGGGAAAAAAACAGACACAAAAAGAACACTAGCTGCCTGCTGTAGTGGCATGTCACCGGCAGATCTGTTGCTCGGGACCGGTTCGGGGCTTCCCGGGGCCGGCCCGGCCACGATGAAGCTGTCGCCGGGCGTCGGTGTGACGCTACTGATCGGAGTCGCGGGAAGCATCTTTCTCGCCAGCCAAACGCACCGACTGTTGCGCAGGTATGTCCAGGGCTCCCCCCCCCCTCTCTCTCTCTGTCGGTGGTTCTGAAGGTTATTTATTGTTTTTAATTTACGCGCCTGTCTCTCGGTCCGAAAAATGCATCCATTATTTATGGATGCCACTGCACTAGGGCACCACCGGGAACCGGCACACTGGAATGGTTTCATTGTTTCACTTTCAATACGGAATGCAATACTGTGCAATCTATTAACAAGTATGATTCAATTTCGTGTTGGAAAAACGATTGCAACATAACTGAGTGACCCTCAGAACTATGTCCAGAAGTACATTGGGCGAGATCTTCTTTTGGGAAGGAATTGTTGATGTTGTAACAACGGAACGAGAATCATGACCTTCACTAACTACCAAACATTAATGCGCCTCGTACACACAACGATTGGCCAAAGCTTTCGGGCCCTAGCGGCCAGTAAAAGCGATGAAACGGAAGCGGACTAACGGACGGCCTGTGCGTCGTTGTTACAATTCGTCTCGTTGGTGGCTCACCACCGTCTGTGTTTGTGGCATCGTATACGATTCCGTCACACATGAAGTCCCCTGGACCTGGACGGATGGGAATCGGAGGCAATGCTGACCCCTACAACAACATTTCGTTTCCCATGCCAGGTGCTGGAGCACCCTAGAGTGCATTTCACTTCCAACTGTCGGTCTGCAGACGGACAGGGGCTCTAATTTATGGACGAAATGTCTTTATGCGATCATTCGTTCGATCGTTCGTTCAATCGATTGGCGACGAAACAGACGAGCTTAGGGGTGTTTGTACGCAAAACAGCGTCCAACCGTCCGCTCCCCCCCCCCCCCCCTTTTGGTTTCTCACGTACCACACAGTTTCGGTTCCGGTGTATGCTGGTAAGTGGCAAACGGCGGCAACAGGCGGCGAACACCGTGCACGCAGAACGGAAGTCACGGCCGACCGATCACCTTCCCTCTTTCTCTCTCGCTCTCCGATGCGTGGCTGTGTGCGTGCGTGTGGTTTATGTTTCCAAAACGAAACATCCAACATTTTCCGGGCAGGTGGTTCTAGCCACGAGCCACTTTACTCTGCTGCTGCTGCTGCTGCTGCTGGTCCGTGAGCTGCATGCATGGTGCCGCAGCTAGAAACGAATTCGTTACAGTGAGGGAGGCGTCCAGAAGGGAAGAGAAAGAGAGATAGATAGAGAGAGAGAGAGAGAGAGCAGAGGAGAGAAAGAACAACAATGGAACAACAAGAGCGGCGGCCCAAAGCGGACAACATTGCGGCTCTGGTCGGCCGCACTTGGGGGATGACCGGCGGCCATCAGGGGGTTCGTCGCTTACGGCACCGGACGACCGCATTCAGTCACCGGGCGGTGTTAGTTCTGCGCACATAACCGGGGCGCATCATACAGTTTGCTCTGTAGAGCTCTCATTGTTGTGACTGTTGTCTACAGACTTATTAAAAGAAAAAGTTCCTTCAAATGGTGTTTTTAGTGTTTGCGATCTCGTGACAGCCAGGACCTCGAGGACCTGGAACAGGAAGTGAAATGTTTGTTTGACAAAAATTTATCAAAAATCCAAGAATTATTGCTCCAGCTGCTCTTGAGAGAAAGATAGTGAGGGTGTGATCGCCACATGTGCTCGAAAGGCGTTCTCAATCTGGTGCTGTTGGTGTAAGCTGGCCTTCTCCCCATCCGCCCGAACCAAGCGGAAGAAGAAGAAGCGTTTGCCATTTGCCGTAGTAATTGTAAAGTAGTTCGCGCATAGTAGAAGAGTCCGGTTTCGGTTTCGGTCTCGGTGTTTGATTGTGTTTGTTCGCTTTGTGTGTTTTAGTGTATTGTGTTTGTTGTTGGTTTTTGTGGGTCCCGCGAAACCCCCCCCCCGTGTGGGGTCAGCAGCATATAAAGCATCCTCCTAGCGGCCTTCTCTTACTCCCCTACCACAACCACTACTAGGTACAGCCACAGCCACCGATTTGCATTACCTTCACATTGAATCACTAACCCTCCTCCTCCCTGGTAGCTGGTGACCTCGATCGTGTGCAGCACTTCCCTTCTCTCTCTCTCTTTCTCTCTCTGCGGTTCCAGCGAGCGATGCGGAGCTAGTGTGAACTCTCTGTGTGTCAGAGGTCAAGGATTATAATTCGTCGGTCAGAAACTAATTATCGTTCTTCAAATTAGCATTTGAGCTAAGACAACGACCGAAGCACGGTGACAAGCTGACAAGCGCCAGCCAGAGTAGGGGCTGCGTAACGGTGCAGCCGAGGTTCAATGGCTTCCATCCGTCAGACGGCATCGGATACGGTGGTGGTGGGTGTCCGATGCCGGAAACAGGCTTTTACTCAAATCGAATTGAGCCGGAGGTGTTGAGGGAGGTGCTCATCCATGCGACCACCATCCATTCCCCGTCCCACCATGACCCGTAAAAGGGTGTTGTGTGCGCATCGCTAGAAATGGAAACGCTTTTGGAGAAGATTTGCATTTTTAATTCATCTAACTACTGGGGCTAGTCGTGCACAGAACGGTGTCGTCGTCGTCGTCGTGACTCTTCCGTTGTGGCGCGGTTCCAACGAGCACGGACAGGAACCAATCAATCACGTATTAGCGCTCGATGACGACGATAGAACGAAATGAGAATGAATTTGGATTGGTTGGAACGAAGAAGAGTAGAAAATAAGGAGAAGAAGCAACTACATTTCACTAATTTATTCAACAACGTTCCAACTCGAATTGGCTTCCCGAGTCCCGTCTGCTTAGCTATTCCGATTAGTAGACTAACACGCTAGCACCACTTACGCCTCTCGCCACTCGTCATTGCCTAAACACTAATGTCTGTCTCACGCACTACTTACATCACATAAACACAACACATACTCCTCACAGCTGCTCTAGCTTCACGATACTAGTGCGATGCGCTAGTGGCGGAATGTTAAATGGCGTAACGGAAGCTCCAGTTGATGAGCAACAACTGGCTGACAGTAAACGATCGATCGATTTAGCAAAAACCTTCCCCCTGAGCTTGTCCCTGACTTGGATATAGTGCATTTGACATTTTGCATGTTGATTAGAGCACCCCTCACCCCCCCGGTCTCGTTGGCGCTCTAGGTTCTGTGGCGCTATCACTCGCTATTGTCAGTTTTTGGAATTCATTTGTTCCACATTCCGGCTCAACGGTTCTAATCGATAAAACTCCCGGGAGTGAACGGAATCGAAAGCCTGTTGAAGCGCTAGTTTCCAGCTCAGAAATCCAGTTCTATGCTTTTGTTAATCTAATACCTTCTTTTTTTTAAAGTCTACAATGAATGTCTGAATGCTATACAAAATGCGCTAGACCGCATTCACCAACAGCTGGATGGTTGCAACCTATTTGCATGCCACAGATAATGCTCTATCTCTCCTTCTCTCTCTTTCTCTCTCTCTATCTAATCTTCCCTTATCTGTCTGTAGTCCCGCTAGTGAGTGAACTGGAGTGATGCGGCGGCACCGGATTAATGGCCTATTGTGCGAAGTGCGTGGTTTCAAACGCTTCAATGCTCCATATTTTTTGCGCCTATTGAGCATTGAGATCATTTATCCGCCACTATCCGCACACACCAACAAACGCGCACACATGATAACGTAATCAAATCATGGATGGTTTTCGATTACGCACAGTGTGCTGGTCGGAGGTTCCACAATCCATCAACCAACAACCATCGCTTGTTATCGACAGATACACCCCAAGCCCGACAGAGCGATAACAGAAGCTGTTTCCTATTTCCAATTTATTTTAGGTTTTTTTTTATCACTTTCATAGAGATGCCAACAGTGTCTCTGTCGGGGTGTGGGATTGTTTTTTACAATAAATACCCTGATAACCTCGTGTGTCTACCCGGCTAAGATTATGACTCGTCCACCAGATCGTCCAGTTGGGGAGCTTTCTACCTTTCTCCTCGGTCCGCGATTCGGTCGGTGCTCAGTCGTTTGACCTCGAACTGGCGCGAGAGCCGACGGGGGCTGTTTCGCAATCATGACAGAGCGCTTGGGGTCTAGCTGCCAAGCACAGGCACCAACGGTGGTGAAGAAGAAGCCCCATCCGTAGTCGCAGTCGTCGTCGTCGTCGTCGTCCTCGTTGTGGTTCCGGTGGCCGTGGCAGCAGCGGCAGCAGTAGCAGCAGCTTCACTACCAAAGGACGTCAGGGTGATTAGCTTGACGAACACGACCTCGAGCACGCACAGCATAAACAGAAACATAAACACCGCAATGTTGGCCTGCGGTTGTGGCCCGGCGATCGCTGGATGCGTCAAACCCTTGGGACCCCCGATTGCCGGTGGCGGCTCCACCAGGGTGGTCAGCGTTTGCACCATAAACAGGGACAGGACCATCGTGTTGTGGAGCTGGGGTGAAGGAGTGATCGACGGTGGTTGATCGGTGATGCAAGGGTTGCGTGTTGCTCTCTCTGCCACTCTCTCCCTCTCTCACTCTCTCTTTGGTTGACCTTTGCAGTGGCTAGGCTGATAGCTTCAATTGCACATTTCCGCTTCGCTTCTCGGGTGTGCCGCACTACTACTACTACTACTACTACTGCCACCAACTAGGTCCGCTTATCACTCGCGGCAACGACAATCACTGGCAAGGTTGTACGATACGCCGTGAGAAGGGGTGGAAGAGGATTCTCTAAATTTATCTCCCCCTTAACCACCTCAACGAGACACCGTCGACGGGAGCCTCTGTCTCCGTTCGCTGCCTTTCGAGATCGCGATCGCGCACCGTCGATCTCTGTCCCTCCCGTCACCGTTATGTTCTTCGCGCACGCACAGACGCAACCCAACGCACAGCCACACACAGTGCGTATGGTCTAGTTTGTAGCTTGCTTTCTTTCTCTCTCCCTTTTCTCCTCTGTCTCTAACCCGTTTTGGGTCTGGGCTGTGGGTGAAACGCACAAAAACGGCAGATCGTACGCGAATCGCGAGACACCAATAAAGCCGACACGAGCCCAGACGAGAGCACTATATGCACGCGGTGCGCTGAACCTTCTCGTGTCGCGTGCTGAACCGATACTGGCGACGGTTGTGGCCAGCCGTGGCGTCGTCGCTGTCTTCTCGGTTCGCGCTGGAATCGTGGACTGGAGGGGGGGTGCCCCTCGGAGTGGAGGTGAAGGGATCGAGCGCGATCGAGCTGCGCAACCGTTGCGATCGTTGCCAGTCGTCGAACGAGAGATGGCTGGCTGGTGCCGGTCCAGCGAATTCTTTGTCATTCGCCACGCCGTCGATCGGTGATCGAAAGTAAAAGCAATCATTTTATCAGCTGTTCCTACTGAGGGGCTCTCTCTCTCTCTCTCTCTCTCTCTCTCTCTCTCTCTCTTTCTCTCTCTCTCTCTTTCTCTGCGTTTCTTGCTCTTTAGGGAGGAATCTCTCGGTTTCTGTCGAGTTTACCAAAAACCTGATCGTAGGCTAAGGAAAAGCTCCTTGTAGTAGTTCGAAGGGACCTGTTTTGATTGCGAAAATCATGAATTGCAATAAGGCACTGTCGTGTGTCGTGAGCGTATGCGGTCGATGCTTAAGATCTTCAACGTGATCGTCGATTCACGAAATTGAAGTGATCGCCAGAATGAGAATTTTATAAAATGAACATTCGAATTTAACAGGCCAATTATCTTGAAATCAATGTCGATACTGATGCTCCACCTCAATCCTATGGGAATATATTGTTGTTGTACTGGTGTACGCGATCAATCCAAAAAGTAAAACACAAAAATTTAAACCTTACCTTAAAAAACTTTAAATCTCAATTTAGCAACTCAATTTGGAATCTGTATACCTAAGATCACAAAAAACGGCGTCGCAATTTGTGTATCCATTGCCATGTGAGCGCAAAGCTATTGCCCAATTCGAGAGCATAATGTATGCTGCCCACCTCATACTCAATGCCAAAACGATGGCCATCATTAGCCGGTCGTAAATCGGACTCGGTTTGTGAAATTCAAACTTTTGCAGCGCGCAACGCAATCTGTTGTTGTTTTTCGGTGATTTATGGCATTCATCGACCATCCAAGGTGCACGGAGATGGGTAGGGGGAAACCTTGGCCTTATCGGTCATTTCAGCGCATCACATATGCGCCGCGCTACGCTTGAGCCACCTGAATGAGGAGGCTGCATGATCATGCAGTGCAGCCCGTACCCTTCCTCCCAGGTCTTTCACCATTAATTACTTGCATCAGTTAGCACCACCGCTAAGAGGTGGTGGAACTGATTGATTGTGCTAAGTTGGCAGGTAACATCGTGTATTAGGTAACACGCGCCTGGCCGCGCAGCGCCCTTCATCAATGAGTGGCAAGCCAGTGTGAAGTAGACGGGAGGATCCTATTCCAAGCATCCGCGAAGAATGAAAATTTTTAAACGATCTGGTAATCTTGACACGCTTTGCTGGAAGAACAAACGAACCGTACCATTCTCTGCGCAACAAGACAAGAAAATTGAAACTCACCTCGAAAGATGATGCGTAGCGTGTACGGAGCTGGCGTTATGCGTAGCATGACTAGATTGAATTACACTATCTGGCGGGCGTTTGATAACCTGTTCGCCAATGATAACCTGAGCAGGAAGCAACAGACAGCAAAGATGAATAACTTGGTTTTTGGGGCCAGCATCGAAGCCTACTAGAAAAATGGTCACGAGGTAGATCGAGAGGGTTTTGAGCGAAAGTTTCGGTATCGATATGCTGCAACCAACCATGCTTCTCGTGCCTTGCATCGTGCAGCAGCAGCAGCAGCAGCACTGTCGCTGATGACATAACTCGCCAGTGGAATCGGTTTGGCGAGTTTGGCCCGTTCGGTCCAGCCACACTCACTCATGCAGCCGTTGCCACGACGAACAGGTTTCCAGGTGCTGGTCCACGGCACGTAACGGCACGTAGCACACTATGCAACGAGTACACAGCAGTGCCGCCTAGCGACATGGATCGACTCAGAATGGTCAATGATGACGTTCGGCGCAATGATTGACGGTTCCGAGAAAGGGCGGGTTGGAAGTGCACAAGTACATCGGCATCGGAATTAATGTCACGCATAGCTAATTAATCGGCTTTCGGTAGCTGCCGATAGAGGGGCGGAGAGTGTGATAATGAAAACGTCTATCGATTGATTGAAAGCACCCGGTATTGCCCAGGGAATGTATTGCGGTGTCATAATGTCAACTGGATGGACATATCTGACTATCGGACAATTCCAGTTATTCCAGATCCTGCAATCACCTTGTCAGCCTTGTTGATCGGAATTATTAAACAACAATATAACTCACTTTTCAATCTCACGTAACGAACATAGTTCTTTCTATTATCCCGTTTGTCTGTTGGACGCCATTTAATCCAGCTTCTTCTATTTCCGTGTTCCCGTTTTTTTTCTCTGCCTCTCTCTAACCCGTAGTAAACTCAGCCAACGACGGCGTGCATCGCGAAAGCCCGATGTGGCGGCGACTGAGTGTTACATGTGTAACGCAAACATCGAACTCGAACGCCCAGACAGGTAAGACCAGAGGCGGGGGCGACGACGGCCAATCTACCGTCGTAAAAGGGACTAATCCTTTGGCACCCTTTTTGCACACAGCTTCGCAACATGCCGTGGTTGCGAAAGATTGGTCTGCCGCGGAGAGAACTGCTGCCAGTGGGTGGACTCAATCGGCATCTGGGAGTGTGGCGGGTGCCAATCGAACCGCGTGATCCAGCAAAAGGCCGGCGAATGGTTGCTGAATCAGCTGACGGCTCGGCTCAAGCATCCAGGGCCGGTCGAGCTGAAGGAAGGTAATCTGCTCGGTCTTGGCATCGGTAAGTACCGCGGTGATTGAAGCACATGCGGGCTGGCCACAGATCACTAACGGTGTGCTCTGGTTTTCCACAGATTCCGATGCAGACACCCGCAGTACGGTCAGCGTCGGATCGTCGAGTGTTTCCGTGAACCAGCGCATCAAGGTTCGGGAATTCATCGAAGAACTGCTGTCCACGATGCTCCACGGTTCGCTGGACGAGGTGTCCGTTGGCCAGCTTATGAAAAACGAAAGCTGTAAGTAGCACCACAGCTCGCTTTCTTATGTTGCCGTTGCCTAACCAAAGGCGCAATCGATTGCGAGTGAAGCACGCACCGACCAAAAGCAACTAAATTTTGTCCGTTTTCTTTGGGGGGGGGGGGGGGGAGGGGGGGGTTCGGCCGCAAACCCAATTTACCATTTCACACTCGTTCCCACAACAGATATCAGACTTTTTCGCAAGTTCCATACACGTTTGAGCCGGTGTCTGTACAATCTAGAACTGTCGATTCATCAGTCACTTATGGCGGGTAAGAATTGGAGCCAATGCGTCTGCTCCGGATGATGTTTGCACCTTCGCTGTGTTCCAACCACCTCTTTCACCTCTATACACCTCCACCCACACAACATCTTTGCATGCGACTTTGCAGCAGCTTCAGTTGCAGCTGAATTATCGATTTGCCCGCGAGATATCACTAATGAGTTTCTTTACAATTCGCACGACCTGCACGTCTTTACTGTTCTCTCTCTCTCTCTCGTCTAGCCAGCCAGTTCTAGGTCCTTCTCGTGCATCTTTTCCTTTTCTATTTCCGGTAGTTTTTTTGCTCGTAGCACAACACCCTTCCAACATCGCACGTTAGCGTTTCTTTGATCCCCTCGGATAAGTTTAAACACAAACCGACCCGACCTGTACTGTAGATTGCGGTTCATAAGCACAGCCACTAGCATGAACCTTGACTGGTTTGCTGATTACTTTATATGCCCTCTGACCTCGGACGAACAACCGGGGGGCCGTTGTGAGAGCGCGTTCAGTGCCGCGTGCAATTTTCGCCCCGACCCTGGACTGGACTTGATCTTTCTCCCGACACGCGTACCATTACATCCCTCTCACTTCCGGCCCTCTGACCCCGAAGCTGAGATCATAAATATTCTTTCCGAAAAATGTGTCAACTCTCGACCAACTCTCGAAAGAAAAGTGTTTCTCCAGGAAAATTGAGCTCCCCCAGAAAAAAAAAGCCAAGGGTCCCCGGATCCGGATCCGGAAAATCGTGGGTTCGTGCAAACGTGCAACAAAGTGTAACAAATTGGGTTATGCATCACAGCCGTGATCGTGCCGTGCACGACCGGAAGAAGCGTAGAAACCGAAATGGCCTGGAGTAGGGCCTCCACGCTATCGTTGCCATCGCCATCGTCGTTATCGTTTGGCGCGCTGGAGTTCGCTTTTCACATGGCCCGCAATTCATCATTACACGGGACGGGACGGACCGGACCAGCCGGGCTCGAAGAGGAGCGGAGCGGCAGTGCATGTGTCGCATCGTGTCACGTTAACCGGCCAACATTGTGTCGTGACAGGTCGTCGGCGTCGCTATCCTCCTCCCTGATGGATGGATAGTGAAAGGGGATTAAATTGGGCTTCGCTTGATGCGCTTGTGGCGTGTAGCGAGTGTTAAAGCCGGTGGCCGGTGGCTGCGAGGAGTTATCGAGTAACCATTACTGATGGTTAGTTACCGAATCATCACAGTAGACATCGGGAGCATGTGTCAATCCGTATCCATCGCCGTGCTGTGCTCATTGTTTCAGTATGATTCACATCTAGTCCAGTCTGTTTTTTTTTTCTTTCGAAATACAATCACGATTGGAAGACAATTTTATTGGTGAACTTAATGGTGCACAGCATTCCTCAAGTTTGTACACGAGTTTTCCACATTAGCTTCGAAAGCGGCAGAAAAAGCACTTCAGTTCGCCATTCCCAAGTGAGTTTTTGAAACTTCACAACGAATTCGCATAAAATCTCTCCCGGGACGAATTCTATCGAACGGGCTTTTTGCGTCTAAAAACCAGCTCCGCATTTGGCATTCGTCCGTTGCATCTCATTATCCATCCGACCGTCACCATGTGTGAGTCACATCGCAGCATCCCAACCGTTCCTCGGTATCGACGAACGACTGATGAATCTTCAAACGGCAAATCAACGGATCGATTGTGTACCCAAAGTAGTCGTTTGTGACTGTCGAACGGGGGGTTGGGGGGTGGGGGAGAGGACCACATGACAAAAGTCTCTCCACGCGCCGTGTGTTGACTACTCCTCCTCCTCCTCCTCCTCAACGGCAAACCAGTTCCCTCGGTGGGGGGACTTTAATTCATGGTTAAGGTTTCTATCGAAGGCGGATTTCCTATGTGGTCAACCGGGTTTGCGGGTTTCATAGTAACCAGTGGCGGAGACCAATCCGGGATTACTAGTTTCCAAATCCCCCGGCAAACAAAAGGCTAATGCTAAAGCACTGATAAGAGATTTCGATGATTTCGACTTCAACTCAGTGTCGCACATTGGAAATCTGGAACATTGTGACGCCTGATGCCGATCAATAAAACGATGGAAACAGGAATGTTGGAGTGCCTGTGGGCACCGTTTATTTTCGTCTTTGGCAACAATCGTGACTGTCGTTTGATAAGCTCTGCCCTCCCTTACACATACAGAGAGCGAATGATAGCGATGATAAGCCCCCGGGCCAGTATGTCTCGGTATGTCCGCAGAAATGTCTCTGATGACACCGCGCGTAACCGTGCATCACGTGGATTAACAATGGGTGTGTTATCAGCAGCGCGACGAAACGTTCACCAGCCCACAGGTGGTGTGTTTACATTTTTTTCATCGGTTCGTCACTTGCGTAATGGATTCCCCTGATTCCTTCATTCCCCTGAGGGCAAACGAAAGCGATGTCTCCGAGGGGAACGTGCCCGGAAAGGGGAAACAAACCCTCAAACTCAACCTCTAACCTTTTTAATTCGGTTTGTGTTTGCCGGCAAGATGAGACGCGAGAAGCACGTTTTGCATAACTCCAACATACCACATGCTGCTGATGCTGCTGGTGATGCTGACGTCCTTCTTAAGGTCGCCGCGATGCGCCGTGAGAGAGAGATCGAGAGAGGCGCGCTCGCGCACGCGCACGAGAGAGCGTATAGCTTAAGCCTTCGCCAAAGGAAGGATCCACCGCGCGGCACACAACAGGTGAGCGGACGGTTGAACACACGCATACGCGACGGTTGGCTGCGGCACCTGCGGCGATGTCCGCGTTGCCCGTGTGCGTGCGTCGTTGTTGGGTTGCCGCTGGCAAGCGAGAGAGGGTTCAGCGATAGCCGTTTGGCGCGCCGCGGCTCAGTTCTGAACGCGGCGCGCACGATTACGGGCGGCTCCCGACGACCGCGACGACTCACCTGCCTGCTTGACACCGAATAAAATCGGATCGGATCGGACCGAAAACACGCGGACAAGCAATTCCCTTTTTTCATCAAACGAAAAACGGGGAAAATTGAAATCTTACGTCCCAGGTGTGTTCAGTGGCTGTGTGCGTGCGTGTGGGTGTGTGCCAGGGAGAAGAGAAGAGGAGTAGTGATAAGATCAGTGATCAAGTGTGCTACGACCTAAGCGGGGTGCTGTGATTGTCGTGATAAGACCAAGGCAGCGAGTCTGAACGCAAACGCGGAACGCGTTGGCGCCCTTTTTGATTAGTCATAATGCCTCGAAAATGATTACTCATATTACACCGCAAACCACCGCGAATCGATCGTGGACACCGATTGCCGACTCATGCCATTCACGTCATAACAATGCCCGGCGCGTTTGGTTTTTACGAGCAGGACACAACCGGCACTCTTTGCGTGTTCCACTTACAAGACGAAGGATTTATGCCCCCCCCCCCCCCCAGCAATGGCGCGACATCTATTGGTCGCTAATAAATCCTTCCTGGGCCGAGTGTGACTGGCCACCGTGTGGTACCGACCGATTGCAATGCGACCGCAACGCCGCAAATCATAAATTGGCACCACAATTGATTGCTGTTTTGATGGATTTGCTGTGCGCCCGAGCATGCCATAACGGCCATCGCCACCGCGGATGCATTCGTGGTCTCCCAGATTACCTGCTGGCCTGCTCTGTTCGATTATTACGGCAAATGCAATCCAGATGCTGTGTTCTGGACGCAGTAATCGTCCACTGAGGTCGCCCCCTAAATTGCTCCCTATTGAACAACAAGTGAAACGAGATGATGCTGCTTTTTGGGGGGTGGGTGGGGAAAGTCGCCCAACGGTGAAAAAAAAACACATTGAAGCGTGTCAAATCAATGCTCGATCGATGAATAAGTCATAACCACCACAGTCGCTACACGCCAGACGAGGGTCATCTTTGGCGCTTATCAGCTACCGAACCGCGAACCGGCTGGAATGCATTCATTTCCTACCTCCCCATGGGTTAGGGTGGTGTGTCTGGCCACACGCTACACCCTCTCGCCGGTGTTTTATGTTTCTACAGCCGTCGTCTGCGGCGTGAGACACGGGGCGCGTGATCGTATACCGCCAGTTCGTAACCTTTCATTTTCAAACGTAACCGCGAGATGCTTTCGCCCCGGTCAATCGGAGCGATACACATTTCATCTTCTTATATCGTAGAAGACGAAGAAGCAGCTGCTTATAACTATCCGAGTGTTTCGGGTTTTTCATCGGCCTTTTTTTTTTCTTTCGGTGGAGCTTTTCCACCGAGGTGGTGTTCCGGCCAGTTTAACGAGCTCTGATACGTTTACTATTCATCGGAACACGTGAGAGGCTTTTAAGTTCTTTCTCTTTGCAAGCATCGTAGCGATGGCCAGCCTGCCAGCCTGCCAGCCAGCCAGCTAGTGTTGGTAGCAGAATTTCATGAAAAATTCACGAATCCACCACCCAGGAAAGGGTGGTTGTGGATCAATCAGCAACAGTTCTTCTTCCGCTTCATCTTCGCGACACACCGACCGACCGACCGACCGATGGTGAAGGAAGGAACTCATGCAACCGTGCAAAGAAAGGCGATGTCACGGCGAGAGAAGTTTATGGGAAAGTTCAAGAGATGACCGACGGTTCGGCCCGAGACTGCCGAGGGTGCTATACACCCTCCTTCCATCCTTTAAAACATAAATCAAAGGCCTCACTTTTGAAAACGCACAGCACACAAACCTAACGAGTGCCAGTGGAATGCGCCGGCCGGTTGGAAAAGTGCTGCAATGACTTAATGGGTTTACAATTCACCGAAACAGCCGAATTGAACTTTGAGAAAAGGGTTGCCCCGACCACAAGGTTCATTAAAGACCAGCTGGCGTCGATGTACGCGACTGGTGCAGCGTTGGTGCCAGCTTATCAGTACAAACAGAACTAAAACCAAACAGCTACAGTGCGCGATTCGAAGGTCAATGCGTGAATTCCATGGATGGCTGCTTTGAGGGTGAGGGTCCCCGGTTTCGGAATTGAAAGAATGTTGCTTATCTCGCTGGCCGATAGTGTAACATCTTACTATTTTGTTTTATCAAATCCGCAACTTTGTTCTGCTGCAGTATCGTTAAGCGCCATGATCCCCCTCTTGAAATTGATAATATCGAAAACGGAGCCACGAATGCGTGGACACAGATGTCGCACGCCAGATGGATCGAAACCGCGAATCGGAAACGAATAGTCACAGTGGAACATCAATCATATCAGCGCTGGCGTGCGTTGAATCAAATCTAATCTTATCTGTGGATTAGTTATCACGGTGCCCAAGGTGCGTAGCGCGCGAGTCGTATCGAAGCTTCGGCTTCCAGCGCGTAAAGCCTGGGTTATTTATGAGATTTTCCCTTTTATTTCGACATTTCCACGTCTGGATGGAGATTAAATTCTGCGGAACGATTGAGGGAGGGGGGGGTTGACGCATTCCGACTTGTGAGCACGGGGAGGGGAAGGCGACTTGTTCTGGAAACTTTTCCAATCCCGAGGGTAGCAAACACATTCGATTCAAGCGCAGACAACGGTGGGAACTATCGAATCTATTCGCTTCTTTATACTTCTGCAATTTTCTCGCCAATTGTGTTTGCACCCAGGAGTCGCGGAGGTCCAACGAGGCGTTTAGGTGGGACAGAGTACGGCGAGAATTTAATTAAGTCACGCCAAAGAAAGGAAAAACAATTTTCCGCAGAATCTACGACATTTCGTGCACTTGTCGCCGAGGTTCTCGCTCGCGGCAAGGCAAGTTTGTCAGCAGTTTGGAAGGACACGGTTGGTGTGACTTATTGTGAATCAAGAAAGGGAGATTCCGTGGATCGCCAGTGCGACCAGTGGTGGTTCGTTTTCGTGACTGTTTCAGTGTTATAGTGTTCTAAAGCTTGTTGGGAAAATAGTATAAGTTTAAAGATCAAAATCAATTGTCTTGCCAGGCCCCGGTAGAGTTGTGCTGTGTCCAGTGATTCAGAAGCTAGTTCCTAAGCAGTAGTTTAAACAAAACCATCAGCACGATGGTTCTCTGCAGTTGTTCGTTGATCGCCTGGTACCTCCTGACCGCCATCGGTACCTATGTGCTCGCTCACATCATCCAAGTTGTGCTAGGTAAGCATCACACTCCAATCGCGTTCGATCAATCGACGCGGCCGATAGCGCCATCGGAAGGACCGTCCTATCGCTCTGTCCCATTGAAAGCATTATTTGAATTTCGTTCCATCATCACCGTGAGGTGTTTCAACGCGCGTACGATGCCCATAGGCAGGCATTCATCATGAACGATGATGGTCAACTTTCCTCATGTTTGTCTCGAGCGTGACCGATTGTTTGGTGGCGGTGGCGGTGGCGGTGGCGGTGGCCCCTGTTCAGCCTTGCCTATCGCATGAAGCAATCAGGTGATGCATAATGTACACCTTGCCTTAAACGGTTCGCCAACATAGTGCGCGCGCGACCTTCGGGGCAGTAGTTCTTAGTAAACTTGGTAGCAGGGAAAAGGAGAAAATTAGTTACGGTTAACGCCACCACGGTTGACTCAGCCAGCAATAAGCATGAAGCAGATTAAGACGGATAAAAGCCAGAGACAAACGCGCGGAATGCAAAGTTTGTGAAATTGATTGCAACCAACGCTCTTGGTGCGATACTAACGAATGTCATGCTGGGTTTGACGGATTAGCAACCATCGCAGCAAGCTAATTAGTAGTGTGCCAACCGATGGCGAAGTAATACGCTGTTTACTAAACAATCTTCAAATAAAACAATAAAGGTGTCAACAGAGAAACATGGAGAGACATGGACTGCCTTTGGGAATGTTAGGGAGCCCAACATACTTCGCTGGGCTTGCGTAACACCATATGGTGGTGAAAGAGAAGCAGGAAGCACGATGCCATCCCTAAATTGAAATCGGCAATGGTAAATCGCATTAGCTTGCCTTTCGCCTCTCGCTGAAATTGAAAGTGCAAATCCCTCTCAAGCACGAAACCAACCAACCATCCGCTGATGGGCTTAGACCAAGGAAGGAAGCACATCTTCACACACCATTCCGTACCTCTCGCTAACATTCGGTTTAAGCCCCTCGCTCGCATGTGTATTTGCGAGAAGGTGCTGGAGACTTTGGGGGATAATGTTTTATTTTTATTCCAGACCACTTTTTATCGCCCTTTGCCATCTTATCTATAACATTTGGTGTAGCAACAGCAGCAGCAACAGCAGCATGCCGTCAGCTGTTGAGCTTAGCTCTCATGCCTGGACTGTGGTAATCGCCGGGCTAAGCACCACACTTATCTCGTACGATCGGTGTTAGCGCCAGCCAGCCA
>NC_064878.1:51538548-51561048 GCF_943734665.1 Anopheles aquasalis | reverse complement strand
ATGTACTACTTCTAACGAGCCATCCATCCACTCCGCGGTCGTAAGAAGCAACATCCTGCAGGGCAGGTCGGTTTAATATGGGGCAACATGTCTGTTAGATCAATTCTATCGGTTCAAATTCATTCGGATACTCCAAAACTAGACTACGCTTGGTGCTTGGACACACAAAAACATACGGGCAGGACTGGTATCGAGAAGGAATACCTTGAGAATGTATCATGAGACTGTAGATCATCCCATAGACACACATTCGGGGTGCGAGTTCCGCGGTGCGCGGTTAATCCACATCAACTCCATCATCATCGCATAAAGCTAAACAACCATTATCAACCCAACATATCGAAAACAAAACGAAATCCATGGACCACCACGAAACGCGCGATGCTTGTTTGGAACGGTTAATCAGGCGAAAAAATCAAGTTTCTAATAATTACTAACTCAAGGCTCCACGCGCAGACCTGGTATGCAGACATCGGGATCGGAATGTCCCGCACACACCCAATTGGTATCCTTAATCCCGTTTACTAATCGCTGATTACCAATCGTCGACTAATAAGGAGGGCTATTTAAGAGCGTGAGATCATAATTTGATCAATCGACTAACCATTTTCCTCCTATCCGTTCCACAGTCACTCCTGCTAGGCCGTAACCCTGAGGACAGTGGTACGGCCGACGATGGTGCCACGATATTTGCGGCTCGCCCGGTTCATGTGACGCCTGCTGATGAGCTGCGAAGAGGATCGAAAGGAAATGCGCTCAGTGAGGCTGCACGAGAAGTGTTTCTGCTTCCGCTGGAACCAGATACACCGGTCGGTGGATCACTGTTAAGCTCTGCCTCCGAGCTAAGCTTGATCACATCACCGACGGCATCGCACGCACGCCAAGAGTTCGACAGTCTAACGTACAGCGAAG
The DNA here is from genome assembly GCF_943734665.1 of Anopheles aquasalis. Taxonomy (NCBI): domain Eukaryota; kingdom Metazoa; phylum Arthropoda; class Insecta; order Diptera; family Culicidae; genus Anopheles; species Anopheles aquasalis. The sequence goes on along the minus strand of NC_064878.1, from coordinate 51,560,136 downwards.
ATTCGGACGTGACACGGATCTACGATCTGACGACGGGAGAAGCGAAAATCATTCGCACGGCCGCTACTCCCCAGCCTGCAGTTCCGGAGGAGGGCGATAAGATACTCGAAATACTACCTCAGCACCCTCCGGCATCCAGTCCCCAGCATGCTCGAGCTCCGGTGGAATCGAGCGGTCGCCAGCCTAGTCAAACTCCCGATTCAGCCCGCGATGGAAATTTCCTGCGATCGAGCCATTTCGTCGTGAAACCGTTGTCCCCGGAAACGATCAAATTCTTTGCCCCGAAGCGGAAGCTTAGCTTCACCGGTAGTCACTCCAATCTGGCAGCGAGTGACATCGGGGCGGCTAGCCGCAGCACGACTCCCGGGATGCGCGATTCAACGATGCACTCATCAATTCAGCACACCGATTGCCCCGTGCGCTCCGGTGCGACAGAGTATTCGATCATCAAAAAGGACGTGATCGATGTGCTGCCCTCGGTCAAGGAACTCGCCAAGTGCTACAGTGGCAGCACCAACGATGTATCGCTGATGCCACCGAAGCCACTGTACAAGCCTCGGGTAAGTGTACCGGAGAGGGGGGGAAGCAGGGAATAGCGATAGTGAGCTTTTGCTTTCTTCTCTTCTCCTCGAGGGGAGTTCCGGGGGGGGGGGGGGGGTGGTTTGAGTTCGGATCCACGGCAAAAACTAGATTAATTTAATATCTTTTCTCTTTCGGAACATGAACCCATGACCGTTTGTTTTTTTCCTGGTTGTGATTTCAAATCATTGATCGTGGCATATTAGGTCAAGCTTAGAAAGGTAATGTAATAAGCCAACTCAGTGTTTGTGTATGTGTGCGTGTGTATGTGTGTTTGTATTAACACATAATCTCATCGTACACTAGCCATCGATGCCCATTCCTGCGCGTGAAACGAATCATAATCGAACAAAATAACCGAAACAGCTAGAAACTGTATGATCCTTACAACAACAACAAAAAAACACGCACCGATTGGCATGCAGTATGGAGGCGCATGATCATGATCACCGTTTTCCCAATCATTAACACACCACAACCGTAGTCGCATACAATGGTGGTACTAATCGAGGGATCCATCCACTCACAAGATGCCTCACAGCATGAACACATTGATGTTGAATCCTCCGGCAACCGGCATTGTACATCGCTAATTACTAACTCTCCGGCTTTCCGGCTGCTTCACAGGACTTTCTGCGTCAATCATCGGACGTGCTGAACGAGGAAACGGTTGTGATCGATGAGAAGACGGGAATGCCGTGCTCGCGGGAGAAAGGACAGCGGCAGTACTGCAGCACGAGCAGCATCGCGGTGCGGGATGAGATACGCGAGATTCGCAAAATCAACCTCGAGGCGTACCGGCAGGCAGCTTCGTACTACCCGATGGCACCCGGTCACAGCATAACGGCTCGCAGCCTCTCGAAGCAGATCCGTGAGCATAAGTACGTCGTCGAGCGGTTAAGTGCTAATGGACCGCACCTCCGCCAGTAATGCATGTTTCAGTGTGTGTTCCCCTCTGTTTATCTGTCGTTTAGCAAAAGTTATAGGATTTAGTTAGAATTATTCCCGTTGTTGTCGTTGTTGTATGTTTTTTTTTTTTTTGTTGTATAAATGTAGTTTAGTGTAGTCGCAAAGTCTGGTTGCGTAGCGTGGCTGCATCGTGACTGATCGATTCGATTGATCTTTTTTCACCCTCCCCCTTTTCCCGTCGCTGCCGTTATCAATCGTGCGAGTAGGAGCAACGTGACCGACGATCATAAGGTGGTCCAACATCACGATCAGGCGGACGAACTGCTGGCTGGCGGTGATAGTAGTGACTGTGGTGCTGGTGGCCATATCTCGCCGGAGCGTCCCAGCAGTCCCGTGCTACTGCTGCCGGGCCATCTCAAGAGTAGTATTGAGTTTTTCGAGAGCCTCAAGAACAGAGCATAAAGCGGACAGACCTCAACCACGCAAAAGGAAAGGAACCGGAAGAAGCTTGGAACCGGAACAGGAACAGGAACAGGCCATTCCGCCGTGTTGTGCCATTTGTAGCTGCGACGTCAGCAGGAGGAAGGACACAGACCCACTCCTTCAGACCCAAATAGTAACCCAGTCAGCGCGTGTGTAGCCTCATTCATAGTCATTCGCTTTACCACTGCATTGTTAGTCGTTCTCGACGACCGTTGGCCAGATGTGGCCCTGGTCAGTCGGGATTAAAGTTTAAATTATTCTCCGTAAACCACGGTTTGAAACGTTCGGGTGGTTTGCGATCATCATCACTCTTCTCTACTCGAGGCATATGTTTTATTTTAGCTTCATTTAGCTATCCACTTTATATCATACCTCTTCATCCCCTTACTTTACGCTCATCCTCATTTGCTTTCTCTAGCGTTTTGAATTGGTCATCCATTGTGCTGCAATAAAGATGAACCAGCATGGATTTGATGGAAATCGCACGAGCATTAGGCTACTGTCTACATCCGAACATGGAAGGAAAACTAGTTGTCTATTTATTTGAGTACAAAAATGGTTGATTGAACAGTTCAGGGATGCGGATCCGAACGATACGGAATACTAGGAACGGATTTACCGTCCGAATCCGGTAGGTGATTGAGACCAAAGATCAATTTGGAATACTGACTACGTTGCACAGGATATAGGCTCCTGTTTCATAAGTTTGCAGGGCAGTGAGGCACGCCTTAACCACGGTTCCGACTCAGTCGTTGCATGAAGCAGGCCCGGAACGAATTCAGTCGCACATCGATCTCACCCTCCTCGAGCTGAAAAATGGAAATGGATCAAACTGAAGCTGTGCCGATATCTCAGATAACATTCCAACGGATATACCTCATCGAATTTGTAAATCTCCTGATAGCAGGATGGCGATATGCACTCGCGGACGCAGCGTGTCCTCTCGATGCCCTCGTACGTCGCACATCGGTTGCTCTGGTCGCATGCGGATTCAAACTCCCGGAAGGTGATTTCCTGCGGTGAATTCATAGACACGACACGGAGTTAGTTGACCCCCGGTTCAATCGATACTTATCGGGCTGCTTGTTGCATTTACATTTTTGCTGGTTTCCTTGTAATCGTACTCGGGAAACTGGAACACAACCTTATCGACGTTCGCACTAACGCCGGCAATCAGTGCACAAGCGACCAGAAATCCAGCGCTTAAATAGGCAGCTCTCTGCATCTTTTTTGGCAATTTACTCCGTTCGTTCAGTCGATTTTAATACTGGCCCGGTTGATTTGTTGTGTTCTCGAATCACAAACAATCCTGGAAATAGCCGCACATGCGCACCATTATGCAACCGGCGAATTCGGTCATTAGCATGAATGAAAATGATAAAATATGAGCTATCCAGTCCTCAGAACAAGAGATTTCATTTTAAAAAAATGTGGGATCCAATTCTAGTAATCTTTAATCTTTTTCTTTAATCTTTAATCTTTTTCTTCGGAAAAAAGATCCTATTTTTCTCACAAAAGTCGATAAAAGTTCAGTGAAATTCGGATTACACGTCTCAACCCGGTCATGTAAACATGTTCAAGTGTAAATTAATTTTATTATATTATATTATATTATAAATTTAAACGCTCGGATTTACGCTCCGCGGGCCTATAATCTTTTTGGCATTACACTCTGAGTTTATACGAGAGTTTACGCTTCATGTATTCCCGGCTTTCTAATCTTCGCGAGGGATTTTGTTCGGGATGACTTCACCTGGTTAACCCTCGGTTGAGCACCCGGGTACCCGGGTACCCATTTCAAGTTTCAACGAAAAAATGAATGCCTTCCCGTCAATATTTTTTTACGAAACTCCGGATCCCCAAAGTACAACTCATTTCAAGCCGAATTGGCGTTAAAATTGTTTTGATAACTCATATTTAAAGGTAATTATGGCCCGATGAAATTAACACCCGCCCAGTGGCACCCGGGTACCCGGGTACCCCACACGTTGGCTATACACATGGGCTATGTTTATAAACACAAAACTACACTTTTTATCAACATTTATCCTTGTTGACGTGTTTATTAATCGTTAATTAGGTAAACTACAATATTTTGATGAAAAATTAATAACTTTTGAGCTTTTCCATGAGCAATAGGAGAAAAATAATCAACATATTTTGAAACCTTTTATGTGCAATTTAAATTATATATTATTTCTCAAACTGATTAAAAATGGTTCGTAGAGAGTAATTTTCTTAACATATGAGTAAATCATACACTAATCTTCATCAAAAAGGGTTTAGGCGGCATTTTCGTAGACCACAGGGACCAATATACATGGTGCGTTCAGAAAGTAATGAGACTGGATTTTTCCTGACGAAACGGTTTGAGACAAGGTATTGAATTTTTTACGCCAACATAGAGGCAGGATTTAGCTATTCAACGCACTTTATTTCATTCTGCTATGACAAACTGAAAGAAAATGGGACGATTTTTCGTGAACCATGTTTTTAGTTGATGTAACATCGTAGAACGCCCCCTTTCTATGGACCACAGCCCGGATCATCGCGGACCTCTTTCCTGGCAAAGAACACACAAACAGAAATGTATGAGGACTTGATGAATTACTGGCACCAACGGAATGTTTTTTTGTAGGTCCGGATGATCCGCGCCAGGAAGAAGGTCCGGATGATCCGCGCCAGACCAATGGCCCAAAGAAAGGGGACATTCTACGGTGTTCCATCAACTAAAAACATGGTTCACGAAAAATCGTCCCATTTTCTTTCAGTTGGTCATAGCCGAACGAAATAAAGTGCGATTGATAGCTAAAACCTTCCTCTACCTTATCGTAAAAAATTAAACACGTTATCTCAAACCGTTTTGTCAGAAAAATCAATTCTCATTACTTTCTGAACGCACCATGTAGCAACTGGTCTGATCTCGTAGCTCAATTGTGCCCAATTAACTCAATTGTTTATGACTCAAAAGTGCCTTATGGCAATTCCTAACTGATTTATTCGAAGAAATCAATAATTTCAAAAACATATTTGCTGGAAAATTCGATCACTTTACGATCTTATTGCTTGCTTTACGACGCACGCGGTAGAGAATGGCCGTACGAAGGGGTATCAATACATTGTGTTCATTATTTTTATTGTTTTTATTAAATTTTGTTGTGATTTGTAAAGAAAAATACGTTCCGAAGACTCTTAAATTAGTTCTAGAACTTATTTTTTATCATAAAAGTGATACAAACGATGATACAAGAACATAACAATGCAATGCACATAAATGGGGTACCCGGGTACCCGGGTGCCCAACGAAGGGGTAAACGCCGGGTGCCCAACCGAGAGTTAATTGACACATCTTGGTTTTACTCGTTAATTGACACACCTTGGTTGAAAATGTACAAAATAACATGTGCTTCAAAGACGGGCGTCCTGCACGCTAATAAATTAGGTTCGGGGCAAAAAGGGAAGTGCGTTAAGAGTGAGAATAATTGGTATACACCGTCAGGATTCGTGCGTTTTGCTGGAATAGAAAATTGCAAAGATTGGAAAGAATCTATAAAGCACCAAGGCCGAGCACTACATCGATTAATTATAGATGGCAAGTTGGTTGTCCATCAACGGTATTGTGAATGCAAGCTTAGCACTGACGGTAATGGTAAGTAGTTTTTTCCCCGGCGTTATGTTGTACTAGGAAATATAATCTAGTTATGTTCTATAATTTTAGGGCCAGTGATACTAGCACATATAACAAACAAAAACCTACAAAGATATTCGAAAAACCCCGTGCGCCTCACAAAATTTGGTCACTTAGTGATACTGACGAGACTGACTACGTTGAAGACCGTGACAACCGTTACAACCGTGACAACCGTGACTGCCGTGACGACCGTGACTGCCGTGAAAACCGTGACAACCGTGAGGACCGTGAGGACCGTGACGAATCTGTCGATCCTGACGACCCTAACGACCCTGACTACATTGACAACTCTGACGACACTGACGAGACTGACGAGACTGGCGAGACTGACGACCGTGACGACACCCGCTCAGTGAACAGTGCAATGGAACCTTCCGAACTGCAGCGTGCATTCAGCACATGCGCTGAATTAATCGAAAAAGCGATTCAGTCCAGAATAACTTTGTCCAACGACAAAGTACAGCGAGAACAGAATCGCCACAAACACCTCACGATTGTGACCGATCTAGGGAAATTCGTCGCTGATTGCAGTTATGATGGCTTCTGAACCACCAAACTGAAATAGAGAAAGAACCAGTTACACGAGTTAATGCATCATATTTCTCTCAGAGGAAAGTGATTACGGCTTACCGAGCCATCCAGTCCGAGTGTTAGAGCGTGATACCGCAGACTAGCAGGATGAGCAGCACGGCATACGGAAAGAGGGCCGTAAACCAGACCACCTTCCCCGACTGATGCTGTGCTGATGGCCTTCCACAGCGAAAAGTAACAGATAAGAGGCGAAGAAGAACCGCAACGACCAGGCGATGATGACGTTGCAGTAGAAGTCAACGTAGAACGCTATCAGCACAACTGCGTAGCCGATACCCTTGAACAGTGGCACCAGCCGGCCCCAACAGGTGATGGCACCCTTCCGGTTGAATTGGCCGAGTGCAAGCTCCATGTAAAAAAGCGGTATGCCACCGACCAGCAGCATGATTCCGTACGGCACCAGGAATGCACCTGTGTGGGAGATTGATAGAAAGGAAGGAAGAGAAAGTTAACGCAATTCACGACAGGAAATCACGGCAAAGTATCGTCAGTCAGTGGATGGTTTTCGTTAAAAATAAAAACAAAATTATTCTGCTCTTCCTTTAGTGGTGTAAGGGTGGGAGCTATAGTTAATTGTGATAAAAAAAATGGCTCACATTTGATGATTTTTTGTGAAGAAAAAGTGATCACACTACACTGGAGGCCCAGTGATCAATGATTAAACCGGGTTCGTCGCTTACGGGCAAGTCTTTTGTTCGCACCAAAAACGGTGCCCATCGCAGCTGTGTGATGAGTCTTCAGAAAAATACAAAATAATATTCTTTTGATAGATAATAAGTTTATCCAGGAAGCACCGTTGTGTTTGTGTTCAATTTCCAATTTTTCGATTTTTGGCATATTTTTTATGTTGAAAAAGTGATACTACTAGGTGTATGCATATCAAACCGACTTTTTTGTTCTAAAGCTATATCTACGCCAAATGGAGCTTTTAAGTCAGTCTAAGTGTTTTATTTTGTGCCTATCTGCCTATCTGTTAAACATAATCGGTGTGCAATTTTTCTAATTTCACACTATATCAACAATTTTCATAGCGCTTAAAATGGCAAGTTCCGTTCCTAAAAACTGCGATTCGCGGACATCGTTGGTTTTTTGCCTCCATCTAAAAAAAATCAGCTGCTTAATCACATCGAATGCTTACTGAAGGTTACGATGAGCATGCTCTCACTGAAACATAGGGCAAAGTGTGGTTTAAAAAATTTAAAAGTAGTGATATTGATGTGAGAACCAATTGCTAATGATCGTTACAAGCAACAATTAATCAATTTTGACCGAGACTTGTGACCGAGACAAATCAACCAAAATATCACACACGACGAAATTGACCTATTTTATCCTGTGATGGCCGCGCAGCGCTTTCTTTTTTACGAAAATTGAAATTGAAAAAAAGGATGGGGTTTGAAAAAATGGTACAGATTGACGATGTTTTTTAGTAAGGCATCCGAAAATTGCATAAAATATTGTTAAAATATGTAGCTAACGATTGCCATTACTATGGAGAATAATTTTGTCACCATTTTCTAAGAATAAGGGTTTTTTGCCAAACAAAAAGCGCGGTTTCATATGCATACACCTGAAATTAACGATTTTGCCCCCAGAAAACAAGTTGATGTGGTTTGTTGCAGTTGGAGTTTGAACACAAAATGGTAGCAAAATATTTGGAAAGATTTCAAAGTGTTTCTCGTATCCTCAATTTTAGGATTTCATGCATGAGTTCTGCTAACGAACTATCTGTGGATTCAAGAGCACAAACAAAAAAGAGGAAATCTCTACTCTCAATCCACAAACTTAAAACCAAGCACCAAGAGTAGTAGACCAGCATGCGCAAATCTCGATGCCGCTCCCCTCGGATCATGTTGGATTGATTTGAGTCTTATCGTCGCCCCTGCCACCATACGTCAGGCGCGGTTCATCTTTCCTTTGAACGCCTCTTTGCAATCCTCCATAAAGATAATCCAATCAACCGATCGGCACGGGGGATCGTGATTAGCGAAAAGCGCGAACAGGAAAGTATGACCCATGGCAAAGGGGAAGGGGGCCCCTACAAAGCAATATAAATCCATCCGCACACTGTCACCGATAGCGGTGGAACACTCGTTTTACACACTCAGAGATGAACGCGATATCCGAATGCGGCGTTGCCTATCTTTACGATGGACCGCCGTTTCGTCCAATTGGATTGATATTTTGTCTCGTGCGCGGCCATACCGCCATTGATCGATTATGCACCTTACATAACAATCCCGGTGGGGTTGCAAGTGACCACTCCAGTCGATTTGGACGCAGTTGCTAACACAACCCGAATTCCCATGGGGACTTTATTGGACTCCCCTCGAAGTGCTGCAATTGGTGGAGTTATGCATTCCTGGAAGCGTCCAGGTTGGTTCGCATGTGCAAGGCCTTCAAGGCCAATCCAGTATCGCCGCATGGTCATCTAGAAACGAACAGGGGAAGATGGACATGACCGGGACTGAAGAGAGAGGTTGACCATCGCCTATCTCTTCTAAGTCAAAATGGCATATTACATCCGCCTGTCGTTATAGTAAGCGATGATAAGATTAGTGGTCTACTCATCCCCCGCGTGGGTATTTAAACCCGTGGTCCATCGAATAACACCTCAGTATTCGCCATTTGGTGCGAAGGATTTCTGGTGTTTGCTAGTTTCCAGTGGTTAACTGAACAATGGGTACGAGAGGTAAGTACTTAGCACCGGGCATGGAAAGTAGTGTTGCTCCATCAGTGATCTCACACCCCATGCTGTTCGTTACAGTTCTGTGGACGATCGTTACCCTCGCGGTCCTGGCCGGATCCGGGGTCCATGCGCAACAGCAGGCATGCGCCGAGGCGGAGAACTTCTCCTACATTCGCGATCCATTCTTCTGTTACCGTTTCTACCAGTGCATCGATGGCAGCCCGTACCCCATGCGTTGCCCAGACGATCAGTGGTTCAGTGAGGAGCGCCAGGAGTGTGGTGATCCCTCCGGTATCGTGTGCGAAGTAGAGGACCGCCCACCAACCGTGACACCAACGCCCGGTATTTGTAACGGAGTCGAGAACAACCGCTTCGTGCTGCATCCACTGTTCTGCAACGAATATTATCTGTGCGTTGGGGAAATCGGATTCCCCATCATATGTCCAACTGGGCTGTGGTTTGACGAAACGCGAGAGGTTTGTGGTGATCCGGCTGACATCAGTTGCCCCCACGGACGTCCCGGTGCGGCGCGGTGTCGTGATGAGCCCGAGTTTGCGCTGGTTCCGAGCGAATACGCTTGCTACCGTTACTACCAGTGCGTCAACGGGTTCCCCTATCCCATGACATGCCCCGAGGAGCAGTGGTTTGATCGAGAGCGCGATGTTTGCGATTGGATCGAAAATGTGCCCGAGTGTGAGTTGGCGCCAGGTACGCAACGGCCACCGACGGCCGGTATATGCGATGCGGCACCGAACAATCGGTTGCGTCCGAATCCGACGTCCTGCAACCGTTATTACGTGTGCGTGGATCAAATCGGTTGGCCCAAGTACTGCCCCTTGAATCTGTGGTTTGATGAAGCCCGGCAAACATGCAGTGCACCCGGGTTCACCGATTGTGCGCTCGGTCCACCGTTGCCACCACCACGGCCCGATAACCCGTGTAATGATGTGGAGAATCTGGCGTTCATACGGGATGACTTCTACTGTTACCAGTACTACCAGTGCCGGAATGGGTATGCGTTCCCGCTTATCTGTCCCGCGGATCAGTGGTTTGATGTGCAACGGCAGCGCTGCATTGACTACCGTGAGGTGGAGTGCGAGATCGAGGATGGTCCCCCACCGCCCATCAAGCCAACGCCCGGCATTTGCAACGGTGTCTTCGAGGAGCGGCTGATATTGCACCCCCGGTTCTGCAACCAGTACTACATCTGTGCGGATCAGGTTGGCATTCCGGTGATATGTCCGGCTGGGCTGTGGTTTGACGAGGATACACAATCCTGCCGCTCGCCCTTGTTGGTCGATTGTCCGCACGGTGCTACACCACCACCGGAGGATCCCTATCGGCTGTGTGACGGTGTGGAGGGTTATGGCAACGTACGCCATCCAAACTACTGCTACCGTTACTACCAGTGCCTCGACGGTGTCCCATATCCGATGATTTGCGAGGGAGATCTCATCTTCGATCGTGAGCGCCAGGTGTGTGACGTACAGCAGAACGTCCAGTGTGAAGTGACACCACCGCCAATTGTTAAACCACCACCGACGATTGGAATCTGTAACGATGCACCGAATGGCCGGCTGGAGGCGAACCCACTGTACTGCAATCAGTATTACATATGCGTCAACGAGATCGGTTGGCGGTTGGTGTGTCCACAGGGCCTGTGGTTCGATGTCGAGCGGCAACAGTGTTCGGAGGCGGGCTCGGTTGAGTGCGGTCTCGCACCGGAACGTCCACCAACCACACCGAATCCGTATGCCCGCTGTTCTGGCATCCCGAACAATGCGTACGTCCGTGACGAAAGCTTCTGCTATCGGTACTTCAAGTGCGTCAACGGATCACCGTTCCCAATGGTCTGTCCCGCGGAACAGTGGTTTGATGAGGCCCGCCAACAGTGCCGACCGCAAGAGCTGGTTGAGTGTGTCATCGATGAGCTACCAACACGCCCACCACCGACCGCCGGAATCTGCAATGGGGTGTCTAACTCGATCCAGGTGCCAAATCCGTTCAGCTGTAACCAGTTTTACATTTGCGTCGATCAAATAGGTTTCCCACAGGTTTGTCCTCCCGGAATGTGGTTCCATGAGGATGGGCAAACGTGTCTTCCGGTTGCTGAGACGTCGTGTGCACTTGGACCACCTACGACGACGACGTTGGCACCACATCCGTGGGGTCAGTGTGATTTTATGCCAAACTATAGCTTCGTGCGGAACGAGTTTTACTGTTACCGGTACTTCCAGTGCATCGATGGTCGTCCTTATCCGCTTATCTGTCCCGCCGAACAGTGGTTCAGTGAGGAGCGCCAGGGGTGCGATGATCAGGCGAACGTCCGGTGTATCGTGAATCCGGCACCACCGGTCGTTCCCGCGACCCCCGGCATTTGTAACGATGTGCCCGATGGTGAAATGGTCCTGAATCCGCGTGCATGTAATCAGTACTACATCTGCGTGGGCCAGATCGGGTTTACATTGACCTGTCCCGAGGGACTTTGGTTCGATGCACAGGATCAGCGTTGTGAGCGACCGGCGAACGTGTATTGCCCACTGGCACCAACCGTCACGACACCCGATCCGTTTGAAGCTTGCGATGGTGTTGAGGAGGGTGGACTGCTACGGAACGAGTTCTACTGTTATCGGTACTACCAGTGCAAGAACAACGTCCCGTACCCGATGATATGTCGACCGGACCTTTGGTTTGATCAGGAACGACAGCTCTGCGACACACCGAGCAACGTCCAGTGTTTCCTGCGCCCTGGCAATCCCGGGCCACCGAATGCAACACCCAACATTTGTGTCGGTGTGGCGAACGGCCAGCTGACACGCAACTGGAACTACTGCAATCAGTACTATTTGTGCGTGAACGAGATCGGTTGGCCACAAATATGCCCGGATGGGTTGTGGTATGATGAGGATCGGAAGACGTGCGACGTGCCCGAGAACGTGCAGTGCCCGCTAACACCTACGACGGTTGCACCGACACCGTGGGATCGGTGTGTTGGTGTGGAGGACCTTTCATTCGTCTCGGATGATGACTTCTGCTATCGCTACTATCAGTGCGTTAACGGTGTTCCGTATCCAATGATTTGCCCAAATGATCAGTGGTTTGATGAGCGCCGTCAGGTGTGTGACTTTACGCAGAATGTCGAGTGTGAGATCCACGATGTGTTGCCACCGCCAATGCCAACCGATGGTATTTGTACCGGGCTCTCCAACAGTGTGCAGGTGCAGCATCCGGTGTTTTGTAATCGGTTCTACATCTGTGTGGATGAGATAGGTTTCCCACAAATCTGTGCCGCCGGACTGTGGTTCCATGAGGAACGGCAAACGTGTGCCAGTCCGCTGGAGGTCGAGTGTCCGAATGGGTTGACCACGACACCGTCACCGATTGAGGGAATTTGCAACGATGTACCTTCGGGGACGTACGTACCGAACCCGGTCGACTGCAGCCGCTACTATGTGTGCGTTAACATGTACCCATACTCGATCGAGTGCCCCGGAGGTAATTGGTTCGATAGGAATCTGCTCCGGTGTGTACCGATTGCGGAGGCGGAGTGTGCTGACACAGTCACGACCGTACCGACCCCCGGTATCTGTGAGGATCGGGATGATGGTGTGCGTGTTCCGAGTCCAGAAAGCTGTGCGCTGTTCTACACTTGCCTGAACGAGGTTGGCAATCCTTCGTTCTGTCCTCCGGGGCTGTGGTTTAGCGAGGAGCTGCAGGATTGTGACGATCCGGAGAACGTGAACTGTACCGTGGAACCTTCGACGACGGTTTCGCCGAGTGCTGGGATCTGCGATGGACAGCCGGATGGTCGGTATGTGGCTAGTCCGTACACCTGCACCCAGTTTTACGTATGCGTGAACCAGAGTGGCTACCCGTCGGTCTGCTCTTCGGGACTTTGGTTCAGCGAGGCGGCCCAGGAGTGCGTTGATCCTTCCGAGTCCGAGTGTACCGTATCGTAGGTTCGATTCGCTTCGCGTGAAGTTTCCGCCAGAAGCATTTCAACGAATGATGTTCCAATAAAGCTTTGCAGCCATATTAACTGTCGTTGTTCCTTGTTGTTCCTAGTATAGAGTTATGTCGATGACTGGCCACTGATACTTACTGCCATTCTTGTGTCTCTAATGAACGGTTTTCGATTCGATTGGCAAGCACACAGTTCCTAGTGGACATTCGCTTTTAACAGATCAATTCCGTTCCGGTATAGGTTGTTCCAGTTACAGCAGCCACGGTAGTATAGGGGTCACTCACTGGGCTCATACCCATCTGTGGGTAAAGGGGTTTCCGTGGACGATTGTGGGAAAGGCAGAGGTGGAGTTTGCTTACCGGTGTTGGAAGTCGCCCACCACGCTAGATGGTTGTCGGCATGATGAGACTTTTGTCGACGTGGTCACACAAAAACAAAACGTTATACGATCACTCCCGCACGCGCACTTTGGTCACAAATAAACGGTTACTTTGCTCAGCGAATTGCAGAACAAAAAACGGATGAAAACGTCGGCACGCGAAAATAATAAAATTTCATACGCACTTGTATCTAAAGCTTGCGCTCGTAGTTGACGTCCGCGCGTGCGAGCGTTCTCTCTTTCTCCCTAATACGCGCGCGAAAGCGTTGCGCAAATAGCGAATGCCAGTTAATGGAATCGCGGCTGCAGGCGAGCCAACTGCGGCAGGCCCTCCAAGCCGTGCATGACTGGATTGTGGCTGGCACTAATTCACACGCACAGTCACATTTTCCACACCAATCGGAGGAAATACTCGAAACGATTCGGATTTAGGATTACGGATTACTTGTCGCTCGTCTCGCGCAGACGAGTGCGCTTAAAAACCGTATTGTCGAATGCGAGCGGTGCATTCAATAACCACCATTCGATTTTGACAGATTTCCTGATTTTGAGCCGAGTTCAATCCGACCTGAACTTTCAATCCCTTTTTGTTTCAATAAAATCCTTGTTAAAATTGCATTAAAGTGCTTAAAAGTGAAGATGTGACAAATTACTGATTATCATAAGCGAAAATAGTGGATTATTTCAATGATATTACAAGCTTTTGGCCTGCTCCAAATCAAAACAAACTCGTCCACTTTGACAGCTCGGACGAGGGCCTTCGGGTCCTCAACAGCGACGAGCTGGCTCGTCTCGCGCTCGTTTTCGGCGATGCAGAACTTTGCATCGATGAGTCGACTCGCCCAAAAACTACCCGACTCGTTTTCCTAATAGTGCACCTCAACGGTGAAACGATTCTCAGGTTCAAGAATTTGCTCAAATTTGCTGAGAATGGCCCGAGAATCGGTTTGCTGTCAAAATAACAGGCAATGACAGATAGTTTGACAGGTAGCTCAGCTGAGCCTCAGGCTCGCTGTATTCTCAGTTTCTACACGGGCGAAAGCATTCTCGGTTCGGATTTGTATGGATTTGACAGTCTCAATTCTCATTCTCTTCTCATTTTCGGCAATTCTCGCTCTCGTCTTGGTGCACTGTAAATCGCGCCCATAGTTTACGCTTGCAGATATAAGTATTATAAATTGGAATGGTTGGTTTATTGGAATGTAGAGATAATAATAGAGAATCAAGGGACTAACCTCTAGCCGGCCGTTATATCCTAATTGTAGTAAATTCGAATTCTAATTCATTAACCGACACACTCAGGATCATGCCGATACCAGTCTGCAAATTGGCATTTTTGGGAGCAATATGCTACGCCACACGCACACTTTAGAGGTGGGTTGATGCAATTGCAGTTGCGGCACTGTAACAAAAAAAAAACGTATTAGAAAAAAGGAGGCAAATGCCTCAGCTAAATACTAACCCTTCTTGTCACAGGGGATGGGTGGGTCGCAGGGGAGGGGTAGATTCCCACATCGACTGGTTCGTTCCATTCCGGTGTAGCAATCGATGTGACCTCCGCCTTTTTAAATTTTTCGTTCAAAGCCGCCGGTCCATCCCAATGAGCAACTATGTACGTTCTAGATGACGACGAACGTTACATCGGCCTCTCAATTCATGTGACGACGTACGTTACAACGAACTGCTTCGTGCAGAACTTTTGCAGTTCGCCGAACTGTCCTTCGTCCCAAAGATCGTCGGCAAATCGTCAGCCAAAGTTTTCAAGCCAAATGCTTTTATTATAGCATTTGCTATAAAAATTTGAAAAATCCGTTGCAGATTTATGGCATATTTCGTGTATTTTTAAATATTATAGCAAAAAATATTTAAAAATTAACTCACCAAAATGTTCTTTTATTTATTATTCATACAATAAATTTACAAAAAAATCATATTAAAATTAAAATTAAATTAAATAAATTACTTAAAAAAAATTGGAATTGATGCTGCTACTGGTGCTGGTGGTTGTTGTCGCGGGTGCTGTCTCCGTAGTTGCGCCCGGCATCGGTGGTATACCCATCATCCTCATCCGTCCTGCGGCAGTCCAGCGTCATCCATCGCCTGCTCAATCTGAACGATCCTGTTCCGGACTCTGCAACTGACGCAGTAGCTGTGGCATCATCGTAACCATCTGCTCCTCCTGCACCAAAAGTAAACCAAACGAAATAATACAAAAATTAAAAATTAAAGATAAAATTAATCCTAGTTCAAACCGCTCACGTACTCGAAGCATAATCAGTGTTTTCCCATTTCCTGTTTCGTTTCTGAATCTACCGTAGATCCAGCAAAATGCTCCGCCCGTAGACACGCGTTTTGCACAGCTGTTCTAGGACGAGCGAATGTGTGTCGAGTCAGAGGGGGCGGTGGATCGATCGGGTGCCTTTTGCGGTTTATCAGTTGTAGCCCATTGATGAGTGATTTCTTTGCCAATGTTTACTGATCTTCTTCTTTTCTTCTGATAGATAAAATTAATCCGCATTCAATCCGCTCACGTATCGTCCGCCAACGCCACCTACTTACCCAGCATTCAAACCTGTAATCAAATAATGTTGATAAAAATGTCCCGGATGATTTATCAAAACCCAACACCTCAACATTATGAAGGCTCACATCATTAATGATCAGGCGGTTCAGACGAAGGCAGACGCCGGGTGACCGGAAGCGACGGAGAAAATGTTAAGCACTCCGCTCTCACCAGCACTTCCGCCGGGTTTTCCACTATCTGCCGTTCCGACGATCGTATTAAACGAATCCCAAATCCGCCACCGGCACCATCCTTTTCATCGCCCAACAAATCGACACCCGACATTCCCGGTTTCTTCGTCACGCGTAGTTTCAGCCCGTACGAACAAAACGAACTGATGATGAACCCTCCCGAGTACTTTCCGGAGTGTGCACCGTATTAGGCCCATCCGCACTCGTAATGTCGTAGATGTCGGCGCTCTTGCCATGGCGTAGCTTCAGAATCCATGCACCTGAATTTGCCTTCAACTGGAAGTAGCGCAGATTTGTCATTACGATCGTATCGACGATGATCGGACGATCCTCGGTACCGAGCGTGATCCGGTAGCACTGTCGAAGCAGTGTCCCCCGAGGAGCAGCTTTCGAGCTCATACTCTGAGTGTACCGGACCATTAATCTCGGATAGCTTGATGTTGTCCAGGCCTTACACTGAACGGACCACTTCGACGAACCAATTTTCAGGGACCTGCAAACAGGTGTACATTAATACTCTTGTACCGGTTGAACAGAATCCGCTTCAGGTACTTACGTTTAAACTCTGTGTCAACAGGGGATTCGCCGGAAGGCCGACAAACTTCGCGATCGGACCAGCCAACCGGCCATCGTTTGTGAAGTGCAATTCTGGATGGAAAACGAATCGCTAAAACCTTCAAATGGGAGGATGTTAATAGCGAATGAATGGATTAGAAAGGAATAGGTTACGTACGTTTTAACCGGCATATCGCTGTGCTTGTCGATCGCACAGAAGAAGATCTTCATCTGACAGTTCACGACATCCCGTAGCAGCATTCTACAATATCGAAGAATGTCTGGTCGGCCTCTTTCGGTGCAAGCTATACTACGGTGTGGCTCTCCTGCACATTGGTCCGTGTAGCGGAATGGATACGAGCTTCATGATCGTGTCGCTCGTCATTGCGGGAGTATCGAAGTTATCCGTCAACGAGGCTTGCTTCAATCCGGCGCGTATCTTTTCCGTGTACTGCAACCCATTGTAGCTGTCCAAAAGTCCATAGTTTCCGTGTCAAAGTATTCTTCCGCTTCGTACGCACCCAGCAACCGTTCATTGGCCATGATCGTACTGTCGGAAGCACACAGCTTCAGCACTCGCTGGCAATATACGCGCAACATTTTCAGATGCATCTGAGTCCCGAACAAAATGCCGAGTACGGAATCGGAAACAGTAACGGTAGCAAGATCGGTACCAGGTTTAGCGGCTTCCAGAGATCGTACGTTGCATCGGCCGCGAGTGTATTTATGCTGGCCCGAACCAGTGCATTTAGATCTTTTTTTCAGTTCCGATCGAGCCGCATCGCTACCATCGACGTTGGGCACAAAAGCCACTCTTAAATTGGATGTCGATTTCTAAGGAAAATAGAAACAACGTTAGGAAGTACGACCCAACAAAAGTACAAAGCTATCAAAGCGACCACACCATCGTTTTCCGCTTTTAGAGGTTAAACCACTTTCGTTACCTTTGAGGACGGTGACTCTTCCTCTACCTGATCGGTGTCGCTCGTTAGTTGCGCCTTGAGGGCCCGCTCAGTGCCCCCGCTTGTGATTAGCTGGTGCTGTTCGTCCGGTTAGACACAAATCATCGCGCATCATCGACTCATCGTCCGTATCCGTGTCTGAGTGGATACGGAACGAACGGGACACCTTACGGAATGGGCACTCCGGGAGCTACGGGGACTGTTCGCCTTCCCGCGATGGTGATGTAAAGCTGCTACTGCTACACCTCCTACACCTTCACTACTCTCGTCGTCACACAAATCAATCGATTGATTACGATAGAACAACACCCATGCAGCAGTATCTCGAGCTGCTGGATGAGTTCGGTCCATGGGGTGCCGATCGTGGTGCACTCGATTTGCTTACGACGATCGAGAAGGAAAAAATCCGCACACCGTGCGAGCGACACTTTCTTCTGCTCTGCATGGTCTCCACGGTGTTGGTTCAGGCCCGCTCGATGGCAGCCGGTGTCTTTTCGCGGTACACTACGGAGATGGAATGCATCCGGCGGTACTCGACACCGAAAGTGCGCCGATTGCTCGAAGTTTTAGCGTGGTTCGGTGAGCATCAGGCACGTCCGAATGATCAGCACACCAGCAATGCATCGACAACGCTTCAGCAACAACAGCAGCAGCAGCAGCAGACAATGTACTGTTTCTGCCGTACGGTCGAGTGTAAAGAACTGGGAAGAGAGTATCACACATTCGGTAGCCGATCCGGTGATGTCGGTGAACGAATCGATCGCTTGGCGAAACAGCTCCACACCGTGCGTCATGCAACCGATCGACTGATGCTAAAACATCGCAATCGGGACGGTGGCTCCAGTGAAATGAATAGTGGTTCCTCTCCCCGGCACCACAGCACAGCCCAACCGCACACCGATGGTCGTCCCGGTAATCTTCGAAGACGACGATGTTTTCCAGGAGCCGGCATCGGTAGTGGTGGTGGTCCACCATGGCTGAATGGAGCTATGGGACACCATCAGAGGGGGCACGATACCAGCAGTGCTGGTGCAACGGAGGCACTATGTGGACTGATCTTTTGCAACGATCGCTCGATCGCACGCATACTGTACGTGCTGCTGTACGAGGTGGCACGCTCCCAGCCCGAGTTCGCCTTTCTAAGTGCTCAGTACACGGTCGATAAGGTGGTGGATCCGCTTACGGATGCCCAGCATGCCGCACTCGAGCACCGGAAGCAGGAGGAAGTGTTAAAGCGCTTCCGAATGCACGACTGCAACACAAAATCAATCGATTGATTACGATAGAACAACACCCATGGTGATGATTGGCAGTACTTACGGCGTCATCAGATCTTAGCGTGCTGCGGTTCTACAAGCCTCTTGCACTTTCTGAGTTTTCTTTTCCAACGGGAACGCTGACGAGAGTGTAGTTTGATCTTGTACCTCACGGAAATGTTAAAATGATAAGAATATCACTCTTTTTACTGCGATTTACTTTTCACATCACATAGCTCACTACGATCAACAGGAACGATCATGTCGTTTGTTGAATGACCTTTCGGTATGGTGAATAGGTGGTGACAGTTGGTGAATAGGTGGTGAATAGGCGTGCCAGGTGGTGAAAATGCTTGCCATAAATTTTAGCAAAGTTCACGTTCAAATGGCGATTTTGAAGCTTCAACCGCCGAAACGAATACGATGGGAGCTATCTCGTACGCTGGCCTCCGATATGCCTCC
Source organism: Anopheles aquasalis (assembly GCF_943734665.1). Taxonomy (NCBI): domain Eukaryota; kingdom Metazoa; phylum Arthropoda; class Insecta; order Diptera; family Culicidae; genus Anopheles; species Anopheles aquasalis. The sequence continues at coordinate 51,540,862 of NC_064878.1, read as the reverse complement.
GACGTGCACCAGGATCGCCACATAGGTGTCGATGCAAAAGCTCGTGGCTCCTTGGGATAGGAAACAGGTAAAGTCATCCCGAACAAAATCGCTCGCGAAAATTAGAAAAATAAATGAAAAAAACTGACAGTTCGTACCTTTGTTTTGGTAACGCAACTTAACAGAATAGTAAGCGTCTGTCTAAACGAGCACGAATGTATCGCGAAAGTATCGCGACGACGAGGCGAATAAACGTCATCCCCATACAAGTGCGCGAAAGTTTGATCGCGATAGCATGGATGCCCGTGTAGGGAGCGAATGCATCGCGAACGAACGAACACTGCTGTCAAAGCTGTCATTTCATGTAAAAAAAGCCCTCTGGCGGAGGTCTGTCGAAGAACACACGCTTTCGCGAAAGTTTTTGCTCAGTCTGAGCAAAAACTTTCGCGATGCATTCGTTTACCGTCTGGAAGCAACCTAACGCTAAAGCCGAATGTATGGTTTTGCCCGCGGGGTTTGTCCGCCGAGAAGTGTAAACATTGAGCTCCGACCTGCCAGATCCACAAGCTCATCTGTTAAAAAGATTGTATAATCGGGGCGGTCGGAAGAGGACGAAATTGTTGATGATTTTAGAAAATGTTCCACCACCGGCATATTCAGGGTAAGTTCTTGAATCGCGAAGCTAGTCCTCGCAAAGTCAAACCTCGATTCCCCCACCGGAACATAGGCCTCGCGTCGCTCGCCCGCAGCTTTAGCCGAATCGCGCTGGTAGAACGTTCTGCGAGTCTGCCGTCCTCGTCGCAGTTGCCGGTGTTTAGCGCCCGCGAGACAAATCGATCGAGTGTGCATCGAAGGATCGTGGAACTGCAAGCTGCCTCGCTCCGATCACACACCTCGAACCTCGAGATCGGATACCGACCGGATCCGCTGCTGCCACTCAAAGAAATCATCGATATTCCGCTGGTTTCGCGAATCATCGAGAACCCCGTGTCACGACCGACGACCGGCAGTGGCACGGTGATCGGGGACAACCTATCCATTATTCCGACGCTCGATCTCCCGACGGGAATCGTGCCACAGGGCGATAATGGCAAGCAGGCGGCACGGTTGATCGTGATCCGGAGGCGCAAAATGCGAAAGCATAAGTTAAAGAAGCTGCGCAAACGAATGAAGTTCGAGTGGCTAAAGGTAGGACTGTCCTCCGAAACGCATGCAGCATAGCAACCCTCTCCCTTAACAACAATCCGATTCTCTGCCTACTCCACAACAGGTTCGTCAGCGGCGTGAGCTGAAGAAAGAAAAACTGTTCCAGGCGGAGCTGCTTGCACAGATCAAGGAGGCGGAAAAGTTCTCCGCGGAGGCGTACGTTGCCGATAAGCTGCGCCGTTCCACCGAAGTTCCGATACCGCGGTTCTGGAAGGGTAAACGGTTGCCCCAGTTTCTTATTAAGCAAAAGCTAGGCATCGAGTAGTGTTAGCGGGGTAAAATGGCCAGAAATACAGGTGAAACGAGGTGCAAAATTAATGTTCGGTGCCTTTTTTCGTTGAAATTCGGTGCCGCGGTCCCATTTCCGGATATGTTATCCGTTCGGTTTCATGTTGCACTCCATAACTGTACGATATAAACTGCAAGGATATCGAATGTCAAGGCAATTTTCTCTCTCTCCTCCCGTTCGTAACACGCTCGCGCCGAATGCTGAGCGCGCGCTTTTTAACCGCGCTTAACCGCCGCTTACCTCCAAGGCTGCTGCAAGGATCTGCATTACGTTGCGCTCCGCTGACCGGTCGATCCGTTCCTGTACCCTGTTCCTGTGTTCCGTCGTTTCCGTTCACTACGATGACTGCTGCTTCAGCGCTGCTGCCGGCCGAATCGGCCGAGCTGATAGTGAAGAACGCCCAGTACGTGAAGGTGCACCCGGAAGCGATCGAAAAGCTGGCCGATCGCGTTATCGAGGGCATCCAGAAGAAGGAAATCAACGTGGACAACTTCTCGCAACATCAGCACCACCCTTCGGCGACCGATACGCACGCCGCGAACTGGATTTTCCTGATCGATACCCTTAACTTCTGCTTCTGGACACCGGGCAAGGATGCTACCAAGTGGAAGGTGGACGGTGAAACGGGATACTTTGCGCTGTGTGCCGCCATCAATCGCGCAATGCGTGAAGGCATCGATATCACGAACCCAGGCTACTACTCCTCCATCACGCTCGAGCAGCTCGAGAAGATCCTCCGTTCCGACGATGAACCATCAACAAAGGCACCTTTGCTCGAGGAGCGAGTACGCTGCTTGCACGAAGTAGGCCACGTGTTGGTTGAAAAGTATGAAGGCAAGT
>NC_064878.1:51523548-51533548 GCF_943734665.1 Anopheles aquasalis | reverse complement strand
GTAGTAGCGGTAGTAGTAGGTTGGAGAGCAGAGGAGAATTGGAAGATCGGAATAGACTTTCACTTTCATTTCAAGACACACGAGGGCAGCAGTACGCCATCCACAAAAAACACACAGCAAAATGAGAGTGACGATGATGATGATGAGAGGGAGGCACATCATGAAACAGAATCCCACGGGGGCAACATGGACAACAGGGTTGTACAACATGGTTGCTTGATCCAATCGAATGGAAGGAGCAACATATCCACATAAATACATAAAGCAACACACTTTGCCAATTGCTGATGAGGTGATGCTGAGTAGTAGGCTGGATGGTAATGGTACACAAACAAATGCGATCTCCAACCGTAACCAGCGCCAACTAGCGCTCTCATAGCAACCAGACAGCCAGATGAGCACGTGAGAGACATTCTTTTTGCAACATCGAGACTAGATAAAAAAAAAACCAAAGAAAGCACAGTGGAATTGAACACAAGTTTGGGGACTCGACGAGAGACGGATGATGAGCATTACACGCGAGTGCGAGTGGAAATAACACACACACGAAAACAAAGGGAGGGGGGGGGGGGCGAACAGCGAACAACAACGGGCAGGTGGTCCCGGGAGGAGGTGCGTCTTCCGTCTTCGTTATCAGGTGTGCCGTGTACCTGGATTTGGCTGAATGCTTGCGCCGGTGAAACCATCGCCACTCAAACCCCGACCCATGCCCGTGATCGGATTCCGGTGCACTGTGTCCACCAGCACCACCGTCACGATCCTCATCGTCGTCGTCGTCGGGGCTTAGAAAACCCGGACTACGCGTTACGCGGTCGTACGACGGTGTGAGCGATGTTGGCTGATCGAAAAATTGGCACACTACGGTCGGTGGTGTGATCGGTGTTGTAGGCGCAGTCGTTGGATACGGAAAGGAGCATACCGTCGCCGTCGACCGTTGTCCCGTGGAGCAACCCGACGAGGATGAGGTTGTAACACTACCGTGTCGCGAGGAACCTTGCTTATTGTCACCGTTTGTCATTGCCGACTGTTCCGTGGGTTCTGTAGGTTCGACCGTTTGTTGCTCTGCCCCTGACGAACCTTCTTATAGCGGATGAATGGTGTGGCCATCGTAACCATTCGTGTTTGTGTGCGGAAAGTGTCATTAGTGGGATATGTAGTAGAGGGCGATTGGGTATGTGGTTAGCAAAGTGAGGAAATGGATTAGAAGGGGAAACTTAATCAAACCAAATTAAGAACTAAACAAAGAAAATCTTCCTGGGTCACAGCGTTATCCAATGAGGCAATTTGTTTGGAACAAAAAAGTTCAACGAAATGGCCATGGAAACGGATCTGCCATCCGGTTATGCAGCACTACTTTAAAGAGCGTTGCCCCGGTAACTAGCCAGTAGACTATGCCACAATCTCGTTCGCTCCCAAGCGCGTAACCAAAGGGGAGTTCTGGTAGTATCTGGTACCACGGTTCTACCGAAACACGTAACAAGACATCCAGGGGCCCCGATACTTACTGTTGTTGGCCTGCAAGTTCTCGTACAGCTTGTCCCGTTGATCCTCGAGCACATCACCGAGGTAGGCCGCGATTTTGCGCGTCGTTTGCTCGACGTACGCGTCCAGCTTTCCGAGATCGTCGGACAAACCGACCAGCTGATCGAGCGTACCGACCTAAAAGTAGTCAAGAAAGGGTAAGTACGGACCGCACACACAGTACCGAGGTCACCGTTGATGGCAGTGGCTGTTCAGTACCTTCAGATCGGGGATGTGAAACTTGAAGTTTTCACACAGATTGTTCTGCTTGTTCGTCAGCTGGTTCATCGTTTCCCAGGTTTGCTGGCACGTTTTGTCGCCCGGCGCCGATATCAGCCAGTACTCGGACATTGTGGACACTTGCTGTTAGGGACCTGTTGCGGGAAAAACGGAAACGAAACGATACGCGTTAATCCTGGTGCTCCAACAACTCGTTCTCGCTCGGTTACGTATCGCGTCCCCTTGAGACACCGTCGACCGTCGGATCAATAAATCCCATCAATTCACCACCGCAATTGCTCCACGGGGAAAGGACATTCCGGGGTGTCTGGCTCACTTATGCAACGTTCTGCGCCTTCGATTGTTTGGTTCTCGAGCCACAAACCAGACGGTTGCTCCTCGTGCTGAGCGAGACACGATCAGGGCCTGCTGCGGTGGTTGCGCGAAAGAGAGGGCGCGTGAACGAAGCGAAAATGGTCAGCTGTTTTGTTGTGCGATAAGTCACATGACACTATCTTTCCACGGCGCTCCACGTCCGGAGGGGGAAACCGGAACGGGCACCAGAATGGCCATCGGAATCCGAGGTGCTGGAAGAGCCGTTTTCCGGTCGCCCAGGACCACAGGATATGTGTGCTGCTCCTGAAAAGGAAGGCCTCCTTCGCGGTAGAGCCTGCGGGGTACGTGACACGCTCCTGACAACCAGCTCATCGATCGATCGATTTTCGTGGCTCCTGCGCTCGGTTTCGCTGCTCTGTTGTTGATGCGCTATCCGGATATTTACGACTGTTGTTCACCTCGAAACACTTCCGAGCACAAGAGCTGGCCACTGCACGGAGGGAAATCCTTTCGCAGGATCTTTTTGTGCCGGAGGTCTGCGCGGAAACTCACCTTTTCGAAGCTGCAAAAACACTCTCCTCGGAACTTGGCTGGCAATCTGTGGTCCCGGTTGTGGCGAATCGATCCTTGTGACCCACGGAAGGAGCTGGTCGACGGTGCCCAAAAGTTCGGGAAAACACGGGGACACGACGAAACACGGACGATTTAGCAAAAATCGACGGCAGCGAATCTTCACCGATATTCACGTGATTCGGGGCTCGCACAGATAAACACACACAACGATTCGGTTGGTGTTGGTGAGGGCACCGAACTGTCACTGTTGTTTTCGACGATCTACTGTGGTTCTTTTTTTCATAGGGCCATAGAAAAAACCGTTGCCAACGGATGGCTCCACGCTTGGATTGTGCTTAAGGTGATAACAGGAAGTTTTTCTGCTAATGGAATGTAAGTAAATACTCCGTACATTGTTGTATCTCAGTATTGCGTTGGAACACTATTCCACGTTACATTCGCCCTTCTTTATCGACGGTTCACCCCGGGATGCCGCACACGTGTTTCGATTTTCGGATTGATTTCGGTGCGTTGGAAAAATCTCTCGCGGAACGGGGAAACGTGAAACCTCAGTACCAGGCTCTGGTCATCAGCTTCGCTAGTAGCACTCCCAGTGCACTGGAGACCGCATCGGGATGACTATCGCCACCTAAAAGATAGAACCATAGCCGCCGATTCACAGACTCAAATATTTGAAGCATCCGCAAATCCACCAAGAACAAACTATAAAATAACCCTTTTTTTCATTTCCGACCAACCAAACAATATTCTGAATCACTGTATGCTGCCTTGACTCCATTATATGAATTTGGTTTATTGCATAGGATGTTGCGGAGTTAACATTTAATGTTTAAAATGCAAGCCACTAGCCAGCGGAATAACTTTGCAAAGCGATTCCTACGTTCAGCATCAGGTGTCGGGTCAGGAACAGTTCCTATCGATGGACTTTTGAGGCACAGCACATAATATTCTTTAAACTCTACCTCACCACCGTTAAAGGGAATGCGCAGTTCTTTCTTGTTACGATAAATTGCTCCCGGAGTTTCTGATAAGTGACAAAGAGCACGACCCACGAACAAATCTTCGTGACCGTTCAAGTTACCACACTTGACTGCCGTTTCGGGCACATTGCCCCTTGTGTCAAACTCCCAGAAGAAGTTGCCATCTCTACCAGCAGAAAAGCTTCATTCTTTTGATATTCGTTACCTTCGTAGGATGTAAAAACATATTTCACGCTAGGAATCACCTTAGCTGGAAGTTGGTGGCCGTCGTGCGACACTGCGGCCTAAGTAGAGAGGTTGGAAACCGACGTCGGTACCAACTTTGAGGATGTTTGTCGGGAACGCTTGATTTTTCCTCCAAGGTATCCAACTGAACTCTGCAATTTTTAAGTGATTCAGTTAGCAATGGTTTTCAATTATCCAACGAGGACACTAACCTCCCTCCTTAATCACGTTGTTTTGGCAACTCATGATTTAGCTTATCAGGAATGTACTTTTCGATGCGATTTAACTCGGGTAAAGAGATAATAACAGTTCTAAAAGCAACTCGCCGTCCCGAAGAGCTGGTTAAGACTGAGTTACAGTTGGCAATAAGTCACCACAGACGCTCATAGAATTGCATACAGACAAAAGCGCTATCGCGGACCATTTTGCTGATGTTGCACATTGCGGCAACGTGTACCGTTGGTACCCATTACCATCCCCGTTGGGATCCCCCTTTCACATGAGTGCCGTTGTAACGTTTCACAGTATTTAATTGCTAAATTAATCAAAATAAGATATTAGAAAGGGGGAAAGGGTTGTAAATCATTTCTAAAATTATAACAAAAATTGTGGTGCTGAAATCCATCCATCTTAAACCATAAACCTTCCGGGGAACGGACAAATGTGAAACAGCAATAGAGTATAATCGGTAATCGGTTTCGATAATAGCACAATTAGCACACTGTAAACGAGACCAGCGAAGACGCTCTGCGATTATCTCTAAGTCCCTTTCTTTTCATTCACAATAATATTGACAACTTTACAAATACCAGATTGCTTTTATTACATCATTTTGTTTTTCCGCGTGCTGCATTTATTCAATGACATGATTTGTGCGGTGTTAACACGTTATTTCGCACTTGAAATTAAATTCAAAAACGCGATCGTCGCATCCAATAATCGGGCTGCTTTGTTACGTTTCGGTAGTTTTTTATGACACAACACATGATACGCAGGAAACTCTTTCTCACTGTCCCCAACATTGACGCGTACTACATGTTCCGTAGGGTAGATTACTCCGGGAAGCTCAGAACACTTGGCATCTTGGTCCACATGTATAACACGACCCACGTACAGGACAGCGTCCTGGTTGGGTCTGGCGATCCTAACGGCCGTAGTGGGCACTTCGCCCTTTTTTTGAAACACCCAGCAGAGTTTACCACCATCAACCAGCAGAAAGGCAACACTACTCTCTATTTGTTCCCCACCGTGTAATGGGAAAATACATTTCGCGCTAGGATCATCGACCGAAAATACCTTAACCGGAAGTTTTTGACCTTTGTGATCCACTAGGCCTAAATAGATTGGCCGCCCAAGCATGTCGGTACCACCTCTCAGGATGTTTGGCGGTATCTTTTGTCCAACGATCCAACGTTTGACTTTGTAATCTGTAAATGTTAGCGGTTCAGTGGACAATTGTACTATGCTTTGAATCACTATCACGACAATATGGCTTTCATAATGGAAACCTGCGAATAAACCATACCTTTCTTCGTAGTACCACGTTCTTGCCGATCCATGTATAAGCCTGCCAGGAACAATCGTGTAAGTTAAGAAGATTCTGTGCACTGCTTTCTTCTGTAGCTTTAGTTCTGTGAGGTTGATTTCAGATACTCCAGCGGTACGTCCTTCCACAATGAACGGTAATTAGATACTGGCCACTTGGCACCTTCGTATGAACGCCCCATTAATCGCTAGTTACGTTCGTGATTCACTTTTTTCTTCTAATCCGCAGCCAGATGGATGGACGCAATTCTGGAGAGAAATTTTCTTAGAATCACCTAACCAATGTGCAAACCCAAATGCGTTGACACAACAAAGCACGTATCAAGTGTCTAGCACGCATTCGCTTTTCCGATCCTATTTTCGGAACCAATTATCATGAAATATTATGAATGATAAAATGCAGTCTCTCATAGATTGCTCCCGTAGTCACGAAACACTGCAAATAAGCACGAACTTCGAACAGATCGACGTCCTGGCTCTGACTGACAGAAATTATGATTCTCCATTAGAAGTTGGTCATGCTTTTATGTTTAGCTATAGCAACACAATATCTTTTATAAAAGAATTTGAAGAGTAAGGCACATTTATATTTTCTTAGTCTTCTTCCTTTTGTTGTCACTGGTGCATAATCACATAATCAAGACCACAAAAAACTAAACGAATTATGCAAATATTGAAAAAACAGCGGCATACGGTTCCCCGCCAGACAAAGGGACGATTTAACATAATCTTATTTTCGAAATGCATTCCAGGAGTGAAATCATTGCATCACAGAAGCGAGCAGCACGACCTGGTTCTGGTTTCGGTTTTGGTTCCGGTTTCGCTTCGAGTTCCGGCTGCGCTTTTGATTCTGGTTTTCGGACACTTTCTTCAATTGACACTTTTTCATGACACAACACCTGATAAGCACTAAACTCTACCTCGCGACCACCAAAAGGAATACGAAGGACTTGATAATCAGGGTAGATTGCACCAGGAGTCTCGGTACACTCGTGAATCACACGACCCACGTACAGAACATCGCCCCGATTCGTGCTGGCAAACTTTACTGCCGCTGGTGGAACATTTCCTCTTTTGTTAAACTCCCAGAAGAAGTGACCATCATCTACAAGCAGAAAGGCATTATCCTTTTGATATTCTACACCATCATAGGATGTAAAAATCCTCCGCACGACACACATAATTTTGGCTGGAAGTATGTGACGGTCTTGATTCACTCGCCCTAAATAGATGCATCCACCAGAATCATCGGTACCAACTCTCAAAATGTTATCCGGGATTGGATCTTCTCTCTTCCAATGTACCCATTTGTAATCTGCAAATATCAATGGATCAGTGAGTATTTTATTCGATTCACTGTCGCAACATAAAACCATTTGCAAGATTATGAATAAATCTTACCATCAGCCATCTCATTGTAATTCGATTGCATGTAGACTGTAGTGCGGTCAAACGCAGCCCTTTAGCAAATAATTCACTGTAATTTGTAGAGAAGAATATCTGTAATGAAATGCATTAATAAGATTAATTATGAATCTTTGTTTTAAATACATTTTTACTCGGTTAGCTAAGCGGTCAACCCACTGTCAACATCATGAGTCATATCGCATATTTTCATCACATCTCAGCATTGTTTCAAACACGTTTTAATCGCGAAGCAATACGTCATAACGAACACGAAGAAAGATTTTTTTGTTTTGTTTTCGTTCTTCTTAGTCCAAAACTATATGAATTTTACTCTGCACACCTAATATACCTTTGATTGAAATTTTCGTAAAACAGTTGAGGAGTTTGTTGTTGAGTTTGTGTAAATGTAAATGGATCCGTTTTTCTTCAGTATCTGCCTAATAATTCCTCGGGGCACTTTGCAAGCGAACTCTTGCTTAGCAATCGTCAGTGTTATCTGCGTTGATAGAACTAAGACAGAGTGTTCTTTGCTCATGCGACGCTTTCTAATTTTAGAAACATAATTCCCCAAATAATGATTGCGCGTGCACCCTATCATCATCGGAGATGGCCAAGGAACCGTCGGTGATAAAAGCAGGATCTGTGATTTGATAGTAAAGCAGATGTTTTGTCGCTATTTAAATCAAATGAACCGTTGAAAAGTAAAGATAATTGGGTCAGTACTAAACGGATCATTCGACGAAAAGAAATCTTACCTGTTCGCTATGATCACCAGGAACGATGAAGAACCAATTTAAACCCGATTGCGGTAACTTCAAGAAACAAAACATTGGTATTTTCTAATTGGCTTGTGTTTATTGTATAACATTTCAAACATCTTCAGTTGCTTGGGTAGTTTTCGACTAATTTCGTTCGAAAAACGCAATCCAAAACCGAACACACTACTCTACCCAGCTCGATGAAGAATCGGTCTGTACGACTGCGGTTCCTATCCTTTGCAGGTTTGAAGCATAGCACCTCATACGCCCTAAATTCATGCTCGTCTTTGTCGAACGGGATACTAAGAACGCCTTTAGAGCGCAGGATGGTCCCGGGAGTCAGGGATGTTTCGATTATGGCACGGCCCACATACACTGTTTCACCGTTGCTAGTCTTCCCGACCTTGACCGCCGTTTCTGGTACTGCACCATCCTTACCGAACTCCCAGCAGTATCGTCCATCATCCAACAGAACGTCAACCACCGGCACTTCGATCTCTTTTCCATCGAGCGCAATATACGATGTACCGCGTGTTTCGATCACCTTTGCTACCAGCAGACAATTGTTGTGTGTTGTCCGGCCAACATAGATGATCTCATCGTGGATGTCGATGCCGCCGCGCAGAACGTTTTTCGGGAATTTTCGCGTTTTGTCCATCCATGTCCAAGAAATCCATTTTGGATCTGTAAAACATAATATTGATTACAAGCCATCGCTGTTAATGAAGCTGAACAGAAGCACACTCTAAAAAGCTTTTGTTGCATAAAGAAATTGAAGCATTAAAAAAACTTGCCTGGTTTGAATAGGACTATCGAGAGGATAATTAGTGATATGAGAGATCGACTTACCCACATGATTAGGCGTACCAGCTGCTGTCGTAAGACTCTCTTCTAGCGTGCGTACATCAGCCGAGAATAATGCAAAACAATTAATTAGCATAGAGGTAACTATAATCTCCAGAGAAAGTGATAATTTCTTGTAGTCTTGTTACACTGCACGATCCACGATTCCGTTCCATGCTACGTTATTTCTTACAAAAAGGATCTACGGAACTTACCTTCTTGCAACGGAACATCTAGTTCCTCAACATCCGTCATGTTCCTGGTAGTTTGGATGTCTTTCGAAGCTTTAAATTCTACTAACTGACCCACTGCTCGGACGGACAGTGAACCACACCGCTGAAGATGATCCCTTCGACTAACTCAACGCAGCTGTCGATTCGTCAATCGTAAGATGCGCTAAATATCGCCATTGTCTTATCAGCAGAACATTAGGTAATATTTTTTAAGATTTTTTGCCATGGGTTCTTTTGTTTTGATCAGAAATTCACGTGAAAACAAATCGTATGCCTCAGCTGTGGATCGGTGAGATTACAGACACCCGATGAGGAGATTCGGTCGACCGTTTAAACGGCAATCAAATAATCACTCTGCCCACACATTTGACTAAAAGGTTGACCTGGTGCCCTGCCACGTGATAATTTTACTCTTTCGAATCGACAGCCCGCTGATAGGCGCTAGCACGTTAGGCATGCCGCCAGCAATGGCCAACGTTATCTGCGTTGATGAAGCTAAGAGATCACGCATGGCGCAATCGTTTAGCTTAAATTTACGTTCGTTTTTTTGAGCGTCGCTTTCTATTCCTGGAAACGTAATCGTAGTAAGAATTTCGCGGAATGGAAGAATTATCAATGATCAATGCAGTTCTTTGAGTATAACGAATTCATCGGCACCATTGAAAAGAACGATTATCAAGAATTTGGAATTCCGATTGAAGTTTAGTTCCTTGGGAGGTTTACTGTCCGAGTTTTGACCGAAAAATGCAATCCACCATCGACTCGAATCGCCCGATGGTTCCGAGAAGCATGGACGATTCGATGATAGTCGCAGGCCGACGCACAAAGTTTCGCGATTGTTCATATTCCCGACCTTGACTGCCTTGTATTTGGTACGCAAACAATCCTTACCGAGCGTCCGGCTACAGCATCCATCGTCCAACAGAACCTAAATCGCTGGCATAAAGAACTGTCGACAATATGTACGTCAGCTTCATTAACTGATGACCAAAACTGAACGCCTTTAATGGGCACATAATCAGCCTAATGATCTGTCTGCACAGCACAGAGATCCAACACCTTTTTTATCGACATTCAACTGGCAGCAAGTAGCTGCTATGTAGTAAGCATTATGTTCTAGTTGATTACATGTACGGTGGATCTATCTAATCATCTAGCCCCAAACCGTAGAACGGTTTACGATGGTAAGGAGTATAAATCATCTTCGATCGAGAATTGCGAAACCCTCGTGCACCTACGCGCCATACTAGAGGCACTGATGGCTTACCCACAGCAACTACGCAATCGGTCGTGCCCTGCAGAACAGAACTAGATTTGGGTTATCAAAATACCGAACACTTCAAACGCGAACTCCTGGCAC
>NC_064878.1:51518548-51521048 GCF_943734665.1 Anopheles aquasalis | reverse complement strand
CGAGCATCGTACGATTGTGAGGCGCGACAAGTTTGAGCTTCTTCTTCCTCCGTCTGCCATTCATCGAAGGTTCAGTGGCAACGTGACACACTTTACACCAGCGAGGTCGTACGCAGGAGTCCCAAAATCGCCCCCCTCTTCTCATTAATCAAAACGACTCCAAATCACCAAAGCCACCAAAACCAAATTGCGTTGTAGGTCCCAAATTCCGGGTGATTGAACCACGAAAACCCCCCGTGATGATCGCCAACAGGGATCAGCGGGGAGTCTGGCAAACAATGAAGTAAAACTGCGCTGCTACTGCTGCGAAGAGAATGCACCACGCGCACATACCGGTGGCGGCCATGGTCGAGTGGTACTTGAGGTTAAAAATATCATCCAGTGCACTGGACTCGCTCTGCATAATCTTGTTACCAGACACTGCGTCACAGGGGCTGCGGCCACAGAAGTGGCTGTTTAGTGGGCTTTCAAAGATAATTATGGAGAATCCACAAACTCACCGCCCGAGAATGAACGGAGCGCGATCGCCGGAGCAGAAAAACGGAGAGGATCTTCACGGCATTCCAAACAACAGAAATCCTCCACTCCTGGCACGACATTATGTGACTTTGAGGTGAACGCGTGAGGTCGCAAGGTTTATGTAATAACCCGATCGATGGGGGGATGTTACAGGACATTTGTTAGCTTTCGGTTGTGGGGCGCGCTGCTCGTTGGATCATCCAACTCCGTCAATATGATGCGGATCATCGTAAACACTGTGGCGTCGAGTAGTTGAGCAAGAAATGGTCCCCCCCTTTCCTCCTTCCCCTTTTGAAAAGAGGTTCCATGTTTGTGGCACGGGCGTAGCGTTAAACAAACAGTCATCACTCGGCGAGAGATCAGCACTATGTAAACGGTTTTGCTTTTTGTTAAGATTACCAACAGTGCGCGAGTGCGAGTGCGAGAGGAAGCGACCAACTATAGCGGCTCTTCGCGGTGGTCTTGGAAAATAGCAAAATTGCTGATAGTGAGTGTGGCATTGATTGATGAATCATGCTGGCCGACGAAGAGTTTCATTAAAACATTCAACAGCGCACGAGTTGGGTGCATCATGATCATCATCATTGCTTTCTCTCGTTTCGTAAAAATTGCCGCGCTCAAAAGAGCTGCGCTCCGCATTGAATCCGAATTGTGTGTTTTTCTTCCGCTGCTGCTCCATAAAGATCGTACGAACGAACGATGGCCAATCAGGTTGAACCACGCGATCAACCGACACGAGTACTCATATCCAGTCCAGTTATTACCGGTTCGGTAGCGGCTATTTATTTTTATTCTTGCTTATTGCCGTGCCCTCTTCAACTCACGCAATCCCACCTAGGATCGTATATCAAAACTCCAGCGAAACGATTCACTTTATCAGCCGTAACGATGATGACGACGGCGTGATTTTTACTTTCTCGACAAACCGCGAACGCCGCGGAGATGCCGTGGAGATGACACATTCCTTTGGGCCACGTTATTACGTGACCAATGTCGCCACCGTCGTCGTCATCGTCGTTGTCGCCGTCGTCCCGCGGTCTTGCCTGTTGACTGTAGGGCAAAGTCCATCCGGACATTGTCGAGCTGCGCGAGAAGATATAATGGGGAACTGATCGCGCCCGGTGCCTGGAGGCTCTCGTTCGTTCGTTCGTTTGTTCGTTTATCGAGCTTGAGGTATCATTAATGCTGCGCTAAGCTGCGCGGTTTACTTATCATGCTTACTTTATCGCTCTGTAAGCGCGTAGCCTAGGGCAAACGGGATGTGGCCGGGTTCTTGCGCGTTTGATGAACACAATTCTTGACGAAATCCGGTGGTTCATTCACCTCATTTTGGGTTCCGATACGCGGGATCTTTGCTGCAGCTTTGGAAATTAAAATTTTAAATTTTCTCCCTCCCTCGCTGCCGCGGGCGTTGATGGTGTTCCGTGATGCCAGCTCTCGTCGCACCTCGCCTAAAGCTGTAATCGTACGAGAGGAGAAGCTAAAAACCCGTTTCGGCAGGTCCGCGCATGTCGCAATAAGTGTTATCGGTGTGTAACACACAGAGGCACACGGCCGCAGACACCATTGATGACCGTTCTTCAACGACTACGACTTTGATCCACTGTGCTTTTCTTTCGGTGGCGAGATCGCGAGAAGCGAAGAGACGACGATCGAAGAAGATGATTCCGTTTTTTAAGCTTTTTACTTTGTCTTTATATATTTCTTTAAGAATAAAACAAACAAACAAATTACACTAAACAGTATCGGTTGCACGACTCCAGTGAAAAAGAAGCGTGGTGAGGAGAAAATGAGAAAATGAGCCGGCTGGGCGGGCAAAGAGAAACGGTCGCTTCCACGGGCCTGATCATCGGAACTTATGCCGGAACCTTGGCGGGGGTCACCCAGAACTGCGCATTTAAATCTAAATCCCCCATAACCAAAAGATAAATAAGGAAAGAGAGAGAGAGAGAGAAGGAAATTGTGGTCCTCCTGGAACCAT
>NC_064878.1:51511048-51516048 GCF_943734665.1 Anopheles aquasalis | reverse complement strand
AGGGCGATCCAACTTTTCCCGCCAAAAAAGGATTTAAAGCAGAAGCATTCCGTTATTGAACCATTTAAACAAACGAAAATGCATATAATATCCTTAATAAAATCATAAAAATGTTCAGGAATTTCCGCTCCGATTGTCAACATTAAAATGGCGCATTTTGCCGCATAACACGTGGCGCCAGAAGAAAAGCCGAAGGGGACCCGAACCACGTGTGCATAATGTTGAGCATAAACGCGCGCGCTTTGGTAAGGACCGGAAACCGAATTATGTACACGTGTTCTCGGTGGGATAACATTATTTAAAAGAAACGATTATTTATTCATGTATTTTACTTTTAATTGAGTTCAATTCCTTGCTTGCTTTCAGTGAATTTTAAGGAGCAATTTAAAATTTCTCACGAGACTATTGCCCAAAGACGTCTGCTTAGAGTAATGAGCAATACTGGAATCAATTTATTTCTTCAATAATTGCTTGAACTTTGTGCAAACGTGATCCTCGACCACATTTTTGCTATAAAAATTTAGCATCTCTAATGTAGCTCACTATCATTCTTATCAAACAATATTTTTTCACGTCTTTCCATCCGCTGATGCGACACAATTTGGGTTTATGACGGTTGCGACAGCGACCCAGCGAAGCCATTAGTGCCGAGTGAGTGGCATAATTGCGAGGTGATATACGAGAGTTTTAGTAATCGAACAAATGTCCTTTTGGAGTACCGGCCAGATGATGCGCTCGCTAACCTTTCACACGTGCTGCCTGCGCCCCATATGGACCCTTCATCAAATTACGATAAAAATGACAAAATAGCCCATTTACCCAATATGATGAGGTGTGCGTGCGCGTGTACGTGCGTGCGAGCGTTGCCGTAAAAGTAAATCACATTACTTCCGGTGCGTACCGACCGGCCGTTGCGAGGCCATCTATAGTATCCCCATGCTTGCTCGCTGTCTTTTATCTCGATATGCTCGATGTTAAACATTGCCCATAATCTTTCTCCCGTTCCGTTCCATTCCGTTCCGGGTGCCTTCTTCCCATCCCTGCCCGTGTTTCCTTGTTTTTCTCTCGATTTCCATTGCCTTTTTGGGGCCCACCGTTTCGCGTTGTTCAGGCGAACCAGTCAAAACATAAACACGCACATGCGCGCCACCGGAAGAGTCGGGAAAAGCACGTGCACGTACCATCATCGCATCCTGTTGATTCTCGGCTCATTCATCCGACGGGAGTACCTCGAACTCGGTTCGGTCGTGCGACTCGCGTTGCATGAACACGCGCCGCCATCTCTCGGAGGGGCGCGTTCGAACAAAAACTCGGTCACAAAACAAAATGGCGTGATTCGTGAATCAGCTCGCGTGGCGATCATAAGGGTGGCATACAGAAAACCGAGGGGATCGCAGGCCCCACGCGGAATGTTTTCGTATCACGACGCAGCAAAGCAACGGAGCACGCTGATCCGTCCCGTCCCTCTGTCGGCACTCATCGGCCACGGCCACCCTCGGATACGCCGGAGGAACGACTGGAGGCCAAGAAGGATATAATAAGTTCCAACAGCAAACGAGTGTTTTCGCCGGCATCACTGTGTTCAGCACAGTGGGAATAGGAATCTGCTTAAGCAGGTGCGTACGTTTTTTTGCTGTTTTTTTTCGGGAGCCGGAGCCTTTTTCCGATGAAAAGCAAATCCCTCCAGCAGCAGCAGCAGCAGCAGGCAACAGTAGCAGCCACGGCAGCGGCGTAGTAAATCCCTCCGAAAGACGCTGAAAAGTGCATTAGCAAGACTTACCTTGCTGTCCTCGGAAGGGCCCGAACGAGCGGGCATGTAAATGCGTGTGGACAGGACCGGGAACCGGGAGCCGGGAGTTATTTTATTCATCAGCAACCGGCGGAATAAAAGGCCGGAAGGCAACTAGTGGCAATCCCGGCTTAAGGTGCTCCCGCGTGCACTGCTGAATCATTCATCAGCTTCAGGCTTGTTTGTTAAGGTCAGAGGCGAATGCCTTAACAAGCGAACAGCTCCTCTGGCGTGTTGCTTGCCACGACCATGGACCACCACATCTGCTACTAGAGCTGTTCGGAAGTAATGACGTATGGCGAACGTTAAAGCAGTGAGCGAGTGTGACCGAGTGTGACCGAGTGTGAAGCCAAATCCCATTCTCAGCCGCGTTGATAGTGAAAGTAATTACAAAACGACCACCAGAACGAGCCGAGGTCACGCCGGAAGTGACAAAGTGCAGCGCGTGTGAATCTCGTCAACTACGAAGAGCGAGAGAGAGAGAGTTCGAGGGAGAGCTCGATGATAAATGGGCGCGCGAGGAGTCCACACCAATTCCTCCCAGAGGCCACGTGCTCGATGTGCTCCATCAAGTCGCAGATTTTGGAAGTGAAAAATAGAACCTAATAGAGAGTGATAGCGTTAGTGTGGAGCAGCCCCCGTTGGGAACCGGTTCCCCGCCTACTACGTGGTGGTCGCACAGCCTACTATCAGCAGCTCAGGCGGTCGGTTCGCTCGACGATCTCGACGATGTTTTTCTTTCTGTTCTTCGCATCCGATGGATGCAAAAAAGTGTGTCACATTTTATCGCAGCTCGTTGCGGCCTGCCTGCGGAAGTACCGCAGTGGTGGCACCGCCAACGGGCAGTGGATAGGCGTGAAGGTGTAAGGGAGTGACGCGGGACGGATGCCTGGTGCCTGGTCTGGCGATCGCGATCATCAACAGCGCACGCCAGTCAGTGTAGTGCTTCGGAAGCGTCGTGGTCGCGTTCTCGTTTTCGTCCCGGTCCAGCATCCAGTATTGTTAAGAGGGAGGCGGAGTGTCCTCGTGCGCGCCCCTGTGTGTGAGAGAATACCGATGATTGAGTGCACTGGTGTGTCCCTCGTGGCTTGGAGTTGAAGGTCGAGTGGAGTGCCAGTTCATCAGTGTACGAGAGGGGAGGGGGTGTGCCAGCCATTCCTTCAGGCCAAAATAGGCCGCACGAAAGTCGAGGCACGATCGTGACGTGCAGTGAATTCGTGATATCAGTGCAGGCGTGTATGTGTGTAGCGTGTGTGCTCTGATTTCAGCTTCTCCGGGCCAAAGGACGACGTGACGACGAGAAGTCCCTGTAGGGTGGCCTACAGACACCGGAAGTTCGGTTTGTGGCTTCATTGAGAGAAGCAACAGAAAAAAAGAACTCCACCACAGCATCAGCACCAGCGCTGTAAGTTGTACGATTTTACGATTCCATTTTATGATTAGTTTCCACCTCTTTATCTCCTTCTGCTGATGCTTTCCGTTGGTTCTTGTACGCGTTCTGGTCTCTGGAGCGTGTTCTGGAGAGCGAAGAGCTCCCGACACGAACTGGACTGGAGTACCCTTTTTACACTCGAAGCGGTTCCCAAGTGCTTGGGTGAACGAGGTCCAGCCATTTCTCTCTTTCTCTTTATCCTTTCGATGCACACGAAGCGGTCGTGAAAATGAATGAAAATTTCATTAGACATCTAGGTGGAAAAACGGTGGTGTTGCAATAGAAAAACGGTCCAGCCCAATTCTAGGGCTTTAAGGCATCACGAAATGGCGCTAAATGGAATAAAAATGAGGCAAAGCGAGCACTCTTTTTTTTCTCTTCTACCCCTCAGCATCGCTTTCCAATTAATTCGTCCGAGGATTTTCTAATCCACCACCCTCAACGCCAGCAGTAGCAGCAGCAGCAGCAGCAGCAGCAACGAAAGAAGGAAGATGGCAAGATGCACACTAATCCTGACTTAAGCAAAGTGCCAGCCAGCAACTTCAAATCTGCAAATACTGAAAAGGCCATTCCCGGTGGGTGCTGGTGGTGCTGGTGGTGGTGCACTACTCTCTAAAGAGGATTATGGAGGATCTAATTAATTTGACAGATGATTGAGAAGCTGCTGCTGCTGTGGCTGCTTCAGACCAAAAGCTCGACCTTCAAGACCGGAATGGGCTCAATAGTGTCTGAGTGCGAATTGAGATGGAGATGGGACGGGCGGTAGTGATCCGATGCGGTGTGTGCCACTGCCGTAGGCTCCTTCACATCGAGTTGACCATTAGTAACACTCCATAATCCGGGGCGTAATACCCGGCGATGTGGGTCAACCCCGTCGAAACGTCGTCTGCCTATTGTTTCTGTCACGTTTGAAGAGGCTCACTCGCTCGCTTCGTTCGTCCGTGTGTCGAGTGGTAAGAGGCGACCATATGTGCGTTGCGGCCACAAGGAAGAGGATGCCATTAGAAATCGAATCTCGTCCACTTCACTACATGCGCCGCTGTAATTCATCTTCAGATTAAGCGTAGCGTGATGATAGTGACGGGTTCCAGGCCGAGCGCCTGTGGCATTGTTTACTGGGCTCCGTACCGTGTGGCCACCGTAACGAGGCCAATTCCCCCGGACGCCAGATCACGATGGATTAAGATCCTGGCCGACGCCGACGGTCACGACGGGCGGCAAGCTTTCCATTAAAGCTTACGCATCGATTATTGGTCCTTTGGTTTATTTGTCCAATCGATTCCCTTCTCGGGAGGGGTTTTTGTCCTGGAACACTGAAGACCTACGCTGCTGCCGGCGATTAATCATGGTTAAGAGGGTTGATGTCCAGGAAGCACGATGACGACGACGACGAATCGATCCGGATTGTTCCCGCAGTGTAGGACCACTTTCAAGAGAGAATCGATCTCGCTGATAGGACGCTTTTCTTGCCGAAGGTTCGAACGATTAAGGGACAGATTGAAGTGCGAAACAAAAAGTGCGCAACGGGCGTAAGGGCAAATCGAAATTTATGGCAGTTTCCGCGTAAAGCGGAGAGGCCCAGCCAGCGCGTTCGCGTCCGATGGCCCCGAGGTTTAATCGAATTGGAAGCTAAAAGACTCTTCAACGGGGCACCCTTGTCCTTGCGGGAGCGAACAGGACACTCCGGAGTGTTTCCAGCTTCTTCCCCCTCGGGATCGCATCCGTTTTGCTTTCGCCGGAAGGCGAGAGATTTACCGAAGAACCGAAGGGATCAACAAA
>NC_064878.1:51496048-51506048 GCF_943734665.1 Anopheles aquasalis | reverse complement strand
GCAAATGCATGGCGAATTCATTGCTTGAGTTAAAAGAAACATGATCCTGCGTAGGAACTGGAACCTGGAAACCAATTTCATGTTGCAGACGGTATGCAAACGATTTGTACATCGAAATGAATGTTTAGTAAGTCTGCAAAAACGTTTGGAAAATGTTGTGGGCAATATTTTGCATAAAAAAGCATGACAGTCGGGCATGGAGAGCACCATTAGAAGGTTAGTTTAAACCCTTAAAAGATGGGTGTATAGGGAGCATTATGTTTATGAGTTGATAAGGGTTGTTGACGACACAAACACACTGTGAGTGCACGAGTACTAATGAGCTGTCCACTTTGTCTTCCTTTTGCAGGAAATTGCAACGTTTCCACTCGTTCCACGCAGTACCAGCACTTTCCGGACGACCATTCAACGTCGCCTACTGCGAGGAAACAAAACATTATTTCGACATTTTCATCTGCAACCCCGACGGCGACGGACGGTGTCCTCATCTGGTGCCCGGATGCATGGACCCCGTTGAGAGTGGACCCTAAAGGAAGTCAATCGACGTTTGACTGGTTTGCCGAACCAGTCTACGCCCCTCTCCGGAGTTGATCACTCCCAAAATGGCTCCCGAGAAGCATGTGGCAGCAACGGCGAGCCCTCATACACGGTCACGCTACTCACCACCACCGACGAAGCGTTCGAGTGGTCAACGAAAATCAACGAAAAATGCGGACCTGCCATCGGCATCCGGTGAGGATGATTTGCCAGCGCCACCGAACCCGATTGGTGGTCCGGTGCCAACATTCGGCGCATTCGACGATTCGAGAGTCATAAAATCAAAAGTCAAATCAACAAGCGGCCACCACACGACGATGCCGAGCCCGACGGTGGTCGCTCCGGATGTCAAGCGCCACGAGTACTTACGGGCGAACGTACGCACACTGTACGCCCTGCTGGGGATGCTGCTGGTGGGAATGTTTGTCCTTTCGGCGGCCCTACTCGCGTACGTCGATCGACGATTGGCACCGATCGGAACGGGCGTGGAGCACGACGTACGGCCACCGGTGGACGAAATGCAGCGCCAGGTCGAGCAGATCATCAGCAACTACTGGCAACATAATATCGATAAATTTAGTGAGGATTTACTGGCCCACGTTCGACGGTTCGACGGCGACGTTGAGGTGCCAGCGTGGAGGTGAGTTGGAGTCCGCATGGGGCCGCGGGACCTCTTTCAAACTGCATGCAAGCTATTACCGTTGACACAAGTGCTCTAGGGATGATATAATGATGCGCTCCGGTTCCCGGCTACTGGCTGTAAGAGAGCTCAGCCGGTGGAAACGATTAAATGCTCCATTTAGTGGTCTGGAATCGGGACTACTTTGGGGACCGTTTTTGGCAACCAGTTTTGGTCCAGATAGGCTTAGCATGTACGCGCTTGCTACACGATTGGTATTCCCGGTAGCATCCCCGTTGCGTTCTAATGCTGCTCGTTACTCGCAGCAGTCCAGTGGTCCTACTGGCTATGGCCATGGTGCCCTGCTCGAGCCGGCGACACCGATTATTCATCGGATTTTTACCATTGCTCTCGAAGCGGCCGCCCCCCCTGGCGTTGGACCATTAAGCGTTTTTGCTTTCACCGTTCGAGCACTAACGCTTTGCACAAGGAACAAGGAAATTCAGAAACCAAAATATGGCGCAATCGGGATCGTAAAAATAGATATTTTAGATGGAGCGGCACCATAAAGAGAAAGGGGCCGCTGAGCAAATTGTTATCGAGGTAATCATTCGGTGTGTGCGAATAGACACAGACAGAGAGACTGGGAGGGAGAGAGAGAGAGAGAGAGAGAGAGACAGGTTGTTAGCAGCAAATGGTGCCAGTGGTTCTGTCGGGAGGGAACCGTATAACGTCGATGTGGTCCAGAGAATTTATTGGAATGCTTTTGCTATTTCCTGGGTTTACGCCAAAAACCGACGCAGCAACGAAACAAACCCTCCGTACCGGGCTCATTCCGTGGGGGGTCGTTATCAAAAAGATTGTTAAAATCTCTCTCTCCCTGTCTCCCCGTGCGCGCACTGGGTGCTGCCACCCTAGAATCTGCGTGCTCGGCAGCTTAATGGCAATGGGATTGGATTTACAAAACAGAACTGCAAAGCTCTGAGCTGCACCCCGGACGCAACGCAGTCGGTTCCGGAATGTAACGGAATGCCATGGCAGCGCAGCACCCGAACCAGGAGGGCCACAATGGGGTTCTGGCTCGAGAATCAAAGCTTGTTGGAGCATAATTTTATTGTCTCGTTCCCGTACTGACCTTCCAACGGTTCCCCTTCCTTATCTGCCCAGTACAAAGAGTTTTTCACCAATTTCCCACCTAGTGAATGGGAGAGAGGTCATGTCATGTCCGGGGATAATCTGTGGCCGAGATGTATTCCGGTGCAACGCAGAGCGAGAGCGAGAGGGAGGTTTATGTGCTGTATAATCGGTCCACCAGGGACTGCTACAGGGATGCAGGAAATGGTTGGAGCCCTTTACGACCGCATGTGCTCATGGCGACAGTTACTTTCCGGTTATTTCAGTCCGATCCCGTCTCAGTCCGTCGGTATGATACTTCCGGAGACAGCAAAGGAGATCGAGCGAAGCTAAATCCAGCTGCCATGCTGATGCCTACCTTGCGGTTAGTGCGGTCCAGTATGTTGCCATGACGGAGCAGCAGTCTACTTGACAGTCGTGGCTACCTGTGCCCGTGGTGAAGGCCTCTCGCCGGTTGCTACGATTGCTTGGTGCGTGGAGGAAGTTCATCATGAAGGTCTTTCACCGTATGTTACGGCTTTGGGTAACCATTTCCGCGGCAGACCTGCTGGCAGACATTTTAACGAGCACGAGTTTCCGGCGCATCTGCACCTACTCGGTGCTCGGTGCTTGATGAAGTAATTTCTTGAAATCCAAATTAAAGAAATGCGTTCGTCCGGAAGCCAAACTTTGGGCCATTTTGGGTGGGAGAACAGTGGGCGGTGTGGTAGCCACAGAAGCAGTAGCAGCAGCAGCAGCACAGAACATACGGTGCGGTTTGATAACACAACTCCGTGCTGGTACACGGTACATGTTCGGTCTTGTGATGCTACTGCTGCCGACAGCAATGAGTGTACGATGATCCCTTTTCCGGTGAATGTACAGGTGCACCGGATGAGCAGCAGCCACGGTCCTACGGTACTGCACCACCACGATGAACACCCGATGTACATGCTGCTGCTGCTGCTGCTGCTGCTGCTGCTTGTGGCCATTATGAAACCAAACAGGAAACCATTTTAATTTCCACACTCAAAATATTATTACACGCATCCGCCGCCCGTTTGGTAGACAGCTGGGTGGTTAATGCAGAGTGCTTCCGGCTCCACACTGCAGGAGAACGAGAACGCTGGCTGGTTGGCAGGCTGGAGTTCGGAGGGAAGCGGAGGGAACCGGTCTCATTAGTGGGAAATGCTACATTGGCATTCCACTGTGGCACGCCGGTAAAGCGGAAATCTATGCTCCTGCAATCGGAATTCCATTTCCAACGGGCTGTGATGTGAGCGCGCACGTTTTAATGGAGTGACGGAGCCTATCTCGCGTCTCGTCTGAAGCAAATCACCACCACCGTTTATAGCGCTCCCTGAGTCTCCATTTTGGAGGGATGGAAAACCCTTTCGTGGATTGGGATTTACGATGGCATTTGTGTGCGGGGCTTTTGGTATTCTCTGTTTTCCCCGTCTCCGGACGTTCCTGAACGTAATTCCATTCCGAGCCCACCCGATTTACGAGACCTTTTGTCTCCTGACGTGTCGCGTCGGATGGCGTCACGGCGGATCCTGAGATTAAAAGGACCCCAGGACCAACGCAGATTGTCGTGGACCCCCATTGTCTTACGGGGAGCGTTCTGCATTCTTGTCCCAACTGGAGGGTGGGCCCCGGGTCCGTTATCTTCGCATTCCGCGTCACCGCGTGTCTGGGCGTCTTAAAAATGTTTGTTTTTATCGTTTTCGGCATCGTAAAAATGGTGGCCTCGCAGCTGGGGACTGGGCACAGGCCAGGATGTCTCCAATTCCGATCATATCGTCGTTGTGCGGCGCGGTATTCATAATTCACGACGACAACGACCAGGACCGGGGACGGCCCCGCAGCACGGTGCTGGTGCTGGAAAGGTGTTGAGGTGAAGGGAAGTGATTAAAATTTTGATGGCCAGCGGTTACGTGGTTGCCGCTGCCCCGAGAGTGTGACTGTAAAGAAAAGGATCATTAAGAGGCTGCTTCATATAAATTATTACTGCAGATGCGCCGCTTGCCACAGCCGTATACAAAGAACTTGTTAACAAAAGTGGTTATCTGTTGAAATGACCTTGCTTCTAAAGGTGCCAGTATACTTTAACAACTTTCATTTGCGTAAAACTGTCACAGTTTTAGCGTTAACTGTCAGTTGATGCTTTGCAATCTGTACTTCAGCTTTGCACAAACGAAGGGAATTGCATTAAAATCTCATTCTGATTGTTCATAAGGATAATGTTGCATTCATGTAATGACATATTAACACCCGATTCTGCTTGTTATCCCCCCCCCCTCTCAGCACGTCATTGCCTTACCTAGTAGCGAATCAGAGAGTACAAAACGAACGAAAGCAGCCGTTCCGGGATGAGGTGGTGGCGAAGGGAGTTGATGGCCGGGTTAAGCGCGATCTCAGTCTCTTCGATGACAACCTGGTGCCGGATCAGGAAGGTAAGTCGGAACCAATCAGCCGCGAGCGTTCACTTCATCGATGCGATCCATCTGGCTCTTTGTCTGTCCCTGTTTAGGTCCCAACGTGGAGTTTTTCAATCCGAAGCTACGTTCGGAGCTGGAGAAGAAGGACGCCGAGATAATCAAAAAGACGGGCCATAAAGGAGCGGCCCCGGGCGGTGATAGCTGGGTCTGGCTGACCAGCTACTCGCGCATTCCGGTAAGTCATTCGCCTCGATGTCACCGCTACTATTTCTCTCTTTTTAGCTTTCTTCACGAAGCAGCTCTATGATTGGCAGCAATTATCCCGCTATTCCCCCCCGGGGTAGCACTCAGGTGCGCCTTGGAGTGAATTCGTTTAGTGCCAAGATGATACGCGGGCAATCGCATGTAGATTGATGAAGAAGGTTAACATCTCGAAGAATTATCTCTCTATCTCTCGTGGGAATTGGACGAAGTGCAACCGAGAAAAGATAGCTAGCAAATAACTTCCAGCTGGTTATTCGCAATCTAATCATCTCCAACTGCCTTTGTATGTGCAGTTCGATGCAATAACCGGATTCTGCCGAGCCACGAAGGAGTACTGCCCACCAGGGCCACCAGGATTGCCCGGCATACCCGGCCCGAAGGGAAATCGAGGCGATCCGGGCTTGCCAGGACCGGCCGGAGTGGATGGTCGCGAGGGGAAACCGGGGCCACGAGGTCCTAAAGGTGAGATCGGTTACCCGGGCAATCCGGGGCTTGATGGACGCGACGGTGTACCGGGTGAACCGGGCCTAGATGGTGTGCCAGGACGAGCCGGTGCCGATGGAATCCCGGGCAAAGACGGCAAGGACGGTACTCCCGGTATCGATGGACGTAATGGCATCGACGGCAAAGATGGTAAGACGTGCTAGCATGTTTATGGCTTTCCTGTTATGGGGAGTGTGTTAACCTTGGTGCGTTCGTGTGCGTCTTGTGACCGACAGGATTCCCTGGACCGATGGGACCGCAAGGACCACCTGGGCTACCAGGACCGAGAGGTAAGTTACGTCGTCGAGAGGTGTAACTCAAACCTCCCGCAGGAACTGCAACCTAAGATTCTGCGAATGATGTAAGACAAAACTGTAACGCTTCCTAGCCCAGCATTACAACATTAATTAGTGCAGTGTACAGTTAGCGCTCCAAAAGCCAAACCGATCGCTCGCTCCTCGATGACGACGCTCGTCTTCGAGAGTGATTGGATCGAGCATTACACCCAGGCCAAGGGCTCGTTCTTCTATCGTCTCGAAGTGAAGAGCATGTGATGAAGAGCATTAACCGGAGTGCCAGCTAGTAATTTCCAGAGAATGGGCCCTGTGTATGTGTATTTGTGTTCGAATCAATCCGCATTGCTAGATTCATTTCCTGCTGATTGGATTGCGATCCCGGGGCGCGCGCGAACGCGAATGCAATCTCTGGGAGCATTTCTCATTTCTCGAGGATTTGTGAGTCCAATCGAAACCGATTGTTGCTTCATAACTTCGCCTCGCAATCGGCGCACCACTTTCGAGACGCCGGATGTCGGGGAATGTTGCTCTTTATCTCCTCAACCCGCCACTGGGTCTCCCAGGGAGTTTTTTGCCGCTTAAAACTGGATCGTAAAGTGTGATTGCATTTCGATTGCAGTTTTGATGGCGAAGAAATAAATCATCAGGAAGATGGTGAAGACGGAGACAGAAGGATGAAGAAAGGACGATGTTTCGGGGTTCGGGGTTTTTTACTTTTTACAAAAACACCTCTCGATCTCCTCTTTATCCTGACGAGCGAATTCGAGGGATTCCATTCCATTCCAGAGGTCATAAGCATACGCGAAGCTAGGAGATTGAAGAACCGCAGTTCGGGTCAGAAACGGGGATGAAGAGGATGCCATCGATTTTCTCGATTTGCCTCGGAATGAAATTGATTTCAATCCCCTCTCACTCGCTCTCTGCTTCTTCTGTGGATGTATTGCGCCCCTCCCTCGAAGAGTGCCCTAGGCCATGGCGCTGGTGACTGTACGTGCCAATTTCCTTTCGCTCTGGAGCTTGGGCAGCCCAAGCATCTGCCAATGGATTCGGATTGATTGAATGTTTGCTAACGGGGAAACCTTACGGCAATACTCGGGATTTTCACAATATCCCTTCGCCCCGAGGCCATCTTTGGTCTCTTCGGAAGACGACCACGGTGACGGGGAGTGGGGGTGGGGGCGTGTGTTTTAGGTCCACGGAATCCGAGAAATTGGATGCTGTAAGCCAGCAATCTTAAGGCGCTCCCAGCCTTCCCAGTTCGTCGTTTGTCAATGGTGATTATGTTTTCAAAGCCTTGGCCAGCGGCGAAGCGACGAGGCGTTTGTGAAAAAGGAAATTGATCCCCAGCGCGCCACCCACCACGCCACGGATTGAGCGTTGGCGTTGAGTTATTGCAGTCATCGCTCCTTCTTAGCGATTGATCAGCGACTCGGACGAGGAGACGATTGATTCATTTTTGCTGAAATATGGTCATCTCATTAGAGGGACGTGTCAATGATGGAAATGAAGTCATCTTCGAAGTGAAGGTGTTGGTGCTTCTTCGAGTTCAATTTCCAATTGACATTCTTCAGCACGCAGCGTCCCATCGTCGACAACGTCGATCATCCACAGCAGGCTGGTTGGTTGGAGTGAAGCACAGTTGGCACTTCCACCGGTTCTTGGATTCCGGTGCACAAAGCAAACATCATCATCATCATCATCATGCTGCTGCCGTTGCAGCGCTTCATATCCGGACAACCAACCACTCAAAGGAATCAATCTTAGTAACCATGGTGCACGGGCTGGCTGGCTGGCTGGCTGGCTGGCTGTTGGCTTCTTCTATCTCCCCCCTCTGGCAGGAATCCACGGACCGAAAGGTAAACAGGGTCGACCGGGCACGAACGGAACGCCCGGCACTCCGGGCATCAACGCGTGGAAGGTGAAGGTGAACGATACGTTCTCGAACGAGCTGCTCGTCCCACCGTCGATAGCGGGCGCAGGAACGATCGAAGCCCTTCGACCGATCGTCGTTCACGAAGGGACACACCTGCGGCTTCGCTGTGCCGCCACCGGTACACCGAAACCGCACGTCGAATGGCGCCGTGCCGATGGCAAAACCATCTCCAATGGTGCCTGGGAAGGTAAGTTCGATTCCCTGCTGTGTGTGGACAATGGAATTGCGTTCGCGGAATGCATACACACGGCCTGGTGAACACAACATTCCACGAAAACACACAGAGCACCGTTGCACCGTTGTACTTCTAATTTGGTGGAATTTCTGCCCTTTCCCTTCCAGCGACGTCAATGGCCGGACACACGCTCAACATTACCAAAATCAATCGAGTGCACATGGGCGCGTACCAGTGCCTGGCGGACAACGGCATCTCACCACCGGCGAACCAAACGTTCAACATCGAAGTGCATTGTAAGTGTCCGCTTCGTTCAAATGCCGGTACCGTTAAGTGCCAGAAAATGGCTTTTCCATTCCACCGCCGGCCACGATGGCGTTCGCTGCACTTACGGATTGGCAATTCCGTACCCGGAGTGACGGCGGCATGGCCGGAGCTTAAGGAAAATAAATCCCTCCCCACAGAGTCACAGAGTGCTCGCTTCTGCTCTTGATCAGTGTAATTGAATTGAACGGCGCAATCGTTTGCGATCGTATTTGGTCAACTTTGGACTTGGCCAGCCAGCGTCCAGCGGAACTCGGTAGCGGCGGCAGCAGCTGCGAATGGCAGCATGTTGTGGGCTAATGTTTTCAGTCCGCAATCTCTGAACGTATCGTAGCGTATTAGAGAAGGAAGCTGGTGAGAGCTTAGTGTAATGTCTAAAAATCCATGTTTGGCCACAGTCGTTCACGAGGATTCGAAGCCAAGGCTCCGGTTGTGCTGTTGTTTCCGACGTTTGGACAAGCAATCTGGTGTTTCTGTTGAAAGATCTTTCAATGGACTGTTTTCAGCGTCAGCACAGTCAGCGACCGGCGATTAATGGAACTGGTTGGCACTGGAAATTGAGTTCTTCTCTTCTACTATTCTCTTCTTCCAGTTGCACCACTGATACGCGTACGGAACCAAATGGCGTACGCTGTAAACGGATCGACGGTCACGTTTGTGTGCGAGGTAAGTCAACCAAGTGGCTTAATGTGTTACCATGGCACACTTTATTACTTCAGGTTAAACATATTGACAGACGAATGGGTATGCACATTAAAAGAAGCCGCCCCATAAATGCTCTCCACCCCTCCCGGAGGGAAAATATCGATTGTTGATGGTCTGATGCTGAGCCGATTGGGGTTCCACTGCTATGCTTCGGTGCACAACCAATGAGCCATCGAACTGTGGAAAGAGAAGCCCTCGGGTTCGTGGCGATGGGACGCAAATAACTTAAATTACTTTCCATAAATCTCCCGTTTTTTTTTCGTCGAGCGTCGTCGAGAGGAGCGGAAGGCCCGTAAAGTCTATCGGCCTATTTTTCATGCGTGCTCGCTCATATAAGTAAGTGGTTTGGTTTGGCGCCATTTTGCCCTACGGCCCACCTACAGGGTTTATGGGTGGCCGCGAGCACACGCCGAACCCTTGGGCCACACGTCGCTAAACCGCAAATTGATTTACTGTCATAAATCTTGTCGAAATGGTATTTTCCAGACCGGAGGATATGATAAGCCGCCGGTTGCCTTTGCGCTCTCTCTGTTCCTCGCGCTTTTCTCGCGTTTGTTCTGAGACAAAACGCACGAATGATACCGGACCACCGTCCACCGGGCAACCAACGCGAACAATGAGCTCATAAATCTAAATTGAATCTCCACCGAACGAACCACCGCGCCGCGGCGTTCTATTCCGCGGAATTCTTGGATCGCGAGAACCGAAATGGCCGCCACAGCAGCAGCAGCAGCAGCAGCAGGTGGTTCTCGGGTTCGGTTTGTTTGTTTTTTCCCCCGCGATGCAAAGCCCTGAAACTACGCACTTGAAATAAGGTCATAGGAGAGAGGATGCCACCAATGGTGTCGGCAGTATTCCTGTACCGTAACTCATCCTAGCGTCACACGAGGTCGAGTACCAGGCAGGCAGCATAATTGAATTCTGTTTGTCCCGCTGGTCGCTGGCCGTTGCACAGCACAGGGGATGCGTCGGCAATTTCCATTTAAAAAGCCACAAGCACTCCATAAACTACTACCTACGCGGGGACGTATTATTATTCGCGGGGGGGATAATATCTGGCCACATCAGTGTCGCATGACGCATTATTATCGGTTCCATGTTTTTGACTTC
>NC_064878.1:51483548-51486048 GCF_943734665.1 Anopheles aquasalis | reverse complement strand
GGATTACTGCGGTATATTTTCGGAGCATTTCGGTAAAAGCCCTTTTCGGGATCTGCATCAAATGCATTAGTTCGCCGCTGATAGCATGGCATTTATGAAATGACTGACGCTCGGTAAATGCCATTTGACTCTCTGCGTTGTCTGCTTATCATTTTGGATATATTAGCACGCAAAACAGTGTGCTTGCAGGGAGTTGACAAAAGGAGAGAGGGAGCGAGGTTGAAAGTTGGCATTCTAGTAGCTTCCAGTAAGTTCCAAGTAGCTAGCATAAGCCCCCGCCCCTTTCGTGCCGTTTGCAGGTAATTTATTGGCTGCGAAACGAGTCATAATTAATGCGCCCCCGGGAAAAGTTTGCTTCATTAGCAGCGAGACCTGCTCCCTCAGCCCTAAGGGGCCAAGCGATGGAGCACAAACTTTGTGGCATGAAAATGTGAAATGACAGCGGCGCACGCTGGTTAGTCACGAGCGGGGTGAACTTTTTTGTTTTAAATAAAGATAGCAGATCGAGCAGAAACCGTGCGCTTCAACTCACAACGTGAAGATGTATCTTTGACATTAATTATTGTGACTCTTTCTCTCGCACTCTCTCTCTCTCTCTCGACGCAGTGCCTGCAATGATGCATGGCAAAAGGAGAAACTGCGGGGTTGAAGGTGAATGACATACATCATCGCATTGATAGGCCTGAGCTACGAGCATCGTTATTGTATTGGATGCTGCAGGGCATGTTTGTGTTGACTGGTAATTGACTCGATGTTCAATCATTTGTTGCGGGATTTGTTCACAGATATTCTGAACTGAAAGAGATGGAGAGAGAGAGAGTGAATCTAAATGAACAATTATGTCATGTAATTATGGTTGCGCAATACTGTAAAGGAATGATAGTGCAATTCCGGACATTTATTCGATCCCAATTTCATTCGTTTCTGTAAACAAGACGGTGACAGTAATGTAGCAATCGCAAACAGTGCCGGTTCACGCTGGTAAAATCATAACAATCGGTCAAGCATGTGCTCACGCTTATCAGCTTCGTTTGCATTCCTTCGAGCATTTAATCGACCGTGCCCTACATGTCCACAGTAGTCCTCACCAGTCAATTGAGGTTTAAAAAGCAATAAAATTCAGGAAGAGCAATACAATCAGTGAGGTTATCAGGTATTGGAGTAATTGGCTCATCTTCTCGGTTGCGGTGAATCCCCTAACAGACGCAGGGGATTTTTAGATTAAACAAGTAGCATCGCAATTCGCACACTCACCGCGTTCGCCTTGGTTCCGTCAGTATACGGCGTGACTTGTAACGTGCAACAACCACTCTCCCGTGTCTTCTTCAGTAAGACGGTAAAGTGAAAGTTATGAGCATCTTTCGTGGAACAACGGCTACAACATGGTTCCAGGCGCTGGTGTGCTGTTGCGTTACCGCAGACAATCTCAGTGGATTCTATTACGAGAATATTGAATCGCGCCTTAACGCCATACAGGCCTTCGAGAGGGATCTACTGACCTACACCAATCACACCGTTCAACAGCTTAAGCTCATGACTCCGCTGCTGAGCAAGCTGCAACTGGCACCCCAACAGCAAGCCACCACATCGTCGTCGTCGCCGCCGTCGTCGTCGTTGAGTTCAGTCCAGATAAATGGTGGCACTTTGGCCGCCAGTTGCCGCGAAGTACCGGCCACTACGTCCGGCATTTATCGCATCGACCCGAACTATCCGTTCCAGGAACCGATGGCGGTGTACTGCGAGCAGTCGTACGAGGGCGGTGGCTGGACCGTGATACAGCGACGGATGGACGGATCGGTTAACTTTATGCGCGACTGGCAGGAGTACAAACGTGGCTTTGGTACGCTGCGCGGTGAGTTCTGGCTCGGTCTCGACCAGATCCATCGTCTAACGAACGTGGCACGCCACGAGCTGGTGGTGCTGTTGGAAGATTTTGACGGTGGTCGGGCGACTGCACGCTACGACCACTTCCGGATCGGAGCGGAGAGTGTAAATTATGGGCTGCTTGAGCTGGGTCGGTGCGTTTCCTGCTCCGCCGGTGACTCGTTGGACATTCATCTGAACGAAAGCTTCTCAACATACGATCGGGATAACAGTAAGGCACTGTTCAACTGTGCCGCCAAGTTCGGTGGTGCGTGGTGGTTTTACAGGTGTCACAAGAGGTAGGTTTGTGGTTGAGGGGGCGGGCGGACGAGTGAATCGAGTTAAAGATGTGTATCACTTATCGGTTTCAGCAATTTAAATGGAGAGTATCTACGAGGAAAGCTCCCGGAAAGCCAGGATTCGAAGGGCGTTATGTGGAACTCCTTCCGTGGCAGCCTATACTCGTTGAAGTCAAGTAAAATGATGATCCGGCCGGTGGGTAAAAGGTGATGAAAATGGTACTGGTGGGGCGTCATCAGGCGAGTGTTATCAACTGTAGTCATATCAATAAAAGCTAACGAATGGTCCAGATTATTTTTTTTCTACAAAAAGGGACTGGAATGAGACGCTTGCTATG
>NC_064878.1:51471048-51478548 GCF_943734665.1 Anopheles aquasalis | reverse complement strand
CTTGCGCTTTGTGATTGGCGATGGATAGAGTAAATTGGACAGAATTGGATGCCTGTCTCGTTATGGCATTACAACACAATTTCAAGCACATGCTCTTCCCTATGCTCTTCGTGGGCTTTGGTAGAGGATCAAAAAGAGAGCAGTTCATTAGTTGACGATTGGGGGAAAAGGAAGCCTTTTCTATGGTAGCAGTTCTTGGAACACGGGGCTTCTTTTCGATCTCCCGGCGGCGATCCTGAGCCAGAGGAATGGTCTGGGCGCCTTCATAATGATGATTGACAGCTTTTAAACCGATTGGTCAAGTGAACGTGATGCCAGGATGGGCAAGGGATGATGGCCGATGACTGGTGAAGAAGATTGACTTGTTACCCACACATTCGTTTCGGCGGAGTCATGCACAGTAGCAGTCGTTTAACGGGCGATACTAAAAATGGAGCCCTTTTCTTAAATTTTCAACACATTTCAAGCATTTTACAAAATGTTGCCCATTTTAAGGATGTTCTCTGGCAGCTAGCTGTCATTTAGCAAGCTATTTCTGTCACTTAAACCCCAACTGCCAGGCTGCTAGACGGTCCCCGGATGGTTAATTCGTTTGCTACGCAAAGTAGGCTACGCTTAGTTGAAGGAAAGTTACTTTGGTCCATTTGTCCGCAACAGCATGGAGCCTGATAATGGGGTACATGCGCAGTACTTGTGCTTCCTGTTATCACTCAGTGCCACCCGTCTCATCAAACGTCCGAGACGACTGAGAACGGTCGTCTACAAAGGACGCTCTCCGTCTGGTTAATCCCCGGTGTTAATGAACAACTTTCAGGTTCTTCTAATTATTTCAGAAAATCCTTCCAACAATCTCACCACTTTACAGGTAGCTTGTGCTTAACAGCAGCTCGTTTTTTCAGTGAAATTAATTCACTAAATTATCTAACTTTATCATTACACAGAGTGAGTGAGGTTCTCTACTGAGGGCTTAACAACAATAATCAGACAGCTCGCCCCTCGCCATATCAACGTGTACCGGTGTACCGGTAGAGAAGGGGAAAAATAATAAACTTTCGCTCTCTCCCTATTAAAAGGATTTGCAACAATCCTGGCTGGCAACTCAACTTTTAAACTAACTACCATCCTCCAACCAGCGGTGTGTACCATCGGCCATTGCACAACGGCCAGGACACCCAGGGTGCGCTTGCAATGCGCACACACAAATGCGATTAATTTTCATCTCAAACACCGGCGTTTCGGAGCGGTGTTTGGTGTTCCATAAGAGCCATTCCTCCGGCGTGTCGGTAGCATATGTGAGGCAGCAGCAGCAGCAACAGCAGCAAAAAAAGAAAAAGACAACCACCCACACCAAAGACACGACGACATGTGATGACACCCACCGCACCGTGCTCGTGCTCGAGCAGGAACTTTCATTTGTTCTAGGTTCCCGGGCTATAACTAGATTAATTTCATGTTTAGCTACCTTCCGGTGAGTTTGGTGAAAGTCTCCAACCGGGGGGGGGGGGGGGGGGGGGGGGGGCTGCCTTTGTCTGACTCGCAAACTCGCACACGTCGCCGGATTGTCGTCGAACAGCACGACACGATGATACTTCTGCTGCGCCTTGCTTCGGAAGCTTTTTAAATTATCTCCGGAGCGTTTGTTTGACTAGCTTGGAGTTGGATCGGACTGCGTTGGAACACGTTGATGAAGCTACTGCACACCCTCGCTCCGATCGGTCGCTTCATTTGTGTTGGATTTTTCTTTCGGCAGCTTCGAGAAGACGCCACTGGAACAGGTTAAGACATGGCACCCGATATCATCGCTTCGAATGGAAAATGTTGACGCAAAAAAAAAAGTAAACAGAAAGGTTCGGGTTCAGGAGCGCGGGAGCGAAAAGAATGGCGAAAACGATCTTATCAGACCCCTCACGCATCAACGGCCTTAACCTATTCCCCCACGAGCACAACGTTATCGTGCGTTCCCGGGAGATAAGAATGAAATGTAAAGAAAATGATGAGAAAAGTTTACTTCCTGGAGTAGAAAGAGGTGTGCGTAGGGCGTGTGGCGTGTGTGGTGGGCCCCCGGGCGCCACTGTCGAAGCCCAGTCGAAGGCAATGAGAAGGCGGCAAATTTCATAACCCAAGCACTAAGCCCCAAGCCCCAAGCCCCATTTCCAACCACCTTCCGGACTCCTGAAGCGTTTCGGTTTCGGTTATGCCATGCATAAAATGCTCGTCATTTGTGCGGCCGCCGAGAAGAAGACGGTGACGGTGCTGCCAAAGTGCTTCACCACATTTCATCGCAGCAGCAGCAGCAGGGGGAGGAAATTGTTGCAATAAATTTCCCGCTTTTCCAACCTCTTTTCTCCCCTGTCCAGGTTTCCCTGTATGGCTAAACACGGCTAACCGCTTACTTCATCACTTCCTTCGATGGGGGGGGGGGGGGGGTACCAACACACTCCACAGGGCCAGTGAGGATGCGAATGGTGGCTGTGAATTAGCATATTTTATCTTGTGCACGTGTGTGGGCAGGGACGAGGGACAGATGAGTTCTTGGTGTCTTTAAATGCCGACAAAATGTAATCATGAATCATGAATTCTGCTTGGACCTTTCCCGGCCTGGGCATTATTTGCCATTTTTAATACGGTCTCGGATAGCCTTCCTGGAAGATGCTCACGGCTCCACGGCTCGGAGCAGCACTCAATTCTATTGTCAGCAAAAAGGCAGTTGATGGATTATCTCTTCTTAAATAAAGATGGAGCTGTGTGTATTAATCTGATCCTGCGGCTTAGTGTCAATCATTCCAATCGATTGATCTGTCACTTTAAATTACCTGCACTTGTACCAGCGTTAATCGTTTCGCTTGAACAAGGAGCGAACCACCGAGCCAGCGAGTCAGCGAGCCAGCCAGAATTGTCCTTCGATGAAGAGCATTCGTATCTCATCTGGATTTCTTTCCCGTTCCCGCGAATCTCAAATCGTCCACGTTGACGTGCCAGATCGTGCGGCAACCAATTATGGGCTTATGGGGCTGGCTTTGCACCGGTACTCGAGCAAAAAGCTTTCGAGCGCCCCTCGAGAGCTCGTTCGTTCGCTCGGGCGCGGTTGCAAAAAAGGGTGGTTCCAGCGGATCCAACAATCCATCAACTTGCCCTCGGATCTCGAGTACCCACTCGTGGACCATCGCAGCATCTTAGCTCCTTTTAACGGTCCATTTATCACGCCGCACTCGACGCGGCGTCCCGGGGCATCAGAGACGCGCTACGCCCGGTTGTGTCAAGGTGCGATCGGGAATCGCTTACAGCGCGTACCATGAATGCTAAGCGACTGCATGTCGGCATCACCACAGACACCACAGCAGCGGTAGCGGTGTGTGACAGGGCAGAACCGGAACACGGAACCGACCGTTACTTCCGGGTGTTCCGGCGGTGTGCGATTGATTTCCTGTGTGGTTTCTTGGCACCTTTTTTTTCGGTTGTCATCCTTCCGGGCTTCAATTCTCCCTCCTCTAGTACCTCATGCAAATCCTTGGGCATAAAAAAGGGGCCACAAAAGGAGCACTGAGTGCTCGAGTGTGTTGATTTGGCGACAGAGAATGTGGGTGGCGAGTCGGAGAAGAAAAAAAAAATGGACAGACTTGAGGCCTTGCTACATCGAGTGCTATTAACACATCCGTGTACGACTTCATCCGTGCGAAAGTCGCCTCGCTTAGTCGCTCCAGGAACACACAGAAGAATGAAAAGTGTCCCTCTTCGACACTTCCGAGTTGGGGCGAGCAGTAGAAGCAGAGGGCACAAAAAATATTGACAACAAATCGTACAACGTCCCCCCCAAGGGAGAGAGCAGAGTGAAGGAGAACAATCTACAAGGGGTGCGCCTCTGGGGTGCCGATCGATCGAATTGACAAACTGGATTAACTCTAAATTTATTCCTGATTGTGAAAGTTTGCCTGCCACTGGCGGGTAAGGCGGTTAGCAGTTTGTGGCCGTTGTGGGAATTCACTGATTTTCACCACCAGTACCCGAACCAGCTAGAGCCATAGGAACGATGTCGACGACGTACATACAAAGGAGCACGACAATGCGGTCATAACTTTCCCCGTTCCATCCTCCCCGGAGCTTTCGAGTGCGGGTGAAAGGGCGGTTAATCGGGACACAATCAAGGTGGTACGCCGTTTGTATACAATTTCCCACGAGGGGGACGAGGGACTGACGATCCCCAAGATGTGCTGCCTTCGCCTAAGCCAGCCGTATCGTTTGACATTGAAGTTCCGCTCAAAAAGGATCGCTCGCAGGGAACACACAGATTTAATTAAACCCCGAACCGCCGCCGACGACAAGCCAGATGCTAGAATGCAGCTGAAGAGCGTGAGAGCATCCGTGTTTAATTGAATTTGCTAGCAAGCCCCCCTCCCGCACTCCTAGTGTAGGTTGTCGCAAGCTGCAAATTGCCAATTGGCAGCGATTGGCTGCTGCTTGCGCTGCTGCTGCTGCTGGATTCAAATTTGCTCGCACACGTCTGGTTCGTGAAGAGGATGATTGAAAAATAACTTAATTATGAGCTTCACAATGTGTGTGCCGGTCGGTTGGTCGGTGGCATGCACGTTGCGCGTCACACCAAAAGGTGCCAGTAAACACCCCCAACCCAGAGAGAGAGAGGTCCAAGAAGTTGGACTTGGTTGCTGTCTTACAATGAGTCCCATTGCACTGCACACCCACAAGTGGTCCCCCCGAAACTCTACGCAAACACTCGACTAATCGTTCTACAATTTGGCAACCAGGCAAGCGCCATTACGGCGCTTGCAGAGGGAACCCTTTTGCTCGAGAGACCGAAAACAGGGTGGCTTCCGATGCGTCATGGCCAGCTGAGCCCAAACGATTGAGCACAGCAGATGCGTCTGCAGCGTCATAGCTTACTACGGCAGCCATTAGCAGGGAGTATGGCAGGCGACCGAACACATACACTGCTACTTGACGTCTGCACAAGAAAGAGAAGCCCTCTCGTGCGTGGGTCTGTGCTCCCAGACACATGATTAAAAGTGGGATCGTTTTTCATGTCACGCTAAGCTTCCTTTTACAGGACACCCCCGTCTCTTTCCTTGTACAAGCGACGTTCCGACGCTCATAAATGATGTTCGCCTGCTCTCTTGGCAACCTTGGAACAGTCGACCGCCCCCAGGGGGCGTCCTCTCGCCGAGTCATTTACGGCCTTTTGTGTCCGTGTCCGTTGCCTCGGTCTCGGCTATGAAAATATGAGTAATCGACTATGACAAACTAACGGACGGAACACACGGACGGCCACTATCACCTTGACCTCACCAGTGAAGACCTCTCGGTGGAGACCTCTGCAGGGCAGCTCATGATAATCACACAAAATTGGCAATAGACACTTCTGGCCAGCCTTGAGTGGTGGGTCTCTGGTGCACCAACGAACCAGTCAGTCAGGCCTCCGCGCGTATTCATGACATTGCCTCGACTCGACATCGTTTCGGTGGAAATGGCCTACCGAAACCATTATGCTATTAGCAGGGGACATACTCGACCGTGGGAGAAAGAGAGAGAGAGAGAGAGAGAGAGAGAGAGAGAAGGCGAACGAGCGCACCACGGCTGGCTCCGAGATAAGAAA
Organism: Anopheles aquasalis; assembly: GCF_943734665.1. NCBI lineage: Eukaryota > Metazoa > Arthropoda > Insecta > Diptera > Culicidae > Anopheles > Anopheles aquasalis. The sequence continues at coordinate 51,472,943 of NC_064878.1, read as the reverse complement.
GATGAATATTTGCCAGGAAGTGACGGTTACGAAGTGCGAAGTGCGTAGTGGTGCGCGACCATCGTCTGCCTGCACGCACGCACCGTACGCACCGTGTTGGATCTCCGGAGCAGAACCGGAGTGGCGTCAGACGACGAGATCGCCATCGGCCAGACGGAAGCAACAGCATCATTAACGCGCTCGCGCTGCCGGTGGTGCTTCCAATGAATTGTTGATGTGTCCTGGTTCCGTGGCCAGAAGAGAGCAGCCTTTTTCAGCGCAAGGCAGTGGACCATAATTACATCCAACGACTTTATGCTGAATCTGAATTCGAATCTGTGAGAGCTAGCGAGATGATACCGTCGTGGTCTGTTGGCCTGTTACTAAGGCTTGGGCCCTTTTGAAGTGTCTTGTTCAACAAAATCAAAAACCTCTTACCACACCTTGATACAAGCATAATATGCTGGTATCATTCTCGGGTGCGCTGGGCATGGCTGCAAAAGCCAAAAGCACTTGACGTCCGCTCCGAGGACGGCCACCTTCCGCCTTAACCTTCGCGGTGCGCTTTAATTTCGCCTGATGACAAACATTAAAGAGTTGTGAAGCTGGGGAGCCTCGGTGTTGGTGCTGCTGTGTTTTCTGCACGGCCAATGTATCACAGGGACCAAGATCAAACGACTTGTAAAACTCAAACACACAACACAGTCAAGCACACGCTCAAAGGGGCGCGCGCGTTCGAGGAACGCTCAAGGAACGCGCTCGTCCGAGTTCCGATCCGGAGGCGGATGTGTGGCGGTCTGCCGAGAGTAATTTCACTTTAGCAACAGTTTGTCGATCATTTGTTGCCGTGCCGCTGCTAAGGGGCCGCTTCGCTTTTCAAATGCAGCATCTTGTGGTATGCCTTCTTTGCCTTCTTTCTGGTCGGCACTTCCTCGGCTGCTGCTTCTGACGTTCTTAGTCAAGTTTGTTGGATCCTCCACGCTGACGGCCAAGTGGTACTCGTGTCTGTGGCGTTGGCGTCCTTTGCTCGAAAGATGGGTGTAATTTCCTGAAAATGCTATTCCATTCCGACCACTCTGGTGGTGGCACAGTGACTCACCTGCCTGCCAGCCTGTGCCAGTTGAATCATTGATGATGGTGCGGACGCGACGCAATCTGGTCGTGGCGGCAGTTTCCGGGCGTAAGTACGTTGTGGATGGATTTTCGGAATGAATTACATTGCGGTTTATGGGGTTGGCCATGGGATGGCGCACCGAATAACGCCCGAAAGGTGAGATCAAAAGTCGCGAAAGGATATAGCGGATTACAAAGAAAAACCCCTATTCCTGCGAGAAGATGTCATCGTGTTAGATCGTGTTAGCCCACCCCGCCCATTGATAGTTTTTACTGCTCGATGAGAAATGTTTATTCATTCTAATAATGCGGTTTATACACTACAAAAAACGTTTGACAAATTGAGCGAGCGGAGAACAACGGAATCAACAATGTTATGCAAATGTTATCGTTTTTGTTGGCAACTTGGTTGGGTTTTGGTTACTTTTCATAAAATGTAAACCTTTTTCCTTCCGCTTTTCATTCGTTCCATCGTGTGAAATTCAATTCCACAAACACTCGTACTGTTGTGCAGCAGTACAACCGGGCAGGGGCCAAGGATACGGGTTGATCAAGAACCTCTCGGCGTGGAAATTGGGAGATAGAATCGATCGAGAGCGATCGGTGTGAACGGTGTGATTCCATAAACGACGAAAGCTAGAAAAAGTCGAAGAGAAGAAGATAAAGTTGCGTGTTAATTCTGTTCCACTTTTTTGTTGAATCCTTTACGGTGTAAAAATAGGAACTCACCTTGACTACGATAAGAAAAGGAAATGACACACACAGACACATGCAGACGAGAAGGACGAGAGCTCCACAGCACA
>NC_064878.1:51451048-51466048 GCF_943734665.1 Anopheles aquasalis | reverse complement strand
CAGGGTAAGACGTGGTACCAGCATACTATCATAACCCGGGAGCATGTTTTCCCCTTCGCTGCTTTCGGTGCACATCAATCATGCGCGGAGGCTAATTCAGGGCAGGACGTTAAGGTTTGGCCAGCCAATTTGCCTTCCGTCTAACGAGACGCCAAACAGTGCAACCTGGGCACGACCTGGACCTGGACGGCAGGTTCACTGGCACGTACTTTGATGGCCAGGCGCGGCTCAAAGCTCGTTATGATGCTGCTGCTGCTGCTTGTGCTGCTTGTGCAGCTGCAGCTGACGATGTTGCCTGGCACACGGCGACCTTATTGCATGTGGACCATTTTTCCATGAAATGAAATTCCTCTCCGCAGCGCCAGCACCAGGCTCGGTTTCGCGGGAATGCACGATCCCTGGCGTTGGTCGCGTATTGCTCATCGCTCATCGCCGTGAACGCTGGAAGGGCCGCCAGGAAGGGAAGCGAACGGCGGGGAATTCATAAATCTGTGACATGCATGTCTCATATCGTTGCGCTTGTCACGCACGGCAAACATTTGCGCTCGGGCGGAATTGGTTCTAATGAAAATTAAATCCACTAATAATCCACACATTTCCCGGGATCGCTGTTTGCATCAATGTGTTTGCTCACTCACTCGCTCGCTCGCTGTTGCTCACACTATGCTCCAATGCTGCTCTTAGATAAGGGATGAATAGAGCGAGGGTGCAGATTAGGTGGATTTAGGAATCATGGATGATTAAACAGGCCGGATCAAATGATGTTTATCGTTTCGGTGGCACATCACTCCAAACAGACCAGAACCACCCCTCCCGGGGGACCGATTATTTCGGTCTGGCGTTTCATGGAAATTTATTTTCAAAATTCTTTGGAGAACCATTTGGGCCATTGCTTATCGGTACGGAATGTTGCAGAGCACTCGTTCGCCTTGATAAAAACGGGTAATGGGAATGATAAATAATTCACTGAATCACTCACTGCAACTTCATCAGCAAACTGCTACTGGAACGATAGAAGTAGCAGCAGCAGTAGTCGTCCATCTGCTGGTCTCGAATAAGCGCTTTTACACTTAATCAAGACCACCATTGGCCACTTGGCACTTTGCTTGGTTGGCCACTTGGCGTAAATCATAAAACGAGCGCTCAAACGGACGAACGAATGGAGGAAACTTCTTTCGCAAGAAGAACAACAACAGCCACTTGCCCTGTGCTAACAGGCAATCCATCGAGCATCGAGCAGCGCAAGATGCTGCTGCTGCAGCAATCTTCTACTTCTACAGACGCTACGCTGGTGCTGATGAAAAGTGAGCGAATATTTCGTTATTTTCCACATTTTCGACTTGCCCTTTCCGATGTTGGTTTGCAGTTTTGCTGCCAGTCTTTGAAGAGGACGACGCAAGAGACTTGTGGGTTCGACTGCAGTCGACGTGCACATTTCAATATCCATTAGTCCCTTTCGGGGCCTCTCGGTCTGGAAGATGAAGTTCAGTAGCACACGAGTGCCAAGTGCTTGGCCAATGATGTGCCACTGCGCTGTGTTGGTTTGATGAATATTCAAAGTGACAGCCTGGCCGAGCCCAAAGAGACCGAGGCTGAAAGTGGATAAAGTTGTTCTGCAGTGTTTTCCGTTCGGTCCGTCGGCGATGCGACATCATAATCTTTTTGTAACAATTGCTTTGAACTCACTCGGTGCCAGAGCAACTGACTCATTATTGAGCTATGATTGGGTAAAAAGTTCGTTTGAAATCAGATATTGAAGCTGGTTTAGGTGTTGATAAATTTAAACATACACGAGAAAAATGGCGATACGGCTCCGTTATCCTATTTCAAGCTAATCGAATCGATTCGAAAATGATTGATAGTCGGTTTCGGGGGATCATTAACATGAAAAATGGAATCTATTTATCGTTTAAATGAACAATCACGAACAATAACTCCCCAGAGGCACCAGGCCAGGCCAGTGTAAACAAATCGCCAGTGCCGATCGCTTCTATCCGGAATATTGTTATCTATTTATCTACTCATTGGTAGAACCGGCAACGGCCGCATGGTGGCACAAAGTTGCTCTTTGGTCAACGCTTTAATAAAGTGACTAACGAGCGCAGTACAGTTTTGAACCTGCCAAGTGATGCGCCACTTCTCGGCGCACGATCGCGTTGGTTCGTTTTGCAGAAAAGTTCCATAAATCATCCCAACACGGCGGAACAACGGCACAACCATGGCAGGACTCATCGGTGAAGATGATTTCCATTGAATGGGGGGTTTCTGCTGTATCTGTGCGACCGGGCGACCGGACCGCCGACGAAGTTTACTTTTTAATGAAATATATAAATCAATACGGAGTTCGCAAACAAACTACCGCTTCCGCAGCGAGGCGCCTCTTCCTTCCGGGCGTTCATCCGGCAGTCCAACAGTAACAATATGCACGATATGACGCTCCTCATCATCATCATCTTCATCATCATCATCATCGTTGTCGTTCTCGGCATTATAATTTCTCTCCGTTTCGTCAAAAGCAGCATGCGGCCATGCGGTTGTTGAAGCCGATCGATACTTGTTTCAAGATTTAAATTTGAATCAGGATTCTCTCGGAGTGGATTCTGAGGACGGACTTGCATCGAAGTTTGATCACACCAATGCAAATGTTACTTTGATTTATCCAAAATCCGGAAATAAATTCCAAACACAGATTGTGTGCAGGTTGAACCGAGTTTTATAATTCGCGTCACAACAAGGTTACCAAAGCGTGGAAATCCACCTTCTGGTACCTTTTTCAACTTTCAAATACAATCAAACGATTCGCGTTCAGTTTCAGCAAACATCGGAGGGTGATAGTACCTTACACCGTGCTACAGAACCCACCAAACACGAAGGTAAAACTCAGTTTATTTAGTTTTCCCCGTCGCTTTCACTCACTAATAGAATATGTGATTCTACACCCGCTTCGTGTTGCTGTTTTGGGCGAGAAAGTTTGATTAAATCAGGTTAGACCTTCTCTCGCCACCATCGAGTGAAAAAGGAAGCAGTATCTGCGCCAAAAACAACCACCATCGACTGACGATGACGTCGATCAGTGCCATCCTCTGTCAGTCAACGACAACGGAGTACGAGTGAGACTTTCGGACAGGCCAGAAGGCAAGTGAAGTGACGAGAACAGCCTTTGCAAGTGAACTGGCTGTTCGAACCGGAGACTGGTGCGAGTGGGAACCCATGATGCAACCGCAACAGCACAGCGCCAGCTGAAATATTTAACTTTTGCTCTGGTGCTTGTTAGCATAAAATAACCGCGCTGATTATTCCCGAAACCTGGAAGGCGGGGATGCTTACTGGCCAAGCGTAAGCCTCGGTAGCCGTGTGCTAGCCGTGGTTAACCAGTGAACCGAGCCTGCTTCAGCTCGGGTGCCTGGAGTGTGGTGCGAAGCCATCAAACTTTGACCAACAGTTGCTAACAATATCAACAACAATCCAGCAACGCGAGCTGCCATGGGAGTCCAGCGGGCGAAAATGCATTATAAAAGGGAGGAATTTAAATGCTCACGGAAATATTGCCATAGCAGCAACCGATGTATTATCTGTGGTTCACATTCTTTGTTTTAAAACAGTTTCATGCATTTATAGGGCATCATACTGTGAATTATAAAGCTATTTATTGTATAAATGAACAGTGGCTGCATATAGAATGTACTACTCACACTGACTATAGCAATGTGGAGGTGTTTTTGGAATCAACATCGTTATCACATGACAAAAAGGGAAAATGTTGGGCAACAATAAACCCATTCCAACGTATCGTGTCACCAACAGTGTGTGCCAGTCACTAAATTTACCCATAAAATAGGGTGTTAAACATTTGGACCCAATGACACTGATGATGATGATGATGATGCTAGCTTTCTGCTCAAAAACCTCGATGGAGGCGCATGGTAGAGCGATGGAGGCGCATGGTAGCTCACGTTTTGGAAGGTGAAAATGTGCAAATAAAGTCATCATTGTGACTCATTGAGAGGATTTAAAGGGGACGGAGGATGTTTTCAAGTTTATACCGCCCCCTCCCTCCCGCCACTTGACAAGGAGAAGGTTAAATTCGGAACATTCATGAGGACTCGAAGGTCGAGGTCGAAGTCGGTAGTAGGCCTGCGAGCATGTGAGCCTGTCTCGGCTAATTTAGGGTCGAGCCAACTCGCTGGCTAGCTGCTGCCGATCTCAATTTGGAAGCAGAAGGTAGGCAAGGTCGGTTGCGGCCGAAAAAACTTTACCCATCCAACTTTACAACCGCTCCCGGGGCTACCGTACCCGAGGACCATCCGTAGTCGTGACGCACCAGCGAAGGGGCTCTGCTAAAGCAACATCTCACAAGCTAGCTCTCTCTTGATCGGTCTCCCCTTTCCCCTACTGCTGCTAATAGTCGCCAGTGGTAGTCGCGAGGGGTGTTGGTGAGGAAGAAAGGGGAAGGGATCGGATGTGGGAACCGTTCAGCAACCACAGCTCCCCGCTAAGCCACCGACCATTTGCGGTGCGTAACGCGACCGTGGTAGCACGCAAAAAGGGGCCAAGCGCGAGAATCTCACCAGTGGCCACCAGTGGCGACGTTCGCGTCATCGGCCACTCCGGGGATCCGTGAATGCCAGGCCCAACACCACAAACACCAGCAGCGCGCCAAAGCAAGCGCCTACTAGAGATAATCTAATTGCAAAGTTTCCGCGAGCGGACTCGCGCGCGCTGTAGGCAAAACGGCAAAACGGGAAAAACACTCTCGCTGCCGGCTTGGGACCTCAAAGTTTTCCCTGCGTCCCTTCTCTGTCCTTTCCTTTTCTGCCACATGTTTACCAAGCGAGCCGCGCTTTACGGTCAAAACACCGGCTGCAGGGCTCGCTAGCCACTAGGCCAACGAATTTGAATTCTATTTCGAAACGAGCGGCAACGAATGGATTAGAACTGAAACGGCGCAAGGGCCGCCCTTCGAGCCCTCTCACCGCCGACCAGCCTATCGGCATTAGTGAGCCATTTTCGTTATGGATTTCGCCAGCCGTTTTCTGGAGCTCTTCTTCGCTTCGCACGGAATGGAGCAGACGGACACAAACAGAGTCACCACTGGCTCGAATTTTTTGGAGAGAAATTGTTCCACCCATTTTGCTCTCCACTCGCCGTCTTCATTTCCATATTGATCCGGATTCGGCCCCGGCAAAACCAGGGGGTGGAAAAAGGAAAGTCCCCCAAAAATTTGACCCGATTTTGAAGTAGGCTATGGTGATGCGCAACCACCTCGCAGGCAGCAGGCGTTGCTTTGCGTTGTTGCTGCTACACGAAGGGTCCTCCGAGTGCCGGCTTAAAGCGCCCCCAATAACACGCACACACATTGCTTAATAGAAGCAGTTCACAGAGAGAGGACAAAGGCAGAGGAAGTGGCAGGGCGGGACTGCGATACCGGGGTACCGATCCTAAGGAAACAGTTTAGCAAAGAAGCCAAAGAACCAAGCAGGCAACTGCGTATGCTAATCCTGGCGGAAAATTATTTGTCCCCTTGTTAAGCTCCCCCAGAAGCACGTGAAGGAGTTTTCCACAAGGGGGTGGGAGGGGTGGGCGTAGACCGAGGCCAATGTGTGAGACAAATATTTGTTTTCCTTTTATTTTTTTTTGTCCCCTTTTGTCGGGGCCAGCAAAGGTCGCGCCATCCGCCAGCCCTCCGTCTCTCCGTATGAATCAATAAAATTTACAATTCAGTTATTATGCCAGCAGGTTCTTATGAAATTTAATGCCTAGATGCCAAGGAAGAGACCCCTCCCACACTCGCGGTGCGTGGGAAATCCCTAGGAAGCGTTTCTTTCCTCGGTTCGGTGGTTGCCGGTTGCCGATAAGACCGCCCATGCCTTCTTCCTATGCATTATCAGCATCCTATGGTATTATCAGCATACTTTTCACGATCTTCCACCTTTTTTTCCACCGGTACCGCACACTGCCGCTGACTGCCGGTGGCCATGCTATTTGGTATTTATTTTTTAATTTTCCTCCCCTTTCACCCAGGCCCTGGGAGGAGAAAGGGAGTGGCGAGGGAGTGTGCCCCATAAATAACGACATCAGGTGTTGCCCGGGCTTTTTGGGACACCAGCGACGACGACGACGACGAAGGTACACACATACGAGTGCGAGTGTCAGATTTATGGCCGTGTGCAAACGAAGCTTACTGTGTCTGCGGCAATTTGGCAGCGACTCCCGGTGGCCAGCCTCAACTTCTCCATGCTCCATTACGAGGCCTTTGTTTGTGTCTTGCGTATCCGTGTGAGTGCGTTCCGAGTCACGGAACGGCATCGGGATTATAATAAAACACATACAGCATCTTTAATCTGCAACACATTTTGCCGAGGTGTGCCTTGTGTGTGCTGTCTGTGTGCAGGTGAAGAGACTTTCTTCCTTTCGCACTTCCCGTAGCACAGATGAACGCGAAACGCTCGGGAGCTTCTGACACTAAGAAGCCATCGAGGCGAGCGAAAGGACGATTGCAGCGTGCAGTTTCGGTCGGTTGGTTGGTTCATTTCGGTGCCAAGGAAAGCAACATTACTGCAACCGAAATTTATGACCCCCGGGCCCGGGCTGAATCATGGACTTCTGAGCACTGGTCTGGTCTGTTTTTTTTCTTCGTTTGCGAAGAGAAGTCATAAAGTTGGAGTCGCTTGCCGTTTGCCTTGAAAGCGCGCGCACGCGAGTGGAAGAAACGTTTTGTGGTTATTTCTTGGAATGGCTCATCCTTAAGGCGAAACATGACGTTGATTGGCTTCGTCGGACATTGACCACAGTAGATGCAGCAGCAGCAGCAACATCATCGACGCAAGCTGACGCAGTAAATTCCGTGAAATTTTCTCAAGCAACCCATGACCTGTCATATGAGAGCTACTTGGCTGACAGCAAACCTGACAGCCAAAAGGACAGTTTAGGACTAGATTCCTTCTTCTTCTTCTAAGCGGCACAGCTCCGTGCTCCGTGTGCAAACGAAAGATATTGCATTCTCCATCGCAATCCGTAGTTTACGATCATTCGTTGATGGTTCGGTCATAAATTTACGGACCCACTAGACACTCTTGGAAGGTTACATCAAACGATTCAACGTTTGCACACGTTGTGGTGAACGAAATATGAGCTTTTGGAGATCCAATCCAATCACCCCGGAGGGCTAACGAATCTCAACAGAATTCTATGCGGCTCGGTGGAAGACATTTTGTGCTGGAAGATTTCTGAGAACCAGTTACGCCGAGCGGACATCGATCGATCGATTGTGGGTCTGTGAATGTGTGAATGTGCGTGCGAGGGGTCTGCAAAACAACCAAGCAATTAATCTAATGTCCGGACGACATTAGATAACCATCTGGACTATTACTTCCCTACGTTGTCCGGATGCGTCACAATCTCAGTGTTGAGTGCCACATAATTAGCTCATTATTTGTTACCGGGGGCCATAGCCGGACAGACGGACACCCTCGCCCATTGGTTCAGAAATTAATTACCCCCGGGAGGCGAAGAAACCGCCACCGGATGGTCGCGAGCAGCCGTGCTATCGAGGATTCGAATCCGTTTTGCCGGAAGTGAAAGACATTACCATTAGCGGCATATTTGGTGACATTGAATAATTGGGTGACGTGGCAGGTTTCGGGTATTGCTTCCGGTTGTCTGTCATGCTGTGGTGAAGGTTTCGATTCTGTGGTATTGCCTTTTGGGAGTTTCCATGTCCGGCGTTTGATTTTTGCCCTCGAGAAAGGTTTTTTTTCGATGGGATTTGTCGATCACGATAGCATCTGCTGGTATTAGTAGAACTATCATTTACTGTATCCCTTTTTTGGCACTCCAACAAGTGTCTCCTCTCAAAATAAAGGCACTCATCAGCTCTGAGCTGTGATTGCAAAAACCCTGGACCTCAATCACCAGCTCCGGCAACGCAAAGAGCAATTATATGATGAAGGTGAAACAGAAGTCCGATGCTGACCATCGTTAGCATACTCGTTATGGCGCTGCAACCTGAGCTACCTGATGCTTCTTCATTACTCCCCCTCCGAGCTAAGTGATGCCCAATGAGCAATGCCATCAAGCTCAAACGGACCTGCGACACTGCGTGAATAAAATATGCCACCAGTCGGGTTGTGCCAGTTTTCAATTAGTAAATGACCTTCGCCCCCCTCAAAAAGCCCTTTAAATTGCATCATGTGGATGGGTGTGCTTTGTTTTTCACATTTTCATCCCTCATCAGCCAAGACCAAGAGGTAGAAAGTCCGTGTACGTCACATAAACTACGGAACGGTAGGAAAATTCAATTACACTCCACCTTCCCCGAACACACACCGCAGTGTGTTGTGCTCCGTGGAAAATTCATCTTTTGCGGCAGCGCGGCATTTTCCATCAGTCCCGCTCGGTGCGCTTGTTCACCCCATCATCATCATCATCATCATCATCGTTCGCGTTGTCGTCGCCGCGGTCGTGGTCGTCGTCGCTGTTGGGGCGCATAACTCTCCAAGATTGCACGCTTGATTGTCTCTAGGCAAAACAAAAGGGCTGCCACGAAACACTCACAAACACACTCTGCTGCCACAAAAAAAAGCTGAATATCGAGCCCCGGTACACAAACATGCTGTGTGTTTTCTTTCAATTTTGCTTCAAGTTGAAGAGCGCCCCCGGCTGGTTGTCTGTCCCGTGCCGTGCTGTGCCGTACGTCGCACGCAAGACAACGGAGATAAATCTAGGCAGCGGCAGTGGTTGCCTTGATGCCTTTCGCTGTACGGTGCCATGTGGTTTAACCCATGGGTTCTATGATGGTTTCACCGTCATCGTTGTCGTTGTCGTGGATTCGGTAATTGGTTTGCATCCGCGAACAGCAGGCGCAGCATGTGTGCTCGGTTTCTCAGCATCAGCAGCAGCAGCAGCAGCAGCATGGAAAGTAATCAAAATATGCGTTCTGGGACTGAGGTAATGGAACTTTTTCTACAAATCATCCTGAGGGACCACCAGCCAGGATTCCAGCGCGTGCCTTTTGTGTAAGTGGCTGGAACGCGTTTAAAACAATTCATGGCGGAAACTTGGCTACCAGCATGTAATAAATGAATAGAGTAAATCGAATAATTCAAACTGTAACTGCCGCGATAACTGGGTGCTATCTGCATGGGTTTTCCCAGCGCGCGCACAAGAAGGAAAAGCGCCATTAAAAAAGTAGTCAAAGCGAGGGAAATGCTTCATCCGCTCGGACGTCGATCCACCGGAGAGGAAAGAGAAAAAAAAGCAATCCAGCAGCGCCCGCGCGCGCGCGAGAGCAAAATGCTTTTAATTCGCGCTCCGTTTCATCCATTGGAAACGGGAAGCTACCGGTCATAGCATTACGAAAATGACAATGAAAATCATTATCATCACCGGCGTGGAGGTTGGGGGCGAGTGAGCGAGTGAATTCCAACCGAATTCCTGAAACCGGCGGGTGCATTGTCACCAGCGAAAAGCACCGGGGAGGAAGAGGAAGGCACTCCAGTTTGTTGTGTGTCCGTGTTCGCGGTGGCGACCGTGTCGTCGTCGCCGGTGATGATGATGGTGGTGGTACCGGGTACTGATGCCTTAATTATTCGTAATGGGAAAAGGAAAGACATTCTTACAACCTCGGACGAACGGACGAACGGACGGCGAAGCTAGAGTAGCGCTGCAAAGGGGGGGGCAGCTACCATCATTGGACAAATCTGGCGCATATTTTCGCCCAGCGCTGTTTTTTTTGTTTTCAACTTTTCTTTGGCGGAAATGAGCAAAAAGGGAGACCGGGAGAGGGAGCAAAAACTAATTAAATTCTTTAACGAGCACATGCGGTTAAGAGTGGACTGGACTGGACGCCAACCGTTTCGTGCGAAGAAAAAGGGCAGTTAAAATTTTTCGATAAAACTCAACTAGCATCTTTTTTTTATTCCCCGAGGTCGAGAAAATGGATTCTCAATGTGCAACGAGGGAAACACATTAACATTCAGATCCGTTGAAGTGTGCGATAACCTTCCATAGTGGGTTGGCTTCGGTACTTCAATGGTGCGATGAAGGAGAGTCGCAAAGAACTCGACAAAATGGAAACAATATGGAGCTCGAAGGATGCCATATAAGGATCCAGTGCTAGTGCTGCTGCAGTTGCCCTTACACGTGCACTGCCGTCCCTAATGCCACAAAAGACTGAAGGGAAATGGAGCAGCAGGTGTACGGTGGCTGCGAGACGCGAGATTAAAGAGATGAAACCGGGATGCTCGTCCTCGTCGTGTATTATGCATATCCCAGCACCATAATGGTATTACTACTCTCGAGCGTCGTTCGTTCGTTCCCTGCATCCCAAGAAGCAATACATCTTGAGCGAGACAAATGGAACTTTGTTTTTACATAACCGTCTGGTTTCAAAATCGATCCCAAACACCCGCCTGTGCGCGGCATTAATAGCTGTGTGGAAGCTTTATCGATCGATCGTAACTTGAACTTCTGGCGCACGGAAGACGAACTGGTTTGGCTCCAAAGAAACTTACCTACTTCAGTTGGGAATCGAATTTCTTCGCCTTTCGCTCGTCTCGTCTGGTGACTCCCTAGTTGACATCTGCCCCGAACCCACGCTGCTGCTGCTGCTGCTGCTGCTGCTCGCTCCTCGAACCGCACGCCGATCACGCGTGATGTACCAGCTTGAGGAGCAGCTTGCCGAGCGTCCGGACCATGTCCGACTCGTGAAGGCTTCGTCGCGTGGCCGTGCGGTCACCATCGGTACCGGTACCAACCGCACAACTGCCAGGGGTAGTACACGAGCCACCGAAACACTTGATCCATGTCCTTATGTTTGCCTTCCAGCGCTGCGATGCTGTATCACGAGCACTGGTCGTCGTTGTCGTCGTCGACGCCGTGCTGGTCGCTTCCTTTCTCGCTTCGTGCTCCACCTGCGCCCGACGTTCCGCTCGGTTGCGCCGGTGTCGTCTCAGGTGGGCGACCAGCCGATGCGAAAAGATTTGGCACACACTCCGGCAGCCGTCCGAGGTGAACAGCAGAAAGATAAACATTGTTATCGCTTGCCACCTCGCCCGCCTGGTTTTGGCACTCACGCGTCTCCCGGTCTGTCTCTTGGGGATCTTCACAAACGGCAGCAGCGAGCAGAGTGAGCAAGAGAGGGAGAGAGAGTGCGAGCAAAGAACCGGTCAACCCAGGAACACCGGGACTAGACTAAACTTAATAATTTGACACTTGCTCAAGCGAATCGGCTACTGGCTTTAAAGCATTAACCTTTTTACGTCACTTCACTGGTTTTGGATTGGACCGGAGGAGAAGAAATTGAGTAAGAGAAATTGACACTAAATGACGCTGTCAGAGCGCACCAGCATTTGCTTTACATTTTCTCCCCCGAAAAACGTCCGTCGCGTCCCTCTTACTGGCGCTTAGTGGTGGTTCCTTCACACAAACCGTGTCAACGCACTGTCCTGCACAACACTCGCTGCTGCTACGGGTGATGATGATGATGATGAACTGTCGACTGCTGATGGGTTGATGCTCTCGTTGGTGGCGTTTAAAGTCATCGTCCTCCGTGGTGGTAGTGGTGGCTGTGATTTAAAGTCCGTCCGAAATGGATTGATATAGAGTACAGCTTCACGCTTCACGATGTCTCTCATCCGCTCGGGACTATCAGTTGAACTCAACTGGCGACGCTCACGTCACAGCAGGTATGTCCGACCGCCACCGTGGCTGAGTGGTCCAGTGTTGCGCAACAACCGAGTTCGTTCTCGGCACCGCTTGGTGTTGAGTTCATTTTGAGAAGAACACGGCCGAGGATGTCCTGCGAGAATGAACTCGCACACAGCAGCGTGGTATAGGGGCCATAATTCTCGCCGTTGTTTATGTGCGCTCCATGGAAAAGGTGCTCATGAATATCGACCTTTTGCTCGTGCCGTGGGCGCCTCCATCTCTCCTCGCCAGCCGAGATAAATTGTAAACGAGATCAAAAACAAGGGAAAAACATCGATAAAAGCCGGCCCCTGGAGTCGAGCTGGATGAAACCACGGAGCAACGTCCGTCCGTTATTTGTTTATGCTGACACCTTTACCCTCGCCCGCTGCGTCGCTGGTATGCTCGGTCGGAGGTCGATAAGAATTACAGAATTCTGATTGGACACACACGCCAACACGCTCTGGTTTGGTGTTGCGGCAACAACAAAGCGTCTTCCTTCTTCGATTCCAGGTTAGTTACTTCAGCGAAACGACCGGGTCTCGATATCTATTTTGAAGATTCGACTTAACGACTCCGGATCCTGGTCCGGGTCCGGGTCCTGGTAATGTACGTTGGGGTTTTGTGCGATGAAAGATAAATAGCAAAGTAGAACTACTCCTTACGGTCCGCTGCGACAAAACCACTGGAACGTAAGGTTCTGGAACCATTCCACCGGTGGCGTTATCTCGTGCGCTAGTGTGACACCTGAGAGTCAAGTCAACTTCCACTCGCCCTCTCCAAGGTAGGGGCTTGGCTTATGAAAACAATCTCCCATCACCTGACCCCGAGGCGAGGCGGCCCCAGTACTGGAGGTGAAGTCTGGCGAGCGACACGATGTAGTCGAATTACGTAAAACCCGATACAAGGTCTCAGGAGATGGTGCGATTCCGTACAAGTGTGCGAGTGGATGTCGTTAGGAAGTTGCTTTCTCAACTACTTGCAGTGCCTCAGTGCGGTGCCGGGAAGCTTCCAGCAAAAAAGGGCATCCGGGGCGGTAGGGAGACCTCGAAGTCTCGAAGGAGACGAAGGAGCAGAGGGGGATCTCATCCTCCCTCCGGGCTCATCTTTATTGCCTTCAAGACATCGTTAAGTGATTACGACCTTCTGCTGCTGCCTCCATAGGCGCCATGCTCGCCCATAGAGCGAGAGGGAAACGTATGTAAAAGGCCCAAGTGGAAATCAAGTAAGGTGTACTTAATTTACTCTCTCTCGCTCTCGATGGGCGGTGATGTCCCCCTCAGCCCAGGGCCGCTGCCATTCGCACGTTCACCAGTAGGCCGCCATCCGATATTGCTCTTGATCTGCTGCTGCTGCTTCTGCTGCTTCTGCTGCCAGATGCTGCGAAACGATGAGCACATTTTTCCCATTAAGTCGTTTCATTTGACTTCCTGCCTTCTTCTTCTTCTTCTTCTTTTGCTTCTGCTTCTTTTGCTGCTTCTGCTTCTGAGGATCTGAGGTGGTCTCGTAGGCCAGGACCTGGCACCTGGCTGATCGCCACCACTGCACGCTGTATGGATGTCACGAAATCCTCTTAACCATTATGGCTCATTCAGCTCAGACGCTCTCATCCGTTAGCTTGAATGGGGAGGGGGAAGGGCTCAGCTGGGCATGTCAGCAGGCACACTGCTGGGAAGAGATTTGATTTTTAATAGCAACTGGTGTGCCAGGGTCGTGAGGATTTCACATGCCAGTGAGAGAGAGAGAGGGAACGGGAGAAAGGTTAGTTCATAAAACAGGCAGAGTGTTATCGTTCCTTGCTGGTGAAGAAGCGCCCTTAAAAGGCATAAAACTGTTTTATCTGATTCGTTAACAGAACCTAGCGGATTCATTATTCATGCTGGATCAATACTGG
This sequence comes from Anopheles aquasalis, assembly GCF_943734665.1. Classification (NCBI taxonomy): domain Eukaryota; kingdom Metazoa; phylum Arthropoda; class Insecta; order Diptera; family Culicidae; genus Anopheles; species Anopheles aquasalis. Next base: position 51,452,469 of record NC_064878.1, on the reverse strand, counting down.
GCTCTTGCTTTCTTCTGCTTTAGAGTGATCCAGCTCTGTTGCTCAACATACCTACCGGATTTGAGGTCACATAAAATGAAATGAATAATGTAGGTACATGATATGAACGATTGAGAAGAGATTAAAGACTTTAAGCTGCCAGTTGAACTGACACCTAGAGGATGCCATTCTTCGAACAAGAACCGCTTAGGAGCACTCCAGCTGTGTGTCCAGCCCGATTCGAAGCGGCGTAATTAGTGTGAAAGCAACTGCCCTTGCTACTGCAGCACCGCCTATCACTCCGAAACCGCCTTCTTCCGAATGTCATAAAATAGCCTCGAGCGAGGCGTGACTGCTATTTTTACGACTACCGGAACAACTTCTTTTCGATGCCGATGGAAGACCTCCCCCCGAAAGACGGACGAACATCCTTTTAAGGGGGCAGTCGTTACGCAAGGAACAACATGAAAGCATCATTAAGCAAAACGACTGGCAGCAACAATCTTCCAACCGAGCAGTTTCGTTTTCTCCCTCAGGGCGTATCGGTGGCATTACCACGAGCGAACAGTGATCATTACCATTCGTGTACAGGACCGGAATGATTTACTTTACTAAACCACCATTCCACCATTGGTCCTCCCTTTGAGACCAATGCCTCCAAAAAACACGCGCGCCATCTTAACGAGGTAATTTAATAGCCCAAAAGGGCGCAAACAAAGTGCAACTATTCCATGCTGGGAGTCGCCGTGAAGGAGTGTGACTTCGCGAAGCATTAAAATCACTTGCCCAACTGCACCGGAGCAGGGAGAAGGGCACCCGAAACATTCGCACGTAGCACGTGCGCTTCTCAGTTCGTAGTCCGCGTAGTCCAGGAGGGAATCTTAACGCTCATCGGTGCCAAAGCTTTAATGGCATAAAAGCTCATTATTTCACGATTCATAAATTTCTCCTCGCTACCACAGCACTGCTGGTGCTTCACTACTGCGGTGTTGCGTGGATAAATGGGGAAGAATGTTTATGCTTATGCGCCAAGGAGCACAGCGAGGAGTGAGCTAATGTGTCGTTAACATTTTTGCCCCCTCCCCACCCCAAAGCGTCGTTTGAATGATGAATAGTTGTCGCCAAAGTAAATGTTAATGCGATACTTAATGCCTCTGTCGGGTCCTAATGTGTCTGTAAGTCGTTTTCGAACTTTTGTGTTGTTGAAGAACCTCGAGAAATGAGAGAGAAATTAACTAGTAAGATCCCAATGCCGAGATGTTCAATATTGCGTTGATAATGAAAAGTTATGCTAGTGTGAACTGATAATGTGTCTCACACATTGTTAACCGACTTGCAATACAATTTATGTACCCAAAAACCATAAACGAAGCGAACGAGTGGACGCTGAATGGTTTATCTCGAACCCACGAATCTCGATCTCGATCAACGACGATGCGGTC
>NC_064878.1:51443548-51446048 GCF_943734665.1 Anopheles aquasalis | reverse complement strand
ACAGCGCACAAGCTGCTGCTGCTGCTGCTGCTGCTGCTACAAGATAAAGCAAAGATGCTGCCGCTTCATAAACAGTTACCTACCTTCTGCGGCAGTTCCTCTAAAGGTAATTAAAATGCTGTATGGTTTATGTATGAGCGGTCAGTTGCTTGGAGCACCACCAGTAGCTGCTGCTGCCTTCAGCCACCGAGCAACCGAGTACCGGTTGAGGTTGAGAACAAAAGGCTTACGCCAAACGGCACATCAATTCAATTACAGTGTATCCGCCGTGAGCAGGAAACATGGAAAAGCTCTTACAACACACCCCTACATTTTGCATAACCGGATGTTCTTACAGCAAAAGTAACCAGCACCGGAACCGGGCGGCGTGTGTTCGGTTCAAGATATCGAGCCCAAACCGCCACAGAGCAAGCTGCTCTCTATAATATGGCCTCTCTTTTCTTCTCTCTCTAGGGAGCAACACACAAAAAGAAGAGAAAAGCAACGTGCCTGCCAGCATGCCTGCCGGACATCCGTTTAGTATTCCGTTTAGTTCAAAAACAGACGAAGACTGGCTGCTCTTCCGAGGAGATTGCCAGCAAAACGGAATCGCTACGGTGCCAGCGGTTGGTTTGGTGATAAATGGTCAACGAATGGTCAGACAAAACGGGTCGATTGAAACCTAGGGAGTGATATCTCAACCCTAACTCGCTCGCTCGCTCGCTCGCACCACCAAAGTCCGACGGACTGATGGCCATCGACCGAGCTGATGCATTCCACCGAGGGAAAGATTGAAACTTCTCGTTGTGCGCCCCCGGGGAGTAAAACATGCCACATATTTGCATTTCCCAGCCCTAAAACCGTGGCCGCCTAATCGTTGGTGGTGCTGCCAGCCAAAAATACCAACCAACCGAGACCGAGAGTTCCGAAAAACCTCCTAATCCCCGTATCGTAAGGAAGTGCATCACAGGAGAAGCAACAAAAGCAACGCATGGGCACCCTTTTTGGGGGAGGGAAAACGTACGTAACCGATGGTCGACCTCAGCACCATAAACCGCACACACAATGCTCATGACCTCAGAATTCACACCCCCGAAAGGGAGGCAGGGGTGTTTCCCGACACCGAATAGTGGTGTTTTACATATGCTCACACTCTGGTCACTTGGCGCACCGAGCGCTCTGTGTATTGGTGGTTGCAGTTAGTTTGCGGTCAGTTTTAGAGCACTTTTTGCTCTCTCTTTCTGTCTGTCTGTATCCTCTAAAAACTATTCCCCCAACACGGTACATTAGAGTTTAGCCCCGGGGTTGTTTTTTTTTTGGTCAGCAGCAAACCCACCACGGAACGATGGCAAACATATGAAACTTTTACACTGAATAATGTTGGCAGAGGCATCCCCTTACTACCGGCGCACGGTTGCATGCATATGTCATCAGCCCTGGCTGGTGGCCACTGTCAGGGGGCCCGATGATTTATCGTATTTTTCGGACGGCGCCCCTTCCACACACCCCTGCCACCCCCCAAAAATAGACTAGCGGCCACTTTTATGGCTCTCCTGGCTCGCTACTCCTTGTTATTCACGATTTTTATTTATGGCGCCCACCAGTGAGGACGAAAATCGATCAAAAAGTTTTACGGAATGTGAATTCGCATCATTTTATGGCCGCGAAATGGTGGCTTTGTGGAGGGCGGAGAATGGCGATCGATTTTTCGAATCCGTTTTCTGTCACCGAAAAGCTCGGTTTTTTATTAGCTTGGCAGACACACATACACATGCTAGGAACTTCATTGATGAACCATCGTGTGCTGGGAGCTCCGGTTCATGCGATCGCTCATGCTATTACTTCCCTTCATCGGAACTCTGGCTTCCTTTTCATCCGAGCCTTTATGTCCTTGCATGTATGACGCTCTCTCTCTTTCTTCTCTTCTCTTTTATGGAGAGCCTCTTCTTTATACGTTCGCATTTCCGTAGGTTCCGCTTAAAAGGCTATAAAACAGACATTTCCCCTTCAGCACGGTGCAACCTATGGCAACGGCATGTGATGTCATCGCGTGCAATTAGTGCTGTCAGCCAGCCCAGACAATGGCTGGCCAGCGTGACCATGTTTTAATTTTTATCCCACAACAAGATTTATGACCAACATGTTGTCGTCGAAACCGAGACAGAAGCGAGACAGCATCGAGCGAGTCCAATTTCATTCAAATTTCCTGTCGGCACCCCGGGGCAGTGGTCCACAAAACAAAGACCAGGGAGGAATGATGATCGTGAAAAATGGAGAGCCTTGACGTGCGTATGAAGGTCGCCAAAATGAAAACAAATCCCACAACTTCAACGAACCATTTCCGGTTTTTCGACGGTCAATCTCGGCAATTCGGACCGGAACGGTTAGTGTGGCCGAGGTCACCGAGAGTATTCGTTCCGCTTTGTTCCGTTTTTACTGCTTCACCATCAACAACAACGACTGAATGGCCGAATTGTTCGCAGGTTGTTTTGGCAAACTGTCAACGGAAAGTACTCCAACC
>NC_064878.1:51421048-51441048 GCF_943734665.1 Anopheles aquasalis | reverse complement strand
TATCCCATTAGGCGGGTGCGTGGGTTACGTTCCATTATTTGGTATTCGGTGCGTAGGCACGCGCACAATCACGCTGCGAACGATACCATGCCATCAAAGCTAAACAGACCACCCCCCTGGTGTGCCCACCAACACCCCCATTCAATGACAGCATTCCGCAATTTCGCTGCTCATTTCAGAACTTGTTTCCTGCCTTTCGCTTCGTTACCTTTGCTGCTGCTGATGCTGCGTGAGCGCTCAGCAAGCCATGCTCTCCATGGCGGCGTGCTTTGGCAGGCAAGGTACGGAATCCGCTTTCTCAGGGACACCCCCGAGATGGTTGGCTGGCCCGTCTGGATGATAATTTCGAAACAATGGCCCCCGCACAACGACGACGATGGTGACACTGGTGGCATTGCCAGAGAGAGAAATTTATCCCGCTCCGGTGACATAAATACAAGCCCGGAAGACGGATGAAGACGAGCGTAAGCCCCCCCCCACCCCCCACCCCCGGTACGATACGAACAGCGAGATGGAAATGCCAGACGACGTCACCGACGACGACGACGATGACGACCTGGACCTGGGATGAGACAAAGTTTTTGGGAGAAGCGTCGCAGGAAGAGCCGCAGGCGTGCGAGTTGCGCTTGGACGCACGCAGGAGCGTTCTGTTCGCTGCTGTTGACATTTTGACATCCGGAAAAGTGTGTCTCTCTCTCTCTCTCTCGGGCTTCGTCTTGCCTCCTTGGCCACCATGCGCTGCTGTTTCACTTTGTCAAGCCGATTGTCTCGAGGCTGAGGATCTCTGTGGCAGGCAAGTTGGACGATAGGCTGGCATGGCATGGTGGCATGCAGCACTCCGGTAAAGTCCGCTGTCGTCCGTGACCGTGTGGTGTCCGTCGGTCGGAGATACAGTCCGTTGATGCGCCCGGTTACCGGCTGGTGAACGCCTAATTAAATTCGAACGGTGCCACCGTCTTGCATCTTGTTTGCTCTCTACCATCTCCTCTTTGCCGGTTCGTCGCTGTGTTTGCTGAGCCGACCAACGATGGTGACAATGTGGCCGAAGCTACTGAAGTAGTACAATGCTAGCAGCGCAAACACGGTGCAGCTGCTTTTGTATCTAATTAGCGGTGATGGTGTGATGAACGGCATTGACACAATAGCGGTCAACGGCACCGTCGACGGAGAACTCGGAAGAATAAGAATCGTAAATTAGTTCATGAGGCACTTTATTCGACATTTTGCTTCTGAAATGTGAGTACCGATCGAGCAATGCTGCCAAAGCTCCAGCCAATCACACCTTCTAAGCATTCTAGATCACTTTTCATCGAGCAACTTAAATCGACCTATTTTGAACCACATGTTAAAAATAAATATCAATTAAAATATAAAAACTTTCTGTAGCTGTACTGCTTTATAAAAGAGTTGTGCAAACAAACTATCTGCCAGGAACTCGACATTTTACAAACTCATACTTCTTGGTTGAATTTAATTTAATATTCAACTAATGTTTTTGTAATTGGCTCTCTCGATAGCAACGGACTCGTTTGTATTGCTCCGATGCCACTTCTCCTATTAGGTGTCGAGTACTCGATGCAATACAATTTCATATTCATCGATTCCACTCGACACCAACGGGTTGGCCGCTTTTTGTGTCCCCGGGATCAAACACAGCTGATTGATTCCACTCACTCACGCGTACAGCACGTTGATTAGTTATGAATAGCGTTGCATTTGTTCCCCATGTTACCGTAATGCAAAATTCGATTAAACTCTCGCGTAATAATTACAACGTTCACAAACAAGGGGTAACGTTTCCACTAAACCGCACCCATCTCGTGCGTGCGGAACTCGTGCAATGAAATGGCCGAGTACGGTGCACGATGGTCGATGATTAAATTAAATACCGTGGCGCACCAGCCGGCGGACCACAAATCAAACAGCTCACCGAAAGCAGTAGGCAATTTTCCAGCGAATTTCCGTCACAAAACTAACGACTACCACCGCTCGCTCGCTCGCTCCCCTCCCTGGCGTCCGGCATTCGAATTTGTGGCAATACATTTTCATACATTTCCAATGGAGCTCGAAATGAGTGCAGCGATTCCAGCCCATCCAGAACGAGGGAGTGAGACCCCCCACCCCCTCTACACCGAGGGCCGTGGGCGACACGAAACCGACATGAATATTCAATTCCGACCAAATTTTCACACCCATTCAATGCTTCGTCGAACCTTTTTCTGTCGGAGTCCAAGTCCTCTCTCTCTCTCTCTCGCCCCGTCTACCGTCTTATGGTTTTTCGTTTGATTTTTCCTTTTTCCTTTAATCCCAGGTGGTAGAGAGATGGAACAGGATGCTCCGCTTTTCCGGTGTACCGATCCTACCTTCCATTTGCTGGCGATTCCTCAAACAAACAACCAACCAATTTCTTCCTGCCAGTCTGCACTTCTGAGGGAGGTAAGGCTAAGGTAGCGCCCGGAAGTGCACCTCCACTCTCACCCAAAAATCGCCGCATTCCCGGTGAAAACGAAATTTTGTGACAAATCGAATTTGTCCATTGAATATGCAGCCGGAAATGGGGAGCAAATGAAATGAAACTGTGTAAATTCTTGCCGTCTCGTTGTGCCGTGACCGTGGCGCAGAGGGGAGAGAACAGCAATTCAATTATTCCGCATTGTGGTTGGTTGGCTGGCTGGCACGTTGGTGTGGTGCCACCACCATCGATATGGTTGGCATTCCTGAGCGATCCGCATTCTTGTTTTGCTGCCGTATGCAGCAGCACGAGGAAGCACAACAATAACATTGGCTAGTGGTTGCGCTGGTAAAGGATTTAATGTGGAATTCGCTCACCACCAATGCAACCCGGTTCATACGGTACTGTGCTCGATGCAAAGCAAAACAACCTCATTAACATCCATCAATAGAGCTACTAGAATCAACGTAGCACAAAGGTTATGGTAATGTGATGTATTATGTAGGCATCTTCACATAACCTTTTCGGGTTAAAAGAGATGTTGGAGTTGATAGCACTGCGTGAAAGCTCTCCTGCAAATGTATGTTTTAAAAGCTTTCCGATGACACAAGAGCCGATGATAACGCAGCGAGAGAGCTGGATTACAATCAATTGAGGCCTATTCATGTGCTAATTCGTTCGTCATTAGCAGGCTTACCATCATCAAACAAAACCAGGCAGCAGCATGAAGTCCTGTTTGTTTTTTGCTAAAGCATTGTGCATTGCTAATTAAAATATGATTTAACGTTAATCATGCTCATCAGGCAGCGGATAATATTTCAAATGTTCCGCCGCAGGTTATGATCCTTCCATTTAAAAATAAACTCATCGCCATCAGCAGTGCGTATGTGTGTTTGACTCTTTCAAGTGATTGAGATGTGAATATCAAAAGCCGAACCCATCCATCACGGTCAAACAGCAAAAAAAAAACTCATTTTTAAGCATCCACAAACAAGCATACATCATCATTCCACGCCTCCCCAAACGAAGGTCTGAAGGGTTGCGTGACCCTCGGTTCATCATGTCCTCTCCACCCATCACACATCTGCGTGAGCGAAAGCCCGGGCGTGTGGGTGAGGTTATGTTCACCAGACACCCTTTTAATTTCTCTGTTGACTATCTCCGGTCACAGTTCGAGTTGTTCTTGTAAACACCGGGAAGAGAGTGCTGTGAGTGATCGACACTCCACGCCAGCACCGCCCCCCCCCCCCCCACCCCCCACCGAAAGTGTCATTGGGTCAGCATCAGCATTCATCAAACAATACCGAACCAATCACATCCATGCCCAGGGAAAGCATTGCATTGACGCTCTGGTTGCGACCGCACAGCTCAGCGCTTCCAACAAGTGAACTTCACCCAACCACCCACTCAAGCTAACGCGTTCGCAAACACAAACGAGTAGTGAAAAGAACAAAGGACCAACCCCAACTCAAACTCTCATACATCACAAAGGGGTTGCGTTCCCCTGTCCCTTTTTTTCCTTCTACGATTTGAATGCCATAAAAAGCTCGTTCGAAGGATCACTTCCGGTCGGGCGTGTCCATGTGTGGCTCGGTGTGTGATATTGTGCAATGTGATAAACATGTATTTGCGCCCTCTTTCGCTCTCTTTCTCACATACTATCCCCATCTATCGTATCTATCGCATCTATCTTCCCTCGGCATCCATTTCCAACCTCATGGAGCCTCATGGAGCGGAAAGGCATCGCAAAAGGTCCGGATGGGAATATTTACAAATATCAGATGGCAATGAATCCCGAGCTGGGCAAATATCCAACTGCTTCTCCTCTTCCTTCTTCTCTTTCCAGCTTTCCAACGGTGCCTGCTTCCGCAGAATGATGAAGTAGGTCAATTAAAAAGGCGCTCGAAGGCAAATTAATGTCGGTGTGATTTGCAGAATCAACAGAACCGACAAAAAAGGAGGGCGTCGCGCAATCCATGTGTGCAGGGCTGGCCCATTGGCACACATTGCAATGGCAAACTGAAACGGTGCTAGTTGCTCTCTGTTGGTGGTGATGGAGGGAGAAAGGGCTTGAAACAAATATTGATCCAAAAAGGCACAACGCAGAACAACACGAACCGGAGCGCAGAAGAACTACGAATGGGGCAGAGGGATACAGTTTATGCCGGACAAAAGGGACATCTCTGGCAACCCGGCGAGGATAGTCAGCGTATTATGGTGCTTTTGTTTTTTTGGCTCCAACATTTATTTATTTTCCAAAGTCATTTGCACTCAGTCAAAGCACAGTCCGCCATCGGAACAGCCCTGTTGGGCTCACAACTGTTAGCCTCGGACAGGGGTCCCTGCCTGCAGGAAGAATCGAGGATGAAAGGAACCATTTGGGCGTTCATAATGCGCTTCCATCTCGTGTTTCGCTCGGAAAGCGAAAAGCGCAATCGGAAAAACGGAATTTCGATATCGTTCCCCGGAACCCCGCCGTTATCATCTGTGGTGGCACTTTTGGGCCTTAAAAGGAATATGTGGCTGATGCCCGGTGCCAACTTTTGTTCCTAAAGCCCCTCGTTGGTCTGTTGGAGCCCATCTTATCCACGAGGATTTCTTTGTTCCTCTTTCACCCCATTCCACGTGCTGGAGGAAAGAGGAACTCTCCCTACTGCGGAGACAGCAGACAGGAAGTGTGGTCACTGATCGAAGTAAAACTCGATTCGTGAAGCAGAAGAAAGTAGAGAAAAGAACATGAGAACGAAGCAACAAAACACAAGATGGCACGATGATGATTATGTTCCGTTCCTGATTGTGCCAAGATGTGTCGCCGTCCCAAGTTACCGATGGGCGTCAGGGCGATGGACAACTGCTTGAAATCATATCGGATGATGGCATTTTTTCCACTTGTCCTGTCGTAGCACGACGAAGCAAGCCGAGAAAAATTGCTTCGAAAGTCTTTTGTTTCGTTGTACCATTGTCCAGCTGGCTTTTTGCGATGCCATCGGATGTCGGATGCCTTGGAGACACTTGAATGTGACGCGAAAAGAAGCGCTTAGCACACTCTCACACGGCTTAAGGTTTCCAGTTCCATTACACATTGAATGGTATCGAGTGAATGGCGCACCAGCGTGTAGGTGCACGTCATAGCAAATGTTTATGTTGAGCATCATTCCAAAGAAAATTCAATCATCATTCTTACAAGCATCGTGCACGCCTTCATCTACCACGTGTAGCTTCGAAGTAAATGGCACAAAGAATGGGAAAAACACCATCATCAACATTATGTTTAACATTGTTCACTTACAAGCCCCATGTAACAACATCGTACAACTAGCTACATTACATCGACGACCTCGTACAGCAGCTGCTGTTGTGCTGCTGTCCTACGACACCATCTTCCCGAAGTCATTGAGCTCAAACTTTTGCGCCAGACGAGGCGCGCCTATTTTCATGTGTTCCGGTATTCAGCAACAATTACACTGGAACCCGGTGAAGAGCTCACTTCCAAGTCAGCAAGTATCACGATGTTTTTGAAGCATAAAAGACCAAGAGCGACCACCGACGTTGCCGTTGTGTTGCGTAGATAAGCGCAACACGTTTTGTTCGATCCAAAAACTTTATGCTAACCCACTGCTTTCAGGTTCAGGGGATGTTATGGAGTGAGAGGGATCCGTTGTGTTTCCAACATGTCTTCAGCTGTTCTACCCCATCCTCAGTTTTCCCACGAGAAGCAACTATTAACAAGGAAACCTCGGATTTTGGGAGCTGCTGAGGTACAAATAAACACAAAAAATCCATGCTCCCACTGCTGGCGATGGTGAGCTTCACTTATCACAGCCAACCAGCCACCGCTTAAAGGTAAGTGTGTTAAATTCCACTCATAAATCAGAAAAGAGGTTGCACGGTACGTGTGAATTGTGGTTCTTTGAAAAAAAAAAAGAAGCAACAATAAAGAAACATCTCCGGATGGTGTGCTGCGTGAAAAGCGAGATTGGAGAGAAAAACTCCCCGACTCCCCGACTCTCCGGTAGCATTTTTCACTCTCAATTACAGTGCAACCAGTTCGTGCAGCTTTCCCTGTGGACGCCGGTTTCTTTTGGACCGTGCCTCCGGTATCCGGTGTCGGTTTCTTCGAATTTCCACAAACACCTTTCGCGCGACACCAACATCAACACCGGTGGGTGGGAAGCGTGTTGTGGCGCTGAAAGGTTGAATTCATTTTTAGAATCATTTCTCAAAAAAGGATGACCGGTTGTTGTTGTTGTTGTTGTGGCTGCTGTTTCTGGGATCTTGTATTCACTTCGGTTCGGTCGACGAAGCATCTGAGGCATTTGTACCGAAATAAGGCACGCGAAGAGAATTTTTAAAAAGACCCCGAACCCTTTTTAATCCCCGTGGAAGATCGAGTACTCAGTATTCATGGCAGCGGCCGCTCTAGATCTTTTCCTCTTTGTCCTAATTTGCTTCTTTGCCCTCGCCACACTCTCTCTTTCGTACGGTTCGCAATTCCTCCCTAATAAATCCTCCGAGTCTGGGTCCAACAATGTGTATAGCCAAGAAACAGCCAGCGTAGGCCGGGTTCTTAACAAGAATTTACAAACATTCGTATCATTTGAAGTGGAAAATGTGTGCCTCGCCGCTCCCATGTTTTGTTGTTTCCGTATTTTGTCATTATTGTAACGGGTAAGTCCTTCCGGCCTGGTGACGACCAGGCTCCTCTTTTCAGGCGATGCAGAACGACTTCGTTCGAGAACGAACCCCGCAGGCCTTGGGGCAAATTGTCAGCCCAAAAGGGCCAGAGTTTCGGGTGCTGAGTGGTCTAGCTTTCGCTGTCCGGTTCCACCCCACCACAACACTCCCAACTCAAAAAAACACCTCCGTATCTGACAATCCGAAACCAAACGCCCTGACCGAGCCGACCCAAGCAAACCGTCTACGAACACAAATACTTCCTGCCAGACGGTGGTGTTGGTGGTTGTGGATTTGCATTTCGACCCCTTTTCCGGCCAGCCCGTGCCGGCCTAACCAAAAATGGGGTCCCCTCAAAGCCCGGGAAGAGGGTGCAAAGGCCACATCCGGGTACCATTATTCATGGCACTTATGCTCATCGGAACCGCAATCCTCCGGTTTCTTCTCTGTCTGTCGAGTGCACATCGGGCCATCGGACCATCTCCAGTTTTCATTCTTTGCCCAAACTTGTGTAATGTCCTTTCCGGCGGTTCGAAGCGGATCCAAGTACGCCATTACGGGTGGCATTCCATGGCTGCTCGTCCTTCACATCCCACATGCAAGTGTTTGCAAAGATCAATAGAAAGCATCTAGCCGAACTTCAACTCGAGCAAAGCGCCAAAATGGCATGCTGATGCCAGAATGTGAACAAATTTGATGTTTCCCCCCGGCCTCACTCTCGCTCTCTCTCTCCCTTTTTACTGCTAGACGCTTCGGTTCCAATTTTGGCTGGTGGTTGTTTCATGAGAATTCCATGCGCCTTGCGATGGTGCAACATCATGGACGGTCCACAGGCCAAATCTCGTCCTCCTTCGTACTCTTAAGTGCCGTAATGTAATTTTATCCACAGCTTTCGTCATTGCAGGGCAGTGTTCTAATTGGCAAACCGGCATTCTGCAACACTTTAACAGCAAGAGAGAGATAGAAAGGAACGGAGGGAGTGCGGTTCAACGTGGTTTTCGGGTTTTTGGAAAGTGTTATGGTGCTCGTTATGGCGTTGGTGATTTGCTTGCACATCCGAGGTTAGTGGGCGAGGAGATGACCTTTTGCAATCGTCATCCCCATTACTGAGGACTATTGGACTGATTTTGAATGGGATAACAATAAAGTCTTTCTTCAATTCCTTATCTAATGCTTAGATGTTAGTGACTTTACGCAGGAAATGCTGCTTCCTTATGATTTGACTTACTTTCAGTGACTTGTAAATTGGGAAACCATTATCTGAAATTTGAATTTCTCCCTTTGCGGGTCAGCAAACAAAACTTTTCTTTAATAAACCACGACGGTCACGGCAACAAGAATGCCGCTTCCGCATCATCTCATCATCATCGCCAACGCCGCCGGTGACTAGCGTTCGTTCGTTTAATGAACAGCCAAACATTTAAACTTGTTTGCGGCTAGGGTACGGCTGTCACCTGGCAAAAGTTCCATGGTGGTTCCGTGGCTTACGGTCACCAGGGATGAAGTAATTACTTTCATTCCATCACATCCCACTTCGCAGGGACGTGCACGGGAATGTTTTCGTTAAATACCTTCCAGCATCGCTACCGTTATTTTCAGAATTCAACGACAACGAATGATTATAACTTTGTTCGCTCGCCCTTTTTTGGCTGGAAATGTTTCGTTGTTCCGTTTATCCATTCCCGTTTTCTCCGCTGACGAGCCCGGCGTGTTAATTTTGCATGCTGTGAAGCTGTGAACACCGTAGATCCCGTAGGGGCTGCCGCTGGACAGTTTATTGGCCTCGGTCACACTGCCGAGTGGATATTCACTGTCATGGTGTGTGATAATTGTATCTACATCTTAATAGACTTTAAAAAACATTTCAAAAAGTGCCCTTCATCCCCTCGAGCACGAGGGATTTAAATTCATTTTTATGTTGTCGTCATGCCAGTCCGCTAGGTTGGCGTTCCATACTCCCTACATCATGGCCACTCGATGGTAGAAGGTATTTTTGAATTTCTCAAATTCTCAGATCGGATCGGATGCTTCATTAACATTCCAGACATCATGCGGCCCGGTACTGGCCCTGGAGGCCCTCGGCCGGGAGATGTTTGCAAAAGGGAATGCCACCTACCATTTATGCTACCATAGCCGCTTGCCCTTATCCGTAGTTCATGAGAAGAGACGATTAAATCGATTTCTTCATCATTTGCCGACCTTCTTTGAAGTCGAGGATATAGACGTAAACATGTGTCTTGCGATCGCCTTCCGAGAACCAATTACCCGCAGCACGAGTGGAGTTGAGAAGCGGTAGATTCAATTTCCCTTAAAGCATAGGCCACATGTCAGCAACGAACGCGTCGAAATCGCTGAGAATGGCGTCTGATGCTCAGTCGACGAACGATACCACCACCAGGCATCAAAGGCTCAATCGAGCCCGTGATTCAATCTGCTATTGATTAGAAATTAATCATTTCAGCATCTCGAGAGAGGAGTGAGTTGGTATTAAAATAGCTGCCGTCGTTTTTGGCGAACCATCAAAAGGGCGGTGCTCGATTTCCAGGAGAATATTAATAGAAATATTTAAACCGCTTATTACAATCGATGCTTTTCTGAAAAATACTTTAGAAATAATACCGTTTGAAGTCGAACCGGCTCTTAAGGGCATTGTGTTCCTTATGCTTCAATTCGGAGCAATCCAAAGCCTGTACACCGATATCGGCTACGTATCGGTAACCTTCAGACCCCATCCTCTCTACGTACGTACGACTACGTAACCTTCAGAAACATCCTCTTTCAAATACTATGCTTCGTTAACAATATTTTCTATAGCGAATTTGCATCACAAACAGTGATTTTTCATGGAATGCTTGTTACGGGTTTCGAAAGGTAACAAAAAAATGGAAAAAGATATCAACATAATTCGATCCACAAGCCTTTTGGGCACAATTATAAAGCGCATAAGGCGATCGAACCTTCAAAGGTATAGCTGCCCTGCCGTGACCACCATGTGGTAACCACGAAATCAAATATGGCTACCCACCGCCTACCACACTGTGGGCATGGGCTGCCAGTTGGTTGCTGCACCGTGTCCATTATTAACTCCATGATCGCCATTCGCTACCACCGTTGTCAACGGCAACAACCGCACAACGTAACCAGAGCATTAATCAGAGAACGCAAAGGCTGATGCTGAAAACTGAAAAGCCAACGGCCATCAAGCGAGTCGAGCGGAGGAGAGCCGTTTAATTGATTTTTTATTCATTCCACCACGTGAATGAGTGATACGCTTTCAATTGAGAGACCAGTTTTTTAATTAACATGATGAATTATGGCTATCATCGATTGATTGTGTGGCGAAAATGCGTTCAGTACCTTACTTGGAAGTAGTCGCTTTTAATGTTTATATGTTTTTTTAAATCGAGAAAAAGGCGAGCTGAAATAAAATTAAATGCATTCGTGAACTTGTCTGCGGCCATGCAAAATCCTATTATTTTATTCTTTTAAAAAAAAGTACCTAAACCTCCCTCTTCACAGGAACTCGATTTTTCGAGCTACTGGTTACCAAAAAAAAAAAAACTGGAAGACAATAACTTTTCGTGCCATTATTTTTTTTTTGTTGGAAAGTCATTAGTCCACAAAGTTACCGTGAGGCTTAAACGTTTAAAGTACCCCCGGGCGGGGTTGTGTCTGCCGTCTTCCACCGATTCACCGAGAAACCATTTCCCGATCCCGGAAGCTGGCGCTGGCTGGCGAAAACTTTTCCAGCGTTAAAAGAAACGCAAACCATCGCTGCGTCTCAAATTGCACGAAACTTGATCCAACCGGACACTTTGAGCCGCTAGAAACGACGACGAACGCCGAAAGCTGGTCATTTGTTATTATTCCCCATTAATCCAATGGTTCCCTTCACTTTATGCGAGTGCGACGATGTGAAAGTGATGTTTCATCCTGCGAAGCTCCGAAACCGTGCTCCGAAAACCGTTTACCGCGACAGTCAACAAACAGACACGATAACGACCGTGCACGAGTAGCGAAGCGACCACAAACCTGACTTTTCATCTGCAACAAATTCACAAAAAAAACAGCCACAGTTCGTGACAAACAGGACCTGGAAGCTTCGCTCAACTCAGCTCGAAAGGAAAGGCAAAGGTCCTTTTGGTCCCAAGGGCCGGATTGGTTGTGATTTGCATTTACAATTTACATCGAAAAACTGCAGCAACATCCTTTCTCACCCGAGGATGGTGGCAAAAATATAATAATTGAATATCGTGCCAACCACCGAACGTCACAGTCATCAGCTGCAGCGCTACCGTGGCCTCTTCTGGGTACGTGCTCTATGCATTCAAAGGGAAGCTGGTGAGGGCACCACCGAGAAATAGTTTTGTAAAACACCCCTGTGCTGTACGTGCCTCGCAGCTACAAGGGAATTCCCAGTCGCTCGCCGACGCCTTTAGCTGATTGTTATCCAGTGCATGCAAAACTGGTAATTGGCTGCTGTTGAGGCAAGTGCGCTGCTCACGCCAAGTGGAGCCATTGGCAATCGAAAAGCCACTCTGCCTTGACTCGAGAGCAGGAATGTGGCCCATTTTGGGGCGATTTGCACGAAGCGAATTATTCTTCCATCTCCCTTCCCATGTGATCGACAAACAGCCGTGGAGGATAAATGGAAAATGGTGATGGAAAATTAAAGAACTTACTGTTGTTGGTGGCCGCGTACACACGTGTTGCATGGGTCCGACGAGGAAAGCCAATATGGTTATCCTTCTCCTTCATCCCCTGTCCACTAACCACTAATCTCATCGTGTGGTATCCCTGAGCCAACCGGGCTAGTGGTTAAGCTTGGTTTTTCGGTGAAAACCTATTTGCATCATCGTAGCCACCATCATCATCAACACTGGTGCGCCATTACGCCTTTTCAGCGAGTTTCGGCTTTGGATGAAAAATGTTGCAAGCACCCTTGCACATGATTTGCACAGTGATTCCATGGAAAGGACAAAATTGAACTGATTGAACCTGATTAATGCTACTGTTGCACCGGTTTGTTGCGAATTTGTATCGATTAACTGCTGAATTTCTTACTTTTTGGATGGCTTTCATTAATTATCCTTATCGAAAAGGTTACTAGGGCAGAATTCTTCAGATATGTTCGTATATTTGTTTCCATTTCCCTTTCTGTTTTGTTGTATTTACTAGTCTAACAGATCACCTAAACTAAGATGAAGTAGCAACTCCATTAGATTAACTTTCTAAGTACATTTTTCAAAGGAAATCTTTTTAAACGAAACACCATTCTGCCCTCCGTCAAATATAAAACAACGCCACAGTGCCACTAGTCCGCGGTCTCACACCTGAGCAGCTCAAAACCGGCACCGTTTCATCGCTGGCGCGCCACAGGAACGCAGCTACCTTACCGACGGACCCCTTTTTTCTACATTTTATTTTTCTGCCACCGCACCGCATTTTCCACTTTTCATTTACCGCTCTCTCGTGCACGGGCCGTGGCGCAAATTTATGCAAATTGAATCATCTGAACCAGGTGCTCGATGGCGTTTTGTTGGCGAGGTGCATCATCACCATCACCACACCAACCTTTCGGCATCATCGTGTCCTCGTGACAGGCTGCAGGTTGCAATTTTCGGCAATCGCGACACCAATCACCACTTGCGCATGACCTAAGCAGGACCGGACGGCGCGCAAACACACGACGATGCATCATTACGATGAATTTATCGGAAAGAGACCGAGCTCCGCGAGGTCAAATGGTGGACACACGCGCGCGTCGAGATTTCGTTGATGTGTGAAATTGAAAATGATTTTGCGTACAACTTGTGCATTCGCGTGGTGGTGCTGCGTTCGCATGAGTTTCGCTTTGATTTATTTGATTTTGGGAGCGCATTTCACGGATTCGAAATTAAGCTTTAGCCAACCGCAACCAAACGAACGAAATAAATCAAAGTGTCCAGGGATTGTCCAGGCAGATCCAGCAGACCGTTCACCGAAGACACATACACACTATAGAGTCATTTGTAGCTTGGTTTTTATTTTCCAATTAATCGTTCCACACCGGTCTGCCCTCGGTGCCACGTACGAGATAAATAATGGCGTTTCGAGGTTTTTGTGGTAGATCCCTTGATTGTGGAGCATTAGAAAGACATTCCACCGACACAGCATCCATTAGTGCAATAAATTTGTCTCTAATGAAACACCTTCTCAATGACAAAACACTCGAGGACGTTCTATACCCCCGGGCCATGCACAAGCACTGATTGCTTCCGAGCAATTGAGCCAGCCTAACGGGCACCACGACGACCACAAATCGATCGACTGGCTGGGGCTGACCGGGCTTTACCGTTCGCCAGGAGAGAACCATAAACAACAGCAGCAGCAGCAGCAGCAGCATCACCACACTGCCGTGCCATCGGATTGGAAATGAAAACAAAAGAAAATGGGAAAATATAATAAAAATGTTTTCTCATTCTCACCCATCCAATCAAGGGCCAAGGCCACGTGTGTGTTTCGTTGGCCAAGAAAAACTCTATCAACCCGTTCCTTTTTTACCGATTCGATCACCAGCCATCGAGAATGCACCGAACGATGGTGATGCGCCCTGCAGCAATGCGGATGGAAAATAAATTAATTTATCAAAGACCCTTCCGGAAGTGGGGGGAGAAGGGCACCGATCACCTCTCCGTCTGTCCACCCCTCCGCCATCATTGATGCGATTGTTTTATGGAGGAAGGATACGCGTGATTCCCATCTCAGTTGCCTCTGTTGCTCAGTGCCAGGACCGGGAGTCGTCCAATCAACTTGTGCGCCTTCTTCGATGGAACGAGTTCCTGAGGTACGCCTGCTTGCCAACGAGTAGTCCCCGTAGTAAGTGAGCTGCCATACTGCAATGCGATGATAATCAATTAAATTTCCTCCTTTCTTCGATAAGAATTCCCCTTTTTCTTTGTCCTGGTGGGGTAGCAAGGCGGATGAGAGCGGATCTGCGTGGTTAAAATATATTAAACACAGATGCATGAGAACGGTCGGAGTGGTGGAACTGTTTCTGCTGCTCCTGCTCTGTGACATAAATAAAAGCTCTTTATTATGTTTCCGGAGTGCACTCGGAAATGGAACACAACCGGGACACTGTGCACGAGTGCACGTGAGCATAGGAACATGTTCTGCGGTGCGGTGCGGCCAACATACGAACGATATGATGAACAATCGCGTCACAACAAACACAGGTTGCGGTCGGGTGGAAGCGCTAATGGCGAGGTGAGTGCTCCTCCTGCCGTTTCCGTACGGTAAAGCGACGGTGCGGCCATCATTATCATCATTTTGTATTCGTTTAACGTTGCACTCGAGTGGTGGAGAACGAGCCGATGAATTATGAGGTGATGAGGCAATGCGCGACTGCACTCTCGGAGGGAGAGAGAACGAGGCATCCGAGCCAGAGTGCACTTGATTGGTGGAACAATTTGGCATAATTAATGTCGCTCCGCCGTCCCTGCGGTTGGAAATGGGGTGCTGTGAGCGGTGTTGGTGAAAAATTGAAATCCCCGATCATCCTCGGGGGGGCCACAATCAATGCTCGGCTCGACGTGGCAACGTGGCCCTGTGACTATCAATCATCGCAGATGCTCCAAATGTATTGGCCGGAAACGGACTGTCGAAAGCTGTCAAGTGGTGGTGGGTACATTGTCCCGTAATCTCACACAAATTGGCTGTATTTCAACGGGCCCAACAATGGAATGCGATCGGCACGCTGATTGGCTCTTGATTATCACTTTTATGGTCAAATATTTTTAAAGCAATTTTACGCGACATGTGAGTGCCATCATGATGGCATCATCGTTAAAACTTCAACACACTTTACGCCAGCAATTTCTCCGCTAGCACCGCCTTTCAAATTATCACACTGAACTTCCGGAATCACGTAATCACACACCTTGCAATCATCACGCAACACACGCCCTCAGTTGTTGCACCTTCCATGCTAGCGGGCATGCAGCAACACCATCTCGCGCCTGATGTGAAGCCATAATCATAGCGATAAATCTCCTCGAAACCCCCATCGCCATCGCTAGTGCTTAAACGACGGTCGGCTCCCGGCAACAATGAACCCACTGGAACGATGCCAAAGCTCCACGCCACAACTCCACACCCTTTTTTCCGGTACGTGCCAGAGCTCGCGCACGGGCAAGCGGCGACTTGTGGCGTAAGTAAATCAAGACGGGCACGCTCTCCTTCGGGCAAGCGATTACGATCGGGAAAACATTGCTTCACACACCACCACCCCTTTCGGAAGAGAGTTCGAGGAAATGCGAGGTGCAACGGGTTACCGGGTTGGAAAACAAACACCCGGCAATGCACACTCGGTCGTTAAAATGTGATGCAGTTAACAAGCCAGCAGGCACGCAGGTTGGTGGCAATGGAGAGCACTTTTTATGCCAAACCCTACCACCAGTCAGCAGCGCGCTTGAATGGCAAGTGAATAACCTACCCATGGACTCTTTGTGGAGGACGATCCGTTGCAAAAAGGGACACAGAAAAAGTCGGTCGAGCAAAAGGGAAATCTACATGTACGCTGGACGCACGAGCACAACTTTCGCCTTCTGGAACAACTTCGGACCGCAGTTCCCGTTCTTCGGACTTTCCGGAGGAAGAATGGAGAAAAAGTGTGGCACGCCGAGCAGCGAAAGTTGCTCCATGGTACGCTGCACTTTAGAAGGGGATTGTGTTCCTTTTGAAATGGCGATCTCTTTCTCTCTCTCTCTCCCTCCCTCTCGTGTTAGTGTTTTCGTTCACTAACAAACGGTAGCGTTTTGTGTCCGTTGTGAATCCGAATCCTCCCCTTACCAGTTCTTTTCTTCCGGCCTGGAACAGCCTGGGTTAACTTTTCCTTCCCCATTTCTAGGGAAACGCTTCACCAAGAAGCATTTTCTGATTTTCGCACCCAAAAAACCCTAACCCCAGCAGCAGCTGCTGCATCATCTGGCGCACCAGTTCTCACTCGTCGCACAGTGGCTTTCGGCTGGCCACAAGGCAGTGGCCAGAGCTCACACAGCCAACGTACGTTTCCGGCTGGCGTGCAAAAGACGTTTTTCTCAACAAACTTCTGCCTCACATACACTTTGGCCGCTCCTGGCTCGAGGCCCAATTGTTTCGGTCTGTTTGGTGATTCGCTCCGGTCGAATGCATCATGCGCCCGGCCAGCAGCCAGTACTAGTAGCAGTAATGAACAACAGGAGGCGAATCGGTGCGGTACGCGGCGTTCCGGCACCAGGCAACTTCCGCTAAGCAAGCACAGTACAGGTTTAAACAATGCTCAGCTGCCTGTTTCGGAATCTTTTCCAACCCTTGTTTTTCCCGGACCAGAAGAGGAAGTTTTAGCTCCGCCACAGGATGCATCATCAAAACCGGAAAGCGATTTACCGAAACATTGCTTAAGGTAGACAATCGACAGCTACCCCTTAACGCATCGATCGATTGCAACTCATTTTTCCAAAACTTCCGTCACCGTTTGTGGTGTGTTCCATCCTCCAGGAAGGAAAAGTTAAATTAAAAACGTCAACATCCTCGCCATTATGGTGGTTCCTGTGCATGCCTCCAGGTCCTCGAGGCTCTGCCCAATTTGCATTGACACTGGTTCGCTGTCATCGCGACGCGGGAACGTTGGGAAGAGATGATCTAAGGCTGGCTAGAGGTACAAAGGAAAGTGGAGGAAACGTAGCCGGAAGAAGGAGTTTGCATGGCCGTTTATTATCGTGACTAATCATAGTTCTTTTGCGGATTGGAAAAGTTGCACTAGCAGCGCTGGCGGCGCTTTCCGTTCGTTTGTTTCCGCTCTTCCGCGTGGTGACGTTGTGTGAGGCCGTGGCGGATGAAAGTTTTCCACTCAGAAGTAGGATTTGCTGCAGGTTGGTGCAGCTGCACCGATCTCTTTTCTTGGCAAAATGCATTTTATTTGTCCCAGTTGGTGAACAGGGTTTTCCGATTGAAGCCTTTGATTATTTGATGTGACATTCGTGGGATTCGCTTTATTTTAAAAGCCTCAAGTTACAGCATTTATACAATCCTAACAGGTATCCACCGGTAGCATTATCTGGATAAGCGGACTTCCTGGAACCTCTAATCGGATAACGGATCGTCCATTAAACCGCAATCGATACCAATGGCCAGCCACCATGATGAATCGTGCATGTGTACGTATGTATGTTTGCAATGCGACCACGTGTGGCCCCTAGTGTGGTCGACATGGGCCACCGCACATTGGGTTATCAGCTCAGATTCCTAACACACATTACTACCAACCCAAACTCCCCCAGCGCGATTTCAATGATTGATTGATTCTGCTACAATGATGCTCCCAGGGTAGGACACCACCACCCGGGTGGATGATGAATAAATCAGCATTTGGGGGACAGCGCGGGAATTTGCTGTTGATGTGCGATTTTCATAATTGATGGGCAAACAGAGGTCCTCCGTCCGCCCAGTAGTTTTGAAGCTGTTTGTCTAATTCCAGGATCCATTTAACTATCCGCAAGCAAGTGCAAGTGGTGGACAGTCAGTGGAAGTGGCCATTTTGAAATGCACACAATAGCTACTCTTTACCTTAAACTCACAATCGCACTCAGTAGCCCGGGATCGCACAAAGATCAATATTATCTACTACGTGTACCAGAGGCTCTCAAAACCTGCCATTCCAAGGATGGTAATCGTGGCCTTCGAGGAACAAAGAGAGAGGCAGGAGAGGTAGTAAAGAAATGGCGCCTCAAGCCATGTCTCAGCTGAAACCTCATCTCGCTTCCCACGCGCCCGCCAGGAAATGAATAATTAGACTGAGGCCAGGTCCACAAAACCACACAGACCACACCACAAACCGGTGCCACTAATTACGAAAACCATCCTAATGAGACATGATGAGCCGGAGCAATCCGCTCGCCCGCCCGCCCGCCCGCCCGTCCGCTCCAGCACCACATCGCACACCTTTCAATCTCTACCTCTTGGTCTGTTTTGGTTGGTCTGGTACGATGATGAATTCATCATATCGCTCGGTACGGTGCGCTGGTGGTGGCCACGCGCTCATGCCAGTGACAAACGAATCACGTCTGCGGACACACGCCTGGTCTTATCGCCCGCAGCCCGATGACACACTCTGACGCGTATCACGTGGCACAACAGGCCGCCAGGAGAATGATGGAACTGCGGAACACCTTTTTCGAGGCGTCTCCTATATCCTCGGGATCACAGCAGCTGATAAACGTTAACCGACACCACCCCAGACGGTTGTTCCGACGCACTGGGACGTGACGAATGAATTAAAATGATGGCGTTTGGTGTAATAATTATAATTTGCATTCCGGCAATTCCGAGGAAGATTGTAATTAGGCGAAAGAGGCGCGTGGGGTCGCATTTATGCTAAACTGCACTCGCAACATGTGCGATGGGACGGTCCAGTGCTCGGTCGATTGCGTCCATTAATTATATGCATCACGTGGCTTTCACAAAACGATTTGCTTTCCATCTTTACAGTGAATGGATGGATCTTCTACCTAACAAGCATTAGAACATAAATATTGAAGAGATATCTCACGCCCGAGAGAGTCACTTATCTTGCCGCAAATTGGTAAGCTCGAGATCCTTCAGTGTGATACCGTACTTGACCAGCTTGCCCTCGATCAGCGACAGCAGATCGTCGTACATCTTGCTCACGCGCGCCAAATCATACCGGAGCGCCTGTATCTTGTCGTTCTTCTGCACCAACAACTTCTCAATTCGGACGCTCAACGACTGCGGTTCGATACCGGCCAGCGACAACACCTCCCCAAGAATGGCTTCCCGCTGTTCCGTCTGCTTTTCGATGTACTCGAGCTTCCGCTCAAGCAGTGAGTTCTTCAAACCCGACTTTTGCTGCAACTCCAGCATCGATTTCTCAAACATGCGCTTCAGCTGATCGCGCTCTTCGACCAGCTTCTCGCACCGCATCTGCAGCACATCCTGCTCGAGCTTCAGGCTGGACAGCTGCTTCTGGGTGCTGTTGAGCCGTGTCTTTACCCGGTTCAGTGTGGCCTTATCGCGATCGTAGTACTGTAGCTTCTTGCGCAGCTCCACCAGTTCGGCCTGGGCGCTCTTGAGTGGTTCCGTCAACCGCTTGTTCTCCGCCATCACCTCCGTGAAGCTCTTCAGGTCCTTGTCCGACTGGAGTCGCATCTCTTCCATCTCTTCCTTCATGCTGTTGATGAGGGCCAGGTTGTTCTGCGTGATTGCATTGTAGTAGCTCTTCATCTCCCGGTACGCCTGCTCGTTCGTGTTTATTAGCTCCGCGATCTGACTGTTTTTGCGCTCCTCTACCTCCGAAAGTTCCATCTCGTGCCGTACTTCAGCCTCTTCCTTGTAGCTTGCAAGGCGTTGTTCGAACAGCTTCGTCATTGCTTCGATTTCCTCCTGAAACTTGGCTCGTTCTACGCTCAGTAGCTCGCTGTGTTTCAACTTCAGCTGCTGTATCTCCAGTTCGGCGTTCTCTTCCTTTTCCCGGAGCAGGCGCTTCAGATCACGCTTGTCGTTCAACAGTTCGCGCTCCTGCAGCGTGTGGTCTTCCTGGGCCATCTTCAGCTGTGTCATCATCTCCGCTCGCAGCTCACCAATGTGCGACTGGTGCTCGTACTGCAGATGCTTCATCTCTTGCATCACATTTTTCGTATCTTGATCCGCCAGCTCCTGGGCCACCTCCACGTCCCGCTCCTTCCCCCGAATGACGGCCTTCGCTTCCTCCAGTTGTTTGCGAGTGATCTCCCAGTAAGTACGGAGCTTGTCCCGTTCGAGCTGAAAAAAGTTGCGTTCCTCCCGCTCGCGCTCCATCTCGTTCCGCAGTTTGAGAGCAAACTGTTCCAGCTGCTCC
>NC_064878.1:51403548-51408548 GCF_943734665.1 Anopheles aquasalis | reverse complement strand
CCTTTTCATTCATCAAGTAAGTACCTAGCTATAAAAGCGGCAGCTGAAATGTATTCAATAACGTGTTCACATTTCTATCCATCATATTTTCCACAGTTTATCCCTTTGGTTGGGGCTGGGGTATCGCTGCGTTCGTGATCGCGGTCGTCAAAGGTGCCATCTGGCTCGGGATCATTATGATTTGGGCATTTTTCAAAGGCTTCCCGGCCAAGCGTGGCTGTGCACCGATCATCTTGAGAGAACCGTACTACCCGGACCATCATCACCACCACGAAGAGATCGTCTGGGAAGATCCGCATCACCATCGGCGCTCCATTCGGGAGGCGGTCCGGCCCGGGGAGGAATCCGATCTCCTCCTCACCGATATGATGACCGATCTCGCGTTCAGTTTTCTCGGAGTGCACACAAGGCACTGTCGGAAGCGGTTCGTGTGCGAGGTGGACGTACGGGCGAAGGATGATTTCCTGCTGAAGCTCGGCACCCGTATGCTCGGTGTGGACATTTTCCGGAAGTACAGATCGGCGGAAGATGTAGCAGCAGCCAGCATCGAACAGTGCGCTAAACTCTATCCGCAGTGCAAAGCGAAGGGAGAATCGATAACGATGAATGTTTTCGACGGTCAGGGCAACGGGCAGATCGATGATTATGATGAAGCAGTCACAGAGCAGGATAACAGTTAGTAATTTAGGTCATATTTATCTATTTAATTAGATTATTAAACTATTTATTAAAAAAAAAATAAATCTCAAGCTGCAAATAATACACCTTTTCATTTAAATTCATCTCCTTTTTCGTACAACATTTTTATATTTTTCTTTATCCACTCTTCTATATAAAAACTGTATGTGCACTACATATGGCATACGGCATTTATGCGAATAATCATTTATTC
This sequence comes from Anopheles aquasalis, assembly GCF_943734665.1. Classification (NCBI taxonomy): domain Eukaryota; kingdom Metazoa; phylum Arthropoda; class Insecta; order Diptera; family Culicidae; genus Anopheles; species Anopheles aquasalis. Next base: position 51,407,656 of record NC_064878.1, on the reverse strand, counting down.
ATATTCATATCACAATCGTTCGTCTTTTATACGTTAAAACTTTGATATCACTTCATTGATTCGATCATTCCAGAATAAAACATTATCATTCAGAGAGGCTGCTGATGCCACGACCTCGCTACCGAATCCACGATAATGACTGAAAAGAGAAGATTTCGCCATCATATTGCGTTAACAAATCATGAGAAAACAGAACTCACTATACAGGTGCCCAATCAGGCACAACTATTCGATCACTTCTCCACCAAGATGATACTCCTCGGTAGGCCAGCAGTAGCATCAAACCAGCGAAGATGAAACCCAACTTCAGGAAACCCCAAACGTATGCAGCAGCAACCCAATGCAAGGGCCACACTAAAGCACGAAACAAAATGAAACCAATTACATTCTCTTTACTATTCGATCGTAGCATTTACTTAAGGTTCACTTACATATTTCAAACTTTGGATAATGTGGTCGACGGCGCCGTAATCGTTGGGCAGAGATTTCCGTCGAAACAAGCAAAATGATGATGATCAGCAGTAACCGACGAATGCGCAATGCCATGGTTGGACAAAGGTCACCGAGCCAAACCACGAGAGAAATGAAGCGATACTGAGCGATTTACCGGAAGAGGCTCGTTTGAAAACTCCTTTCTCCCAAGACCGAAACCGTCCAACGGCACGCTGTCGCTCGTCCTAATTAGCGTTAAACGATCCTAATCAACACGACCGGATCGTTGGCCTCCAAAAGTGAAATGTTTACTTCCGGCTCCATGGAACCAATCACATGGCATGATCATGTGTAGAGCGTGAAATGGAGGCGCCTGACTGAATTTTCCAAAAGTTCATTCCATTCCAAAAAATCTCATGTCATATTTCATTGTTTTATTCAATAAATGTAAAAAATAAATAGCTTAGCGATGTTTAAACAAATAAATATCTTTTCTTATCCCAACTTCTCTCGCAAAGCTGCCATACGATCCCGCCAGAACAGCGTGGCTTCCTGTCGGCTGCTGTGCTGTAGTCGATCAAATCCGTCCAGCGACCGATGGTGACTGATGAATTGCGAAATTAGTTTTGCTTGTTAATACATCATCCATTATATCTCATCTCATTTGATCTACTTACAAATACTCGGGTGACCCTTCAAGAATGATCGGTTGATGTCGCGTATTCCATTTCTTGGCAAACAGGAGCAACAGCAGAGCAGCGAGAATGGATCCTAGCTTGATCATATACCAGATGTAGAGCGCTACAGTCCAGCCCGTTGGTGCATCTATAAGCACAAGAGATCACGTTTCAAGCTGTCGATTTCCTTTGAGGGAACGATGCAAAGAGTGCAAACTTACATATTCCGTAACTGTACTTCAATGGTTCATGGTGGTGATCATGCCGATGATTCCGTCCCCACGCTACACTCACTAAGTAGATTAATCCAACCAAAAGGGTAAGCCAGTATCGAATCGATACACGACACATCATGCTCATGCTGCACGGTTAGCGTTTCAAGCAACACTGTTTTAACGACCTCGCATCCGCGCAGTTGAACCTGCTCGTATTCGATGATGAATCAATTTGAGCAGATGTGTTAATCAGGTTGATAACCAGCCAAATGCAATTTCTGTTGTGCTCTCGTACGTATCACTTTCCCATGAAAATCCATGTCAACGTTGACTGCTGGTGAAATTATGCTGCAAAATATTTCGGATCAATTCATTCATTTTAATTTTTGGGAAATGATTTATAAATAAAATAATATATTTATTCACATAAACTTTACAGTAAAATAAATAACATAAATTACTTCCATGCATTCCTAAGTATCCTTTCGAAGGTACATTAACCCTACCGTTGGGGATCGTAGATCGCTCGCGATGACCACCTCGTTTCTGCCTCGTGTTCTCTCACGAGTCCGAAATGTATAAGGAGAAATGTTTTTAAAAATATGATGATTCCGTACGTGAAAGCCGCTATAGCTGCTGCATGAGATCCAAACACAAGGGCTGGGAATCCTATTTTATAGATAACAAATTATACGATGTAGATCACACGATTCGTTAATCGAATCTACTTACCTTCACTGTTAAAATGATCGTCATGTCGTCCTGTTGCAGCCAAACTTGTTGCAGCTGCCGATTCCTGCTTTATGGTCATTGCGGAAGCGGCCGCAACATAAAACAGCGCTGAGCACATGGTCCACGGCACCCAGCCTATCATCTTGGATCGATCCTTTATCGAGCAGTGAGCATATGACAATGAGTTAACCTTCATGCTGGCAAGGTTTTCAGTTGGCAGTGAAAGTGTTTTCTCCCTCGGTCGGCATTGTTAGCGTCAATTAGAGGGTTTTTTTGTAAACATGAATGAAGCAAAGCCGTTTCCTCGATCGATCAGTTGGCTGCAGTCCCCAGATGAACCTTTTAAGGAGATCATCGTTCAACATGTTCCGCAGCAAAATCAGTTACTTCGTATTCCTAGCAATTCTACTCTCGTGTAGCTTATCCATTACAGCGAGCGATGGCAAGGAGTTGGAAGCCAGAAGGCGTCATTCTAGTCGTCAGTATTAGAGGAATGGCAATGGTGGACTATAGTTTATAATAGTTTCTTTCCCTTCCACAGCATATCCATATGCATGGCGTTGGTGGATTGCTCACAGTATTCTGTGGATCATCAAGGGTTCATTCTGGTTGGGCGTATTTGTGCTCGTACTGCTGTTTAAATCTCTCCCCGCGAAACATGGCTGTACATCGCCCATTGTGCTTTATGAACCAACGGAATTCCATCACGATTGGCACGGGAGAAGTACCAGCGTTTCTGTGAGTGATTGGCAACTGTTTTGGGAAGATAAGTTTAGAAGAATAAAGACAGAGTTTGCCTGACCAAAAAGAAAGATACGGTCTGTTTCACCAGAAGACGAACGAGAGCAGATATTGTACCGTCACGCGATCTTCAATCCTCAGCGGTGACATGAGTATTCGCTGTAGGGTAAGTTAGTACAAGGCCACGCTCTCGAAAATGTGGTTCTTTATCGGTCTTGCTGTGGCAGTAACGTTTGCTCCGAGTAGCGGCATCGATAATGAAGTGGCCAAGGCATTTTCTTCATACACAGCATTTCAATCAGGTGTTAAAAGCAGCCAACTGACCGAAACTGGTAAGTACATTGAGTGATTTATGCTTGATTTATGCTCTGATCATCGATTGATCTCTTTCTCTTTCTCCAAACTGTAGTGGTCGTGACTGCAGTGGATTTCGTGTTGGGCATTGTCTTCATCAGTACGTTTTGGTTATTCTTCAAGACGGTTCTCTTCTTTGCAATCGTTAAGCCAACATTTACCAAACAATACTTTGATAATACTCCTTACACTTAGTTGTAAATGCAACACCTTTATTCACAAATTTAATAAATAAATAAATAATAAAACGATGCTTGGATAATGTTCACTTAAAAATATCGCGGCCATCTCCAGTCCTCTTCATCCGCGGCTTGATCACGTTGCTGCTGCATCGACGAACAAGGGTAATGCTTCCGACACTCTGCTGAGCTCGTTAGGGTGGTCGATTTGGAACGATATGCACGAAACACTTCCGCTCCTTGGCTGTTCAACGTTTGCCAAACTGCTGGAACACGTTTCGCTTCTAGATAAAGCTCACAAACGACCCACTTCCGGCACGTGTCATCACTAATGTCCAGCGAATCGAAGATCTGCTCAGCTAGACTCGGATCTGCAGCATCCGTTTGTTCAATGGACCGGCGTTTCCTTCGACCCCAGCCCGGTCCTTGGGCCCACTGGCTTTTCTCGAAGATACTCGGCCCGCTTGTCTTGGACCAGTAATAGCCATCACCGAAAACGAGCATCGCTACCAGAATGATCCATATTTTAAGCTTGATCATGATCACCGTCGATAAATCACTAAACCAGGGCCACCCTAGGAGTAAAGCGGGTGTTGAAAATTATCTTCAAGAACGGAGAAGCTACTTACAATATCCAAAAATGTCGTAATACCGATCATATCTTGGCTCAACTGCAGTCGTTTCCGAACGGAGCGACGCGAGTTCCGATGCACAACAAGCCCCTGGCCACACAGCGACAATAGCGATTACGACAAATGCCAATCGTACGTACGGCTCC
>NC_064878.1:51356048-51393548 GCF_943734665.1 Anopheles aquasalis | reverse complement strand
TTTTAAACATAATCTCGCGAGACTTACGCATAGATAGCAAAGCTGATGTGCACCACAGGCCGGCAACAGTTCCTGGTAGATATCGCCACTCAACACGTCTACACCTCGGCATCGGCGTTCGAATGCATCCAGCAGCGGACACTCAGTTGTTTCTGGAGAGAAAGTGTTCATTAAATCACACTCGAAGGACAGTGCATCCTCTCTTCCAAAAAGAAAACTCACCTACTACCAATCCACGGTTAAAATCATCGTCTCCTTCGGGCTCTTCCAATCCGCGGAAAACCTCCTGGTATCGCTTTTGGGTTCGCTTTTTCTTTTTCTTATCGTCTCCCGCATCGTCAAGATTGTTTTCCACCTCTTCATGCGCAACCTTGTCGTTGTTTTCCATGCTGTGTCTGTCGAGAATGGCGAGAATAGTTCTTATTGCATAATTACAGTCGAGATTGTTTGCTCACTCCACACAAACTCACTGGTTGTGATCATACTCAGCTTTCTCCTTCTTCACAGCGACACGTTTGGCTTTTTCCTCCCGCTGCAAATCGAGCTCCACTTCGTTGACTTTCGTGTTCGGTTCTCCATTGACCGATTCCTTCAGCTTCTCTAGCGTGTGGCGCATCTTTTCGATGCTGTATGCAGTCGCCAGACGGGCTACCACTTTGTCTTTTAGCTTCTGTAGCTCACCCGGTTCGACGAGCCCTGTTGGTGGGATGGTAATGTAGAACAAGGCACCGAGAACGACATTCCCTCATCATGCTTACCTTCATGATCGCCAGTATACTTGACGGTTTGGTCCAGAATAATATCCTCAATGCCCTTCAGCTTCCGATCCATGTTATCCAGCTTCTCCTGGTCGATGGTTTTCTTCTTGCGATCCTGATCGTACGTTTTGTAGAAGCTCAACGGATAACCGGGGTGGGCTGCATCGTGGCCATCCTTTTTCCTACGATCCATACCGAAGTACTTGTTCCATTGGATCGATTTCTTCGTTTTAAACTCGCCGATATCTCCCGGCAATATCTGATCTTCCTTCACCACCTCCAGGTTGGAGCGTTTGCGAACGGATCGTTTCTTTTTGTCATCATCATCGCCATCGTTCTCCTCGCTCGAGTCCTCGTGGTCGTGCTCGTGATCGTGATCGTGATCATGATCATGGTCATCATCCGCTTCCTCGGAGCTATGCTCGTGATGTTCGTCGCTCGAATCGCGCTTGCTCTTGACCGTGGTCGTCGTAACGGAAACACTGGCCGTTGGAGTGGCCGATGCTACTGTGCTGACCGGGCCATTAGAAGGTTCACTCGAACGTTTACGCTTCTGTTCCATCGGAGTGCCAAAGAGAGCTTGCAAATCCTTGGCCACCTTCTCATCGGTACCAGAGGGGATCGCATCGGGTTTCGCGGATCGTTTTGCTACCGGGAACCGTTTCCTGCGCGTCGCCGGTAGCCACGGTAAGATGGGAAGTGTCCGTTTACGTTCCTCCATCGGTGGACCGTACAGTTGCGGTGCTGGTTCCGATTGTGACATTGGGAATCCTTGCCGTTTTTCGTACCCTAACAGTTCGTCCTCAAAAAGCTCCTGTTCGATTTCATTCTCTTCCTGCTGATACTTGTTCCAGAGACGTTGCAGCCGTTCCTGGAAGTCTTCATCTCGTTCGGCCGCAGCCTGGCGATCGACTTCTTTTAGAAAATCGGACGATAAATCAGGATGCGGGTACGATTTTTCCAATTCCCGTTCACGAAACACGGTGGGATAGGAGGCCAGTTCTGTGAAAAAAAGGAAAGATCATAATTTCCTGACGAAAAATTCTTACGATCGGCCTCAACACGAACCATCGCGCTCTCTAAAAACAGATCGCTTTCGTGCTTCTAGATCATACGGATCGTAGGCCTCTTCGGGCTCTTCGTCGCGTCTCAGGTAATTCGCCAGAATACGGTTCAGTCGCTGACGATTTGGACGGAACTGTTGTTGCTCTTCAGTCGCTGTAACAAAAAGCCGTAAAGTAGGAGCACCAGTTGGTAGTAATAAATGAGCAGCAAAAGCCGACAAAACCGCTCGACTTACGTTCCATCCAGTAACTTTCATCATCCAGTTGATCGGCGGCAGCCTCTTCCCGCAGTGCCATTTGAGCTTCTCGGCGATGGAGAGCATCGATTGCGGTCTGTGGGTTGTGAGCAGGAGGTCGGAGTAATCAAGTGTGAAGCAATAAATTTTAATCAAAATGATTGATCCTGCTGAAAGAGCATACCTGCAGCGAGTACGGTGAGTGCTGGGAGCCTAGAACCGTAAGAATGGTTCCAAGAATCAACACCGAGTGGAGAGTCAACCTAGCCATGTTGCCCGGCGCCACAGTCGAGCTCTGTAAACAGAAGCGAACGGTGAGAGTTGTTTGGATTGATTTTAAATGAGAAATTAGAAGCGAACAATGCTCCTACGCAGTAGTGTGCACTAATACTCCAGCAACAGCTCCTAGTAGCATCGAAATGCTATGTCGTGCTCTTCGTGCTCTTCGTTCTACGGTCACATTCTTGTGCCAAAGTCGATATGAGTCACGTACTGGTTTTAATGAAGGATTGTTTCGTTGAGTGATGAGACGCATTCTTGAAAATTCCTCCTCGCAATGACCCAACTACCTTCTTGGTTTGTTCGGCGCAAAGTGGAATGAATAGTAATGGCATCATCCAGAAGACGTCTGCATTCATCTGGTATCAACGTTCTACCATTCCAGCGACACTCATTCCTCCGAGCCATGATAAGAAATGTCCTTAGCGCTGTTCGAAAGAAATTCTTGAACAACAGTTTGAATGAAGTGGTGGTTACAAATAGCTTCCCAAGCATTCGCTGGTGTTGGTTTGAGATCGGTGGTACGATTACGATTCTGCAGGTGCGCTGTCGAGTAGCCGCTTCAAGTGTTGCTTGAAAGCTTTAAAGGCTTCGTAGCATCCTGTAGATCTCATCATCCCAAGAGAAATCCTATCCCAGAATGGTTGTGATGAAAGTGTTGCTGCACCAGCAGACAATTGGTCACAATTTGACCCCGAGACATGCTTGAATTGAATTACGCAAATTCAAGGATCTCCAATTACACAATTCACAGCCAGAAATGTGTTGGTAGCAAGTCAGCTAGCGCCTTAACTTAATATTGAAATGTGATATGCAATGTTTGAGGTGGTCCGAGGGCCTTCAAAAGCAGCTTTCACAGCAAAGTTTCAAAGAGGAGCTTCACGGTTTCAAGTGACTAAATGCTTCTTAGAAGACAGACAGTCATCTATTATATTATGTTTTCAAATAGAAATTGGATAAAATTGGCCATCCTTGCATCCTTGCTTCTCATTCTCTGGTCGGATGCAATTTATTACTCGGTATTGCCCCATTCAAAAACATCCCATGGCTTGGCCTATTCTCCCTCATGCACGTTTATGACATCCGGTTGCTATGTTTCTATGACCACACGATGGTGGCTAGCGGGTTCCAGCCCACAGCTAGATTAACGACGGCCACTGGCATATCACGACCCCGACGACCAAGCAAAACGAACGAATGCTCGGCCGTGTATCCGTTGCACGGTGTAGAATGGCGAAAGCACTTTGACATTTTCCTGTCCCGGATGCTATCAAGTGAAATCCCTATCCCTATCTGAGAGGCTGAGAATCTGTGACTTTCAACCCTGCGCCATCCATTATGAAGAGTCCCCTGTGTGTAAAAAGGACCATACAGCTCAGCCCAGCAGTAGCCACACCTTTAGAGGTGGAATAAAAGGTTTTTTTCCGTACATGTTTGTGACAGCCTACGCCTCAAAACCTGTGCCTTATATCCTGTCATCGGTACTCGTGTTCATGGGACATCCCGAACACGAATTTGACTCCCTTGTACTCGAGAAGGATCACTCAGCTAGATTGATTTGAAAATGCTATTGAGATTCTCAAACACAGCATCCCTCTGTGAAGCATCATACTCTTGCAAACGGCAGAACGATCCATAAAAGCATATCGCATAATCGATTTCCGAAACTAGACTCCACATACATAGTGGTACAATAACGGAAACAACGCTATTATGTGCTCACATAAGTACCCACAGTGCAGTGTTATTGCATGGCATCGTTTCCGAGAAATTGTTCCAATCGTTTCCCAAAAGCATAACGAGATGCTGGAGGTTATGGCAAAGTTTTAGTGCCGCCGGGACACAGCCATCGTCCTGCTAACGATACGCAGACGATTGCGCCTTCGGTTCACCTGTTTTTACGGTTTCACGCTGGATTTCACGACGAATATGGTTGCTTTTGCGGCAACGTTCCTCACCAGCATGGTATCGAATACATTTCACGCACGGTCGACTTTGTGCGAACGAGGCGAGCGGATCGACACAAACTCGTAATTTATGCCCACCCGCCCTGTTTTCCTCTCCCTCTCGCTCTCTCTCTGTCTGGGCGTAACTCTTCGATACATCGAATCTCAATATCCGGTCAAGCCAACGTAAATCTGATTTCAGGCAACCATACATACGTTCCGGTACGGCTCGCACGGAGACAGATGTCGATTGATGCCACTAATGGTCCAACGGGTCAGTGGTTTAGCAATCTAACTAATTAATAAAATCAACGAAACACACATCCGTGGTTGATATTGTCGGACCGAACGACCGAATTTCATCCATGATAGCCATCGGCTGGCGTCTGATTTGGGTCCAATCCTACGTAGGTCCTACGCACTACTCAACAAGTCCTCGTGCCCCAACCTCTTCACACCATCGAAGACCAAAACTATTGCCCCGGAACATGACAAATTAGTTTCCCGCACCCTCCGCCCTTCCAACTTATTAGGGTGGTGCGGTGAAATCATTAAATCATACTAGTCAAAAAGGCCTCTGATAAGCAGTCGATGCTCTGTGGAACTGGGAAACCAACCTCCCGTTATGTTACTAGCTGGTATCCGTTGTGCAAACAGAGCATGCCAGGGTATCACATAAAAAAGTACTCAGACCGAGTGCTGATTGATTTTTTTTGGCGAAAACTTCAAAGACTTTGTACTGATTGCGCTCCCATTAGAACCTCATCAAAGCTGATAGCAATCGTTTGCGCTATGCATGGCACGCAGCGAAGCAATGGTTGGCTGGCTCCCTCCTAGCAATCATTATCGATAAAGAAAAGGTTGGAATGTGCATTAAATTTGCATATCGAGGCGATCAATAAGCGAAGGTGGAGCGGTGAGTTGATGAGACTTTGTTTTTTCATTAAAATACTTCCCAAAGAATTCCCATGGAGAGCAGGAATTTTTACTCGTGCTAGTGGATGATGGTGGAGCTAAAAGGTCAGCGAAAACAGTTCGCAAGAATGCTCTTGGCTCGCACCTTACCCAGGGTTTCAAACATTCCTTTGCTACTAGCGACCTTCACCGGTGTCTGGTGTTGTTTTGCATCCCTTTTGAACCTTTTTTGTGAGGAAAAGAATGGGATATTCAATTTAATTTAGCCCATCATTAGTATCCGTGGTAGCATATCCCTAGTGATCCATGTTGCATTCTATCCATGTAGGCGTAAAATGCTCAACGCTCTAGGGATCACATTTTTTTTGCGGTAAAAAATCTTCAAATTCCACTTCCATTGAGTAATCAGTCTGAATAATTAATTTCCAGATCTAGCGCATTACGGCCACAGACCGGTGACCTAGCGCGCAACCATTTCCATTCAGTAGTCCACGGCTGGGTTGTCAGCAAATAGTAGCCATACAAGCAGCTGTACAACCCACTCAATATCTTGAAACCACCGTATAGCATCGCGAGCAGAACGTGAAAGCAAACAACAAACCAGCACCACCCTAAGGATACATCATTATACCAAGCAGGGGAGGAATGTGTATAACTTGTTGCTCATCCTTTGCGCCCATCGTTGCGCTGGTGGCAGCGGACCATACCTGCTGGGAAACCGTCCTGCCCGGAGGGGACAAGTCAAGCGGAGGCCTGCCTTGTCTCTTGCTCGCTACTTGGCTAGACCTCGGCTCGGGCCTTTGGCATTCGAAAGGAAGGTAAACATACATGGCCATCCAAGGAGGCACCTGCCGCTGAATAAAGCGGTCTCCATTAGACGGATAATCGCTTTTTGCCAATTAGTTTCATCGCTCGCTTCTTATGCTTCGACAAACAAACACACATACGGAGGCTGACCCGCACACATACACGGGGGCGCGCGCGCGCGCGCGCGTGTCCTCGTTGTTTATGGACACGAGTGTGTTCTGGCTTAGTGGCTTCATTCCCAAGCAATTAATTGGTCCAAATAATCATATCAGCTCGGATGCTCAGGAGGCTTTTTTGTCAAATTATCAGCAAGTGTAGCGACGGCTTATTGCATCTTACACCCAAACTGGGCACAGTTTCTTGGTGAGGAGTTTTTTGGGGTAGCGGGCAGAATGCGACGAACTACAGACACTCCACAGACACAGAACCATGAACGGGATACACACATGCACATACACAAGCGTGTGTCTAATTACCGTGAAATGCTGCCGCTTGCCTCGTAGCTTCAACACAAACAGGTTCAACGTGTGACGCACACGGTAGACGATGAGGTCCCTTCGTCCCACTTGTGACAGTCCCGTATCCTTGAGAATTAACCCGTCGGCAGTACACTGCTCTCACACATAGACATGCACTGCGTCCGCTGTGACACTAAACTATTCTAACTAACCTTCAAAACCTAGGCGGTCAGTCAGCCCTCGGCTGTCAGCATAGAATTCAATAAACTGTGCTGTGAACTGTAGTGGCCTCCCTGGGGGACAATAACGCTGCGATGTACTGCTCCCTTTGAGAAACGCACGCACGCACCAGCAAAATCGCGATGTGATGTGTTGGATAAGGAGTAAGAACAATGGTTTTCTTTTTTTTTTTGTGGGGGAAACCCGGAATGGGTAATCCCGGATAACTCTCTGTCGGCTCTCGTCGAACGGTTGGTCGCGCAAGCTTGTCGAGCAAGCACTGGGCGAGAACGGCTGGAAAATCGCACCAGGACACCCCTATTTATACAGTTTTGCTGGTAGAATTAGCTTTTCCACTAGCTGCGAGAGAGATAAAGAGAGCGATTCGTGGAGAGAATAGGACACGTGAGTACTTTCCGTGCGGGTTCGCTCTCTTACTGGAGCGGTTTTCCATTTTTGGGAGCACAAACAATGGCGAAATGATGGAAAACCAAATGCGAGACGATGATTTGTCATCGTTTGAAGGGTTTCACAATGTTTTATGGGCAGAAATTCTGCTCTGTCAAGACCTTCGTCCTCAAAAAAATAGCATCGAATGTGCCTGCGAATGTTGGAAAAGCTCGAGAACAGGAATGGGAACAGTTTTCGTGGGTGGTTTTCTTTAGTCCATATAGGCTTCTTCGATTGTGAGAATCGTTTCTTCTGCTCAGCTGCTCAACAAAACAGACTCTTTCGCAGTAAGCTTTGAGTATTTTGTGCCTTCTCAAGATGCCTTCGTTTGGCCATCACCGAAAAGAATTCGCTCTCCGGTAGCATCGACTGGACGGTTCATTCATGGTTTGATTGCATTGCTCGCCGAGTTACGACCCTATTTCTATCTCTCTCGTAGCAATGATCCTTCTAATCTCTTTTTTTATTTCTCTCTCTCTTTTTCTCTTTCTCTCTCTCTTTCTCACATTCCTAAAGCCACGAAATACGCGCAGCTGTGACAAGCAACAGGAGGACGAGTGTCGACGAGCACGAAGGAGCAGCATGAAATAATTGAATTAATTTGTGCACCGACGGCGATACTGCGATAGGCCTGCGGTGCCCACTGGATACCGGCATCGTAAGGAGCGTTCACTGGAACAGATCGTTGTGGAATTTTCACGTTGAAAATCTCCATTTTCTTGGCGCCTCCATCGGTGCGCCTCCATCCAGGTCGCATAATTGAGCCAGCAGAAGGCCCGCGCAAAAATATGCTCTAGAATGTTGAGCCCCGCCGCATTCCTCCTCCAGTAGACAGAGAGAGAGAGAGAGAGAGAGAGAGAGAGAGAGAGAGAGAGAGAGAGCTGAATTGATGGCAAGTAGAATTATGCTGATGGTGGCGATAAGTGCGCGAGACGCCACGCGGTAAGCAGGCTTCAATGTCTCGCCATTTTTGCGACCATTTTTATGCCCCGAATCGCTGCAAGGTGATGGTAGGTAATTTGAAACAGGTTCTCCCTCCGGGGGCGTATTCGTGGACACAATTATGGTACTCTGATAAACAAGCAAATTGATGAGCGCGCGAGTTAGATTAGTAAATTCGATTTCTACCTTGCTGGAGCCCAACTGTCTTGTATCTTTTCGATGTTGCTTCGCGATGACTCTTGAACGAAGCGAAGAAATCGAAATGTTTACCAATGACAGTCCTCGGAAGTGGAAGTGCTTTGCCATTGCCGTAAGCAATCGATTTCGCCCTCAAAATGGCTCCCAAAAATTCCTAGACATCCAGCACGGTAACTCTGGCATTCGATAAAAACTTGCCATTTACATAGCTGATGGGGAAGGAAGCCGACAGGCCAAATACCGACAAGATAAATGTTATTGTTAGACCGCTCTTACAGCGACCCAGGCAGACTCACTCGAATACAGGGCTCGAGGGTTGAGAGCAGTTAAAGCGATATTTTAAGTGTTTTCTAATTAGCATCTTTCCTTGGCCATTTCCATTTATCGATTTTAAATACCGGCAACCGGCAAATGCAGCATTGTGGGGGAGATTATCATTCTCACAAACTACGTCATCAGGTTTCATGTCCATGTGGCGAAATATACTCACCTTGCTCTTCCACCTTAATACCGATATCCATTTTCACTCAATTGGCCACGATGCCACAATGAATTCAATCCTCACTCATCCATATGTATCTGGCTCGTTGGCTTTGGCTGGAAATAGGAAATCGTGCCAAAAGTAGCTCGGGATCTATTTCCGTTTCCCGTGGGTTCGTTCTCGTTCACCGGTTAACCACTAATGCGTATCCTTTGAGTGAAATCAATAATGCTAGTACATGGCCACCGGTTTTCCTGCGAAGAAAGCTCCAGAAGTCCTCGGGACCATTAATCTGCGGTCATCGGAAACGCTCAACTTCTCAACCCCAAAGTAGTAGTGGGTAGCAGTGGGCAGCATTCCAGTATTATTCTTGTTCCGCTTGACCGTCATCCGGTGCCCAAGAGTGCCCCCACCGTGTGCATTAGCGATGGTTCGCTGGACAATTCCGGAACGGGGGAAAAATGTGGTCTCGTCGCCACCGTCTCTCGTAACTTTTCGTCGATGACGCGTTCCTCGGTATTCCGGAGGGAACGAAACAGCGACGCAAAAGACTCGAATAATGACGAAAATCCTTCCTTTCACACCGTGACGCACTTAATTTGGAAGGACGAAGGACACGGCGCGCGAAGGACATCTCACAATTCAACAGATTATGCAAGCTTCTAGAGAGCGAGAGTGAGCGCGCGTGGCCTCGTCCACCACAACGAACTGTTGCTCCGCGAACCGCTCCATTGGTGGGGATTTGGAGGCTTTCACGAACCGCGAACGATTATAATCCGCCCGTCGCGTGGTGGTTCGAGTGGAGGAGAGGGGTGCCAGAAAAGGGAAAGCTGTTGAATGCTAACACCCTGGCGTCTTTAACAGGGGTTTTTGGGGTTTCTTCTTCCAGCGGTTGCCTCTCTAAAATATTGTCTTCTATCTGTCTTGTGGAAAGCTTACCCAAACAGGCGTCTTCACATCCTTTGGGTTCCTCGGTGCCGTTTGGCTTTTACAGCTCGGTTCCAGCTCCGGTCCCGCACCATCAGACAGACAGCAAATGGGAAAAGCACATTCTTTGTCGTCACAACAGGATGGATGTGTCTTCATATTCCGTCGTTATTGCTCCTTCGTCTTCAAGTTTTCAGTTTCAATCACTTATTTGCACCCGGCGCTTCCGATGTCGTGGGACACGATGCGTGACGATTGCGCTCAGTTGTTTTGAACCAACCAGAGGACACAGAAAAAGACCTGGGAGAACGGGAGTGCCATAAAAAATGGCACTTTCGACACGCTCAACCCTCAGCCCATAGCGATCGACGTGTACTGCGAAGGAAAGGCCATAAGCGAGACCATTTCGCTGGTGCTGGTGCTATTATTTTGCCTGTAACAGAAGGTCCGGGTTCGGGGAATATACGCCAGGAACAGGTTTGCAAAACCGGTGAACCGGTGATTGAACAAAATGAAATAGAAAAGATACTTACCAAGGCAGGATAACACCATACCGTGCATCATGTCTGCGACTCCGGTTCGCTGTTCCAGGCGATGATGAAACCAATTAGTTTGCCTTTTCCCCGCTCTCCCGCGAAAGCTCCTTCCGGTCGAAAAGTGCAAAAACACGCACTCTGCTGCCGGTGGCAGTGGTGCTCATTACTGTCACCTTTGGGGGGTTTTATGCATGAAACGTTATGAATCCTTCTTATGACACGCGACCGCTACCGCGGGCGTTTCCAGCGGCACCCTCACATTGTGTCACCTCGCGTCGTATTTATGATTGGCACATTCACTTTCGCGTCAAAGCGAGACATAACTCCCGAACAACATTCCAGTCCTGCGAGCGTTGAAATGCCATGCCGTACGCCATGACCTGGCAAAAGTTGCGCTGTGCCCGAAAGGGAATGTGGCCAAGGAGGGAGGAGGGATTAAGGAAGCCAGAAGGATCCTTTTCTTTTGTTTTACTCCTCGCCACGAGAGCCACCGGTACGTCATTCGGTCGATGCCGTGCAGGAATGCGGCCTGTGGCGTGTGCGTATAGATCGTGGAACCCTCTCGGAAGACGTGAGCAGCTTCAACGATAGCTGAAAGCCGGAATCAAATGACGAATTCCGTTTTCGAGCCTCCAACATCCGGGAAGAGGAGGGGGGGGACTGTTGAGTGTGGGATGGAAAATACTTTTCTTTCTCGTTTTTCGTTATTTTTCTTTCGCAGCAAAAAAAGGCACTTGAGGCATCGTTGAGCGTTCAGCGAGCGAGAACATCTTTATTGGCGGAGAATATGCGCTAGACCTGGCACCACTTTTAAGGGTCCAGCATCCACTCTTGGTGCAATCGATACTGGGGAGGGTTCGAGGCGGGCTCACTTCTTACACGGCCCCGTATCTCGACCACCACGGAGATGTTCCGTTCCGGGTTTCGCAGGAAAATATCACAAACGATTATGTACCGATCGGTCGGTGCCATGCATATACAACGGATAAGCGTGCTCATAGGCGACAAGAAGAAGAACAAGAAGAAGAAGAAGAAGATGGTGGTTAAACACAAACACTAAAGAGATGAAGAGACGACTTAACGAGTACTACAAAGGGCGCGGTATTTTAGTAAGAAAGTAATAAATACACACACTAATATGGCTCTCGGCATTCCGGTGGCCACTCCAGTGCCACCCAAAATGCTTTCACACTTCATCCCATCGCTGCCGCACCTCCCACTGCCCCCCTCTCTCACCTTCACTCTCTCCTTATCTCATTTCAAAACCCATCTAACATAACTACAGGTACGTTGCAATTACAGCCTGTGCCTCGAGTGTACGCGTTCATAATACAGGGGATACAGGGGATACAGGGTCAAAACTGCCGTGATGGCACGTCGTCGTTGTCCTCTCTAGACATTCCGCTTGGCCACCTGCGCCGGTGGCAGCCGGCCCACCTTGAACGCACCGAAGAACGTCTTCTCCGGGTACATCACATGCTGACGGCCATGATCGACGTCCTCGATGGCAATGGGCGTACCGGCGGTCGAAATTTCCGCCAATCCGGCCGTAAAGCAGGTGTTGGTGTTCTCGCCCCGGGCATGCACGGTACAGGACAGATGCTTCTGGCCACCGATCAGCACCTTAAACCCGTTGACGTCATGCTGGTTGTCGTACGTTATCTGTGAGAGGGAAACCAGAACCAGAGAGAAAGAGCGAGAGAGAGAGAGAGAGAGAGAGAGAGAGAGAGAGAGAGAGAGAGAGATGACAATTAGCTAGTGATGATTTCTTCCTAGGCCTAGGCCCTCACCTGAGCATACACGTAGTAGAGACCGGGTTCATTGACCGTCAGCTGTTCACCATCGAAGGTGAAGATGCGCGAAAGGACAGAGTGCTTGTTCGCTTCACCGCTCGCCTGCCAGTGCGTGTGCCGGGTGTTCCGATGGCGCACACCGTGCACGAACTGCTTCACCAGATGGACACCCTTGGCCACCGGTTCACCACCGTTCTGTGCGGTGCCAGCCTTACGGGTACGCATCCGCACGCGCGTTTCCGGTGTCATGACAATCTCCTGGAAGGACATAATTCAATTGACACGAGGGAAAGAGATGAGCTAGCTGATGGTACCGAACCCGGGCTCGTTGCTGACCTTTTGTGTTCCTGGATTGCCAACCACCTTGGGGAATCGCGTCTGTTGCAGTAGTGCTGCCCGTTGGCTGCCACTTCCCTGGTCCACACTGGTGGCCTGCACTCGGCTGTGGCGATTCAGGATCGCGGCCGGAGCGCTGGTCGTTGGAGCTGCGTTCAGCTGCGGACAGGAAGGGGCACCCAGTGTTAGTGACTAGAGAAAACGAATCCCACTATCCATCAACATCATCTTCTTCATGCCCTTAGGTACCTGATTGCGTGCGTAACCATGCCGTGCACTCGATTCGTAGGCAGCCGACATTGGTGGAGTGGTACCCTGGTGATGATGTCCTTCCCGGCGACCGTGAGCCTGGTCCTGGTGGTGGAACGGTCTGATGCTGATCGATCCGTACTGTTGAGTGGGTGCGTGATGAGGGACCGCCACCGCCGACTGTCTGGAACTGGAGAACGAAGACACAGTGGGACTTCCCGGAAATCCTTCATCAACGGGGATGACGGTACGTACCTGTTGCTGCTGCTGCTGCTTTCGACATCCCAGCGGAACATGTCGGATGTGGAGGGTGGCGTCACGAGCTCTTCCGGCCGTTGGCGCAGCTGCTCGTAAATCCGGTGCGGTCGCCGGGAACGGTTCCGCCGCGGTACGTACGGTTCATCGACGATCGGTACGCCCTGGTGCGTGACACCGGAAATGGATCGTGCACGTCGCACGGTCCCACCCGATACACTGATGTCCTCGCCGGCGCTCGCATCATCAGCGAACCGTAGGTCGTCCTCGTTGGTGGCTGCACCGTTGGTGTCACCGGTGGCCATCGGCTTACGCCATGCTTCTAACAGCTCTCCTTCTGCTTCTTCTTCGTTCTCCCCATCCAGTTCTGCGTACTCCGACCGACCGAGGACTCCCGTGCCGACCAGTGAACTGTCCTCGTCATCGCCATCGTCCTCGCTGTCGGCATCATCATCGCCGGCATCGCCACCATCATCCCTTGGCTGCGTGTCAAAGTCCTCCGACTCGTACGCAGTCGAGTATTCGTCGCCGTGGTCGAACAGTTCGTTATCAAACTGTACAAACGAAGCCCAACAGAGGATCACATTTATTAGAAACAAGAAGTAAATTAGGGAAAGCAACCCAGGAACTTTTCCTCGTTACTGGGAAAGGGGACAGTATCTATGGTTTGAAGTAGGAAAAACCGGAGGTCCATTCGAATGCAAAACGGAACAAAGGGGTTCAGAGAGAGAGAGAGAGAGTTCGTTAAAAGTTTAATTAAGCCTCTTGTGATGCGGGTCCACAGACCCGCGTACTGCCTATGTGTGTTCCGCTTTTGTCACTGGCGGTCCTGTGATTGGAAATGGATTTTCCCTTCTTTGGAAATCGCGATACACGCGTCTGTGTTTCAGTTCTTTTTACAACGAGCTGTCCCGTTTTTGCAATATTACGAAACACACACGGTTTTATGCTACCAGACCAGTTCTCACAGCTCATCAGATGGATGGACGTATCATTCGCGCGAATAGCTCCTCTCGCCCTCTCTCTCTCTTTGCAGCAGTCGCGCCCATAAACTGCGGGATGATTAAAATGTTGTGACAGGATAAATTACACCCAGTCGACAGTTATTCGCGACGCGAAATCCATGTTTCTAATTTACTCGCTTTTGATGCTCCAAAGCGCACCAGCCGCCCGGAGCGAATTTTGAGCGGTGAGAACAAAGTTAATGCGAACCGCGTCACACCGTCCACACCAGCATATTCCGTCTCATTAATCATTGACCGAGATCGAGACGTAGCGAGTGAGGAGACCGAGCGGACCGGCGATAGTGTTGGCGAATTAAAAATATTTCCAAAAAGCCAACCGGAGCACTACATTAGATTCTACGGACTCCTTGTTGGTTTTTGGCGAGCGAACACCGGCGCGTGCGTCATTTGGAGTTGGTTCGGGTGGACAAGTGGTTCCAATTCAACTAAAAATAATATCAAAAACTTACTCCGAACTACGAACCCGTAGACTCTTGGGTCAATGACGTTGCCGGTGCCGGGGTGATTTGTGTGACTAATCCGGTTCACGTTTTCTCCCGGAATCCTTTTTGACCTAGAGGTCGGTTACTAACTCGCATGACCAACCGGCGGGGTACCCACAGCATGATGTCGATGTTTACAACTCTCTGGTTCCCCCCGGCCACGACTGACCAATGAGTCTTGCGGTGAGTGGTAGGATTTGCGTGGGATGGGATGGTCACCGGTACCCTAGGCCACGGTTTAAGACCCTTTTTCCCTTGAAACAAATTTCTTTTCATCAATTTCAACCTCCCCATGGGCGACCAAGGGCCTCAGTGTTTTGACAGACGTCGAGCGTCGAGAACACAGCAGGCTATGTTATGCTACTGACCCAACGTAGTAATCATTGGCCAGAGGCCATTCTACTTGGGTGGCTTGTTCTTTGTGCGCTAGCTTTTTGGAGCCACTGCCTGCCACTGAAGCCATGTGCCCAGAATGTACTTCGATTGAACTTGTATTACTAAAGCGGATAGAGAGCGTATCGATCGCACAGTAAACAGTGCTCGCTGACCTCGACCGAGGCCGTTTCTAGTCACCATCACGCCCATCGATAACTTTAAAAATAAGACCACCCCGCATCACAGCATGACACCCATGAAGACGCCATCATACGCCACCACAGATACACGGTGCACACTCGGTGACATCGCACGAAAGCGGAACGATAAATCTTTTCGGCTAGCGGTCGGAACCCCCGGCGGTGGCCGCGCCTATGCCCGCCCGATTGACCGGTTGGTTTGCTGTTGTCATTATCAGCGACGCCATCACGATCCACGCTCTCTGCCTTCTCCCTCCTGATCCCGGGGGGGATCGCTTAATCAAGGATTGTAGGCGCCCGGTTGCCGTCGCTATGTGCTGAGCGTGTGGTCGAGGTACGTGGTACGTGGTGTGTTCAAGAAGAACCTTCTTTGCGGTTTTTGGCGATGGCCAGCTGCAGCTACCACCCCCGGCTCTCGCTTTGAACCTGAATTTGTTTATGATTCTCGTTTCATGTCAGCCGAGTGGCGCCCGCCACGTATGATATTTATGGGAAGAGAAGGAGGTAACCGTGAAGCAGAGGCAGCAACGATGCGGGGTGATTCTGCCGGCGACTTATAAAAATTAGGTTTCCCTTTGAACTAGCGCTTTGCGGAGTTTGTTTGCTGATGCTCTGTTCAGCTTCCATTTCATGATAGGATGCTTCGCGAAATGGCCAACCGTGTGCAGTTATGTAGAGGCACAAATTAATTTGGAGGAATCGTTCTGCACCATAAAACATGGAGCTGGCCGAAAGCAAAAAGGTAGAAGGAGCTAATAAACTTGCCAAAAACTAATTGACGCCCGAGGACTTCATCTAATGAATCCCAAACCCTCATTAGCGCCGTAGTGAAAGTCACAGCGATCACGTTTGTACTGCCAGCATGCCAGCACCATGCCTGCCATATCGTTAAGATGTTAAAAATAACCCAACGAATCATTCATCGATATATATTTGAATCTCTGGCCAGCGGGCGGTAAGGTAGATGAAAAAATTATAATCCCGACACGCGCTCGCCTGTCAAGCGATTAACGGCGGAAGCAGCGGCGGCGTCCACTGCCACCCAGCCACCCACCCGGCCAGCCAACCGGTCAAACCACGACCACGGTGCGCGGTGAATGCGATGAATGGGATTGAAAATAGATTCCCTTTTTCCCTCAGCTGTTTATGATGAGTTTGTTTACATGTGCGTGAGAAGGAAGAAAGAGAGGAGCGAAGGAGGACCTCTTGCCCCCGTGAACGTGATCGCCGCTAGAGTAATTATAGCCGTGCTTCTTCTAAGGAAACAGATGTATCCGGACATGTTACATGTGTACCAGCGGAGTAGATGAAGTTAAGTTGCATTAGATAACTTGTTTCCCGTACTTCTCGCTTCTTTCTTGGAGTTTCTCTAATCTGACCCGTTCTGTTCCGGCCACTCGGACTTAAAGTCCGACTTGAGCGCGTGCGACGCAACCACGGTCAAGAGCAAGGCCTGATGTGTCACGCTCGAAGCGTCGAGGTGGCGGTTGATTGTGACCTTTCTGGGTTTCTCCGCCGTCACAATCACATTGCACCCAATGGCGGGAGCGATAGTGATCAGCATCGCACTAGCCGCGGCCATCAATGAAGACATAGTGGCTTAGCGCAGCGTAGTACAACCACCAACTCCATAAATGGACCATGCCATGAAGACAAGCAGGAATGATCTATTATAATCAATTCTGGTGGCCATTCCGTGACACACTGGCATCGATCGAATCCGCCTGATAGAGTTCCTCGTTTTGAAGGGCAAATTGTGTTCGTCAAACTGATTATAACATCACCATTATCGCCCCTTTTACCGATCATTATTTTGTAACAATCCTTCGAGAGGCATACATACAAGCTGGGATGAGTAGCAGCTCCGTCTCGAGGAGCGGTCCGGACTTTCCGTCGGATTCCGACGAAAGTGATTGGAGAGAGTGATAAGCACCCGGCGGCGGCGCCCACGATGGGCCTAACCAAACACTATCAGCAGCTAGACGAGAGCTCCCATCGAGACGTACGTATGCGGCAAACGAATTGTCAACAAACCGCACAGTAATGTGGTGGGTTGGTCCGTGTTGGTAGGGACGAGAAGTCGAACACCAGAGGGCCTAGGTCATATTTGTTTGTCGGCGACAGTCTAGATTGATGATGGATGCGTCCAGTGCATCCCAGAAGATGGTGATGATTCTGATTGCTATTCCCACCACCTCGCAAGGGTCCCAGAGTTCGATTGAGTTAACGATTGACAATTAGGTGCCCCCTGCCACGTGTCTGTTACCTATTCCTAGCACTCCTGGCACTCCTGGCACTCTGTCTGTTCTGGGATTTTCGCAACCGACCACCCGGCAGCACACAAAACCATTGCATCATAAATTAATCATCTCCGGGCACTGTTCAGAAGCGCGACCAATTTTAATTAAGCATTCTCGCCGACAAAGTAAGACGTATGATCGTGCGAATGAAATTGATGATAGCAGCACGTTGGTTCCTGCCCGCGATCTTTGCAACAGTTGTTGGGTATGCAGTCGGCAACCCAGCACCACTGCACCACTGCTGCTCTTCTCGGTGTACTCGGTGTGCTTTCCACGAGATGGTCAAAGTCAAGGACAAAGGTCCGTGCGAGCGTTGCCGCGGCCAGTGACGCAAATCGGTCATGACAAACAGCGCACCGCGACCTGTAGAATCCCGCTGAGAACATTTTACTCCCGTTGGTCGCACGGCATGAAAATGGCTCATAAAACCGACACTTGTTATCCAAACCATCATCATCATCATCATCGTTGTGGCGAACGCAGCGAAAGTAAAAAAGGAAAGCGTTCATTTGGCTTCTCAAAAACCGTTACGAGGGTCCCGGTGGCGAAAGGCGATCTTAGACGATCCTTCGGTGGCAGTCGGCGGATGAAACCCATTACCCCAAGCTGCGATGCGGTGAATCACCATGGTTACGAGCAAATGGTGGCCACACCATGACCACCGACGCGCCACCGACGGGAGAACCATAACCATATTCTGATTAATAAACCAAAAATAGATCGCACCGCGTGCACCGCGTGCATTACGGTGCATTCTGTAGATGCAGATGCAGAAGCGCAGCGCAACAGCGATGTTTACGAGAATCTACAAATGTTCGTCAGATGATACCGAAGAGTCGTAGCAGGCGCTCCGTTCTGTGCACTCTTCGATGGTTCGAAATGCAAGTCGCAATACGCATTTGAGAGGAGCAGCGTGGCGTGTTTTGTGTATCTGTCGTGCACGTGGCCACCCCCCGGACCCGTTGGAATGTTCTAAAGGTGTATTTTGACAGGTCAAGGATTTTAGGGAGCGCCATGCAGGCCACACGGAAAGGTTCCTCCAGCATCTAAAAATAGCTGCCGAATGGAGTCAAGGATGCATTGCTTCGGTTTGATTTATCGCTCGGTGATAGAGCGCGTCGTGTCTCATGTGACCTTGCCGGTCCGGCCCGGCCCAGAAGAACTCACGCCACTTCACCATGGTTATGAGGTGTTAGAAAAGTGTCCAGCTAAGGCTAAGGGCATTGGAACACTTTTACACCGTACGAGACACGTACGATGATCCGCAAATTATGAGAAATGCGCCATGATTAATGTGGCCAACAAGTGAGGTACATTTGTTATCCCGGTCGCCGTCGGCAACGTCGTAGCCCTAGAATCGAATGTGCGCCTGTGTGTTTGGTCTCGATGACTCGTTTGGGTGGCTAATGAAGGCGGTGGGGGACCCTCCTCAGCTGAATAATCATCGCATTTGGAAGACATTTCTCATTCACACACTAGAGCCGGACGGGCCCTATAGAAAGTCACCCCCTCGGGAGACAGATGACCTGCAGAATCGCTAGTGCCGAGGGCTGGAAATTTGATATCAAACCCACTGCAGGGTCCGATGAGTCACCGAAATATTTATCGCCACTATCACTGGGCGCCTTTCCTTCTCGTAGTTGGGCGGGGAATTCAATTTCATCTCGCGCACACTGA
Source organism: Anopheles aquasalis (assembly GCF_943734665.1). Taxonomy (NCBI): domain Eukaryota; kingdom Metazoa; phylum Arthropoda; class Insecta; order Diptera; family Culicidae; genus Anopheles; species Anopheles aquasalis. The sequence goes on along the minus strand of NC_064878.1, from coordinate 51,374,640 downwards.
CGACACTGACCAGTCGAGACATTGTCCAGGGTACATTGTGTGTGGTCCACAGTTGACTTCCAGCATGTTCTTGTAGACAATGTAATTGAAACAGAACTGTTGAACCGGTGATGCTAAGCAGTGTTGACACATTCGAGAAGGTTCCTTTTGAGTAGCTCCAGTATGTTTCTATTGTTGCTCTTCTTCCAGAGCTGGGTTCGGATTTCTGAACCTGAATCTGAAGATTTATTGGACTGCAAAAGGCGTTGGCCATCGACGTGGGCCATTTGGCAGCGTATCTCGGACCACCAGCTGGGCTTTTCCCCTTTTTTGGGAACCATTTTATCCATTCCGGTTCTGTTCGTCACACTCCCGCCAAGAAGCCCCCACCGCCAGACTGTCCAACGCCCACACACGGATTGATAGTGGAGACGGTGGCAGTGGCGGCATCACTACCACAAACCATGACCACACTGGCCGCAGACAGACCCCAAAAAACCGACCGAGGATTATTGTACATCCGGTTCTGCCGCTCTTCTGTCACTTTCCAGAATCTTATCGTTCTCGACTCCGTCACCACGCAAAATGGGGGAGGGGAAGTCAAAATGATGATCCGCTGCGGCACCTGATGCACTCGACCACAAATCTGATTAAACTTTAAATTGTCGCTCAGACAGACTGGGCCAGTGAATGCCGCCGATTCTTGTTAGTAGAGATGCGTTGCCTGATGACCGGTGCAATGGGCGCACTTACCTCATAATCGTTGAAATCGCCCGCTCGCGGCATCGACAGTTCCTTCAGCTGCAGCTTCAGATCGTCGACTTCACGTTGCAGCGCATCGGTCACACTCAAATGCCAGACCTGGAGGAGGAGACGTGCGAGTGTTAAATTCGGCCAGTAAGCTAATGTATCCAATTGGTCCATTTTAATGCCACCATGTGTCGGTTAATTAAACACAAGCTGGCGCAATGGCGGCAGCGATCTCCCGCGGGACCATTGTTGAATTGGTGGCTTACCTCTACGCCAATGACTGTGCAGCAGAATGCTACCACGAGCGTATATCCCAGTACTGCCAGGGCACACTTGGCGGTCGATTTCCGTGCACACTTTGCCTTCAGCTCGTTCGCGGTCGCGTTCGGTAGATTGAGAAACGGTTTCAACGATTCCGCCGTCATGATTGCGTTGCGGTTGCACTTATCACTCGCGCAGGGAAAAGGGCAACAGTCCGCACACACCCCGATGAGATACCAAACCGAGAAACACAATTAACTATATCACGCTCAATGCTAAGTTCGCTTCACCGCGTTAAATAGTCCATCCTGGGCGTCACCTTTTCTACTAGACGATCGCAGAGCACTATGTTTCGTCCGGAAACAGCGAGACTAACGCGTGATCCACACACTCCGGCTTCTGAGCATCAATTAGCAGCAAACATTCCAACACGCTCGATGATCTCGCCGTCCGCCGAGCAACTGAGCGGCCGCGGATGCTGTACTCGCGACAAAATGATCTTAATGCTTCCCGCTGACCCCCGCTGAGGCGCTCGCCGGCGTGCGCGTTCTAGATTGGACGCCGCACCATGCCGTTCGCAGCATCTCTCGCTCTCGCGTCGATCATTTCTTCTACTCTTGTGTTGGGGGAGGCCGGCTCGCTACTCTCGGTGGATAGCTTCTCGCGCGATCTCGCGGCGGTTGTACGGACGTGCGATCTTCGGATCATGTGCTACCGCGCATTTCTTCTACTCGGAACGCAGCGTCTGTTGCCTTCCGTAGTTTATTTATTTTGGATCATCTAGCGGGTGCCATCGATGGCGGCAAATAGTAGCTCCTTAAAGGGGCTAAGGCATTCCATGCGCGGTTGGTATTTGACGGCAAGGATCATTGCTGGGCAATGTCCATCTGAGGTGTGGTTTGAAGCAATTATTTCGCAACCAGAGTGGCAACCGCGCGTTGATAGGAGAGCGAATCATGCACGCTGCTTTCTACCAGTCATCGTTTGCTAATATATGGTCTGGATAAATCATTAGTAGTTTGTATTGGCTGCGGGCTCACGACTCCGAGTTAATGATTGAATCGCCGATATCACTTTTTGATAAAAATCAACAACAAATTGTGATGAAAAAGAGCTTATTGCGCGTATTGCTGGTAAAAGCATTAGCCGCGGTGATGGCCATGGTCATAAACTTGAAACCATAACCTTGCGCAACATTCTTGTGAGAACGGTACTGCGGGGCTATTTGATCTATTCTCTGTTCAAATTGACTTCCATTGTGGTTTGCCTGCGCCCCGGGGGCCAAACTATAAGATCAATCTAAGATCGATCCAAGACGCCGCAACGGTTCGCGTAATTACTTGAGCAGATGGTGATGGGTATAGTGGCGCCGACGCGGACACAGACGGCCGAGTCGTCAATGGCTCAATCGAATGGTACTATTTTCGCACAAGTGGCGGACACATTTGCTACCATCGGAATGCGACGCATGTTCGGTAGCGCCACTGAGTCGTAAAATGAGATTATAATAATAAAAGTTGATGTGTTTTTTAGCCTGCACGCTCGACGGTACCCAAAAGCCGTACCCCGCTGGTTCGCTCAAACGATGTCAACGAACGCATTACGCACGCACACACCAGTAAGCCAGAGGAATGTAAGCAGTGAAGTAGTTCTTGTTAAATTTGTACTTTTAATAATCTTTTGAAACGCGCACGCGGCGTGGTCGCACCACGTTTTCCGTTAAAAATTTAAACTGACGCCAGCTGTTCGTTTCCTGCAGATTTCTCGCAGTTTCTGTTTAGCGGGCCGGGTTCGCTGCTCGAGAATGACGTACATTTTTTATCTCGCTCTGTCCGATTTTCTGTACGAGAGAGTGAGTGAGAAAAGGCATTTTCGTCTACCTTTGCTCTACCTTTTAAAATCGTTGCTAAAAGCACTTTTACCGCGTAAAATCGCTGTAAAAAGAGGGAAAATGTTCACAGTTCCGTTCTATTCCATGCACTAGACCAACAAACTGCCCTCTGGTCGAGGTTCCCGTTGGAATGGTAAGCCAGGAAAGTGCAAAACGCAGCCCTCAGTGCAAAACCAGACCCCCTCCGGGATCAAAACAAAGTCGCGAAAATAGCAAACCGTGATTGAAATCGGAACCCGCGGCAGCGAGAAGCTTCCCCACAAATGGCCGAACCAAGGATAATGGTCTTCCGGCCAACGTGGGACGAGTTTCAGGACTTTTCCGCGTACATCGACTACATGGAATCGAAAGGAGCACACAAAGCTGGGCTGGTGAAGGCAAGTGCGCCGCCGGGGAGGACTTCGAGAGCCGGATAATAAACCATCTCCGTTTTTGTAGGTCGTACCGCCACCGGAATGGGTCCCGCGCAAACAGGGATACGATGTGAAGGACATCAACATCACCATCCGCACGCCCATCTCACAGGTCGTATCGGGCCGGCAGGGCATTTACCAGCAGCTGAACATCCAGAAACGGTCGCTCACGGTGCAGGAGTTTTACGAGAAGGCAAAACAGGAGCGCCACTGCACACCGAAACACTTTGACTACGCGGACATAGAGAAGAAGTTCTGGAAGAATATCACGTACGTTGCCCCGATCTACGGTGCGGACGTACCCGGCAGCATCACCGATCCGGATGTGAAGGTGTGGAACATCAACTGTCTCGGCACGATCCTGGACTACGTGAACATGGACTACAACATATCGATCGCCGGTGTTAACACGGCCTACCTGTACTTTGGAATGTGGAAGACGACCTTTGCCTGGCACACGGAGGACATGGATCTGTACTCCATTAACTATCTGCACTTTGGGGCACCGAAAACGTGGTACGCCATCCCGCCCGAGCACGGTCGAAAGCTGGAGAAGCTTGCGGAACGATACTTTCCCGCCAACTATCAGGATTGCAAGGCTTTCCTGCGCCACAAGATGACCCTCATCAGCACGCAGGTGCTGAAGACGAATGGGATTCCGTTCAACAAAATCACCCAAGAACCCGGCGAGATCATGATCACGTTTCCGTACGGATACCATGCGGGCTTCAACCACGGTTTCAACTGCGCCGAATCGACAAACTTCGCGACGGAACGTTGGATCGAGTATGGGAAGCGAGCGTCCGTTTGCTGCTGCCAGCCGGATATGGTAAAGATTTCGATGGAAACTTTCGTGCGTCGCTTTCAACCGGAACGGTACGAACGGTGGCTACGCGGGGAAGACTTTGGATACCATCCGGAGGATCCAACGAATTACTACGCCGCACCGAAACCAATGTTGCCGAAAAATTTCAAAAGGTAAGACACGATGGAGTGAGTTACGGAGCAAGATTGCTTACATTGGACTTCTTTCGCGCAGCAAATGCCTGGAGCCGACCTGCAGTATTCCCCAGAAGCGCGGCTGTGCACCGGTGAAGATCGTGAAGAAGAAAAGCACAAAGAAGACTGGTGGTGAGAAGGCCAAAGATAGACTGAAATCCGTCTGGAGCAAGCTGGAAGGCCGGGAGTGCGGTATCGCTACCGACCTACTGATCGATGGGCCCGTGCAAAACACTAACAAGATACGGTTTCACACCCGGACGATCGAGCTACTGACGGATACTCCCGTGTGTAACGGTGGAGCAGTCGGTTAGACGGGAGTAAGATACAGGAGCAAGCGGGCAACCGTTCACCCTTTGTGCTGAACTTTGAGCAATCAACTAGATCCAGTCCCTCCCGGCGATCACCGGATCACCGGTGTAGACGAATTCGCTCTAAGGCATAGCGGAAGAGCAGAAGCGGTTAGTTAGTAAATGATATTGTTAGTCCATTTTCGTTGTGTGTAGGCCATCGAGGGTCCCCTTCCCCGAGGTTTTTGTTTGAGTATTTGTTCGCTGTTCGAGCGCAAGCTAACGCTGATCTCACACCCCCACTATGGGACACTCTCGGGCTAGAAGATTGTGATTGGCTTGACAAATGAGAGCGTGCGGTATTAACGGAGGTTTTGTATTTTTCGTGTTTCGTCTGCCCGCGATAGGACGCGACATAGCAAACATTTTGAGACCGAGCATCTGTGTGCGTGTATTAGGGATAGTAAGAGTGAACCGCATGTTGTTTAAATTATCCTTTATTTTTACGGTATGTGACTTGATTTAGGGAAATACTCTGACCAGCCACCTGGCATAAATATATTCGTAATTTGTTCACTATCATGTCTCTGTGTTGTGAATTTCGCTCCCATGCACTTACCTGCTTCAAGCGTACAGAAACGCACCATGCTCCCGTTATGTTGGACCACAAAATTCCAATTTCAAATAATGCACCACGAATCCATGATATTATTTGCAATAATAATTACAACTACCATACATATATACACACATATACAGCATTGTCTTATAGTTTCTTTTCAATGAGTTTTGAACGATACATTGGCCAATAACGACGGGTTGTTCATCAATAGAGAGTTGGTTTTCATTATTCTTTACTCTTTCGTTAAACTGTCCCATTCTCCATGCCATTGTTATTCCTTTTTGCCTTAAAAAAAAACTTAAAACATAATGAGCTCTTGTCCCCGCTTTAACTAAAGTCGCCATACTCCCGCAGTCTTCTGTGTCATGTCATAGATCATCATCAACCTGCAGATGCTGCTGCTCGAACAATGTGACCCCCGCTCGCTGCTGCTGCTGCTGCTGCTGCTGCAGTTGCCGCGTGCTATCATGAACGACTCCCCAAAAAGCGTGTAGTATAGTTTAGGTGCATGTATTTCTAGATGTGGGATCATTTCGCTATAGTCTTGCCGTCTTCATTCGCAACTCACAAACTTATCAAACATTAGCTAAACTGAACTGATTCAGAGAGTCTGTCGAAATTAAGCCTAATTTGATAAACCTAGTAATATTAACTAGAGCTAGTAATACGAATCGTTTACTTCTGGATTTGGTTTCGCGCACCGTCACGGGTGTTTCCGGTTTTCCGGGCGATACAGGGTTGATGCTAACTTAAAATTCCTTGGATGGTGTTGTGGCAATGATGCGTTGGACGTTTCGTTCATTCGTTTAAAATAATATAATGTAAAGCTCTCTCTCTCTCTCACTCTTCAGCATCTCGATCCACACAATCGGTGGAAAACAGTGAGTTTTGATGCGGACAGATCGCGAGCGTGATCGCAACTTAGGACAAACCGAGTATTCTGAATACTTGTACATGTTCCTGTTCCCATAGCTGTGCACTGTGTACTGTGTCCCTCCTGTACCCATTCCTGCCTAACTCTTAACGCTACGCAGCCCGCAACTAGTTGGCACTCTAATACGTTCAGTCCTACCCTTCTACTCGGTGTCTCGATTTCCCGGGCTTAGCTTCTATACCAATTGTGTTCCGTGTATTCACCTTCATCAGGAAGTTCGAGATGAAAGTTTGTAAATAGATAATTTGTTTAAGTATCAATAGTAATTTCGAACAATAATTTAAGTTTGATAAATAACTGGCCTCTAAACAGCGTGTGTATGCTTTCCAATCGTTCATGTGTTCATGTGTATTGTGATTTACATATAACATTATATGCAACCGGTACTAGATTTCGCTTGCAGCCCTTTGTTTGGCCTTTAGCGCTACAATGTGAACGGTGCTGGGCAGAGAAACCGTACCTTTCCGTTAGCTCGAAAAGCTCTCCAATTGGTGGGGGGGGGGGGATGATTGAATCGTTGCAGGTTAATGGTTTGAGTAATATTGTTGTGAAATGTGTTTTGTTTTTGGCTCGCTAGCCTTCCCCGTTTCCCGTTTGGCGGATCTTCATGTGTCCTCTCCGTAAAGATTCAGTAGATGTGGGGTCGATCGCTTAGTCCAGCACGGCAAGCATCTTAGTTCCATCTGGAAATGAAGGAAAGAGTCTGCTTAGAGGCACAACTTCACATATAAGGCAATGATGGTCGACTGGTGGGATACTTACAGCTGAGCAAATCGTTGAGTACGCTTACGGCCCATGTTGCAGAGCTTAAAGTGGCATAAGGACATGTCTGTGGAGGAATGGAAGAAACCGTTCCGATTATTCTACAATGACTTTAACCCTCGGGATCCAATGCAATTGCTCGTTGATGATGTACTTACAGTGATTATTTTTCTTTTCGGCTTTGCTCTTCTGATGCGGGATCTCCCTTTGCATCACGTCCGTCTGGTCGGCCAGATCCGTTCCGTAAGCACTTAGACTGCGGCCATTGACCACGGGTGGCAGGCCACCGGTGCCATCACCTCCATTCGATACACCAGAAGTCGATCCGTACTCGGCCGGAATATCGTCCAGCAGGGAGCCTTGGTCAAGCAGAGAGTTGCGTGCCGCGTGCAACAGTTCCCGCTGTTCACGTTGTCGCTGCAGATAGGCTTCCTCGCGCTGCTGATGCTCGGCCTGTACGGCCAGATACTGTAGCAGACGTAGCTCTTGGTTGTGCAGCTGACGGAACTCGTCGGCCAGCTCGCTGTACAGTTCTTCCATTCGCAGGGATTGAGCTTCCGGTTCCGTTGGGCGGCCCAGTGCTCGGTACGGTCCCACCGCCAGCAGCGTAACCACCATTAGGAGCGTCCAATGGGTAATCATTTTTGCACTGTTTTCTGGCTGCTCTTCCTCTGACCTCTAACCTTTACAGTATCGGTTCTACAAGACATCAAAGAAGGGGGGGGGGGGGGGGGGAGAGAAAAAAAAAACGAACTGTTAAGTGCTTGCAGTATCCAGCATTACTTTCTATCAAATCCGGACGGCGGAAGACACGATGTTTGATTAAAAACTTTTCGTTTCGATCGAATTTTTGGCTGCAGGCACTACGCACTTGAACACGCAATGGGCGCAATTAACTTGCTGGACAACTGTTTGCTTGAAGCCTCGGTAATCGAAACGTCGAACGCCACGTGGCACAACCGTGGCTCTGTTATATGGTCGTTGATAAGGCAGTTGCCTTTCTAGGAAACTCCTGCGGTTAGTTAAAGTTGCCAATATTTAAACAAAACAATGGATACACATGCCAATGGCCTAGGACCGGTGCATTGCGAAAACAAGTCCTTCAACTTCGATTTCAAGGTCTAGGTTCTGTTTGAAAGTCACGTTGCGTAACACGAGATCGGACTGCAAAACTGCAGAATGCAACTAAGGTAACTACTAGCCTGTTGTTGGGGCTATTATATAAAACTAGGAACTGGAAAACCTTGGCTAGCCTTACAAGTTCTCTGTTACTGTAGCAAGTTGTTGAATGTTTTGAATCAGATACTAAGTATACAGTGTGTTTAGAGTGCAAAGGATCTCTGTGATTTCAATGCATAAAAACTTTCATAAAGAAGCGTTTTACTATGTGAACACTTCCAGTATTTAGTAGCCATTTGCTATACTACTGCTATCTGCAATGGCAACCAATGAGAGGCGGCATTTGCACCTCCATTATAGCCTATCAGTACGCCGCGATTCGTGATCGCTTCCTTGTGCTAAACCACGCCTTTCCATGGAATCGCCTTTCAAAGGAATGGAAACTCGTACAACGACCTCCTTCCGGTGCTCCACAACCACATCATCCCCCCCGCTTTAGCATCCCTCATTTTTGAAAGCTTTCTATTCTCAGCTCAAACATCTTGCATTCAATGTTTTGTGTGGGACTAAAATGAGAGAGCGGGAGAGCCAAGAAATCCAATTAATCTAACCGCATAAATGATGCCGATTCTTCATCCTTCCGGTTGACGAATGATTCAAACTTTTCTGACATTTTCCTTGCTTTGCTAACCTTCACCTTCCCGGTAATTAGAAGGCATGTTGAACATTAGCCATACTAACTCATTAAGATAAAAACCTTTGAGAAGTTCAAGAGGAGACGCATCGTTCACCTCGCCATGTGCCAGGACAACCGGGATTTGACCGGTTCCTCAGCGGTGAAGTCACAACCTTTGAAGGTTATCGCTGCCTGGGCTCACGGGGCAAGCTGTCCCGATCGACCCGATTCGGTATCAGAGTGGAATCGAAATCGTACGATTTCCGCTGAGCCAGCTGCACCACCGATGACAAAGTGCCGCGTCAACCAACCGGGTGTGCCCACCATCACTCGCTCGAATCATCGCTTATCAATCGGATGGACTCATTTGCGGGGTCACGATCGCACGTTAGCCAGCGCGGTGCAGCATCTCGAGCATCTTCATCGACGAACGTGAATCAATCGTTAATGACGTCAAAGAATGGTAATGACGATGGAAGGCAATTTTTTTTGCGCGCGATTCTTGGAAATGAATTAAAAAAAAAAACTCACATTTCGCGCATCAGAAATTGATGTAATGTAGGGCAGCTCAATACAGCGCAACATGACACCAGGCGGGCATAACAATGATTTCTAACAGCATTAAAGCGAGAACTGATCTCATGTGGACGTCATAGTGAATCCACAACGCATGGATTTCATCTTAGAAAATAGAATCGCTTCTCCTTTAAAGCCTGCACGGTTCTATCAACAGATTGTCCCGTGTTGGTGGAAGGAATGGTCTTACTTAATCCTGCACGTGGGTAAACCAACCCTCGCTGTATCGAATGTAGATTATGTTTATCAACACGGTCGTATTCTGGGAAGGATTTGGCCGAAGTTATCGTCGATAATTTACCGCTGGCTTCTAAAATCGCAACCAAATCATCGGAACCCTTTCCAGTGGGTCGCCGTCTTGTGGGCGCGTGTGTGGCATCGCATGATTGACGTACGGACACGCGGGACGTCCAACGCGTTTAAGGAAGCCATAGGAAGAAGGCGAGTGACGACGTCGCGGATGACGCTAAATCTGTTCATCAGCTCATTGGCCATCATCGTTCCGGTGCATGGCAAACGTCAAGTAGCCCGATGATCTCTTGCGTGTTTCGTGAGGATTTCAATCAATTCAAGCAAATACATTCGATCTGCCTACGCATCATGCTGGTGCTGCTCTAGGAATAAACCTCGTCGAGCTGAACAGAAGAAGAGAACTGGTTTCGGTAACCATTCGTCAGCAGCTCGTTACCATGCTGGCTGCGGTTTAAGATACATTAAAAACATTGAATTATCCTAGCCACAAGTCAGTAACCCCCTGGGGGAGATACTACGACCACCAGCAGCAGCAGCAGCAGCAGCAGCAGACAGCATTTGAAATCGTTGTTACCGTTAATGTAGTCGCATGTACCCTTCCGAGAGAACGATTTTTGCGTATTCTTCTAGGTGAGTCCAACTTTTTCGATGGTTTTCTAGAATCGATTATTTAACTGCTACAACATGTGGTTTACTAGAAAAAGGGAAATATTGCCTCAAGCATCATGTACAACCAACAGCTGCATTTGTTCACAGCCTTACATGAAGTGTTGGCTGGATTCGCTAATGATTGCTAGTCAGCACGATTTGCTGGCTGAGTGCTGGTGAGCATGTTTTCCCATTTTTGAATTATGCTGATTTTAACTCATACGCGAGTCGCCAACAAAGCCAAAGAGCGCTTCGAAGCAACAGGTAGCTCGTGAAGCAACAAGTGCTTGGTTGGTTCCCCCTTCTGAAAATGGACAGGATCGCCGCCACCGACCGGTGAGTCCGCGAGTTTTTTTTTCCTCTCCTATTGTTGTTGCTGCCACTCTTGCTGTTGTTGAGGTTGAGGCTCAAAACGCTACGTTATTAAAACGCGATGATCCGTGAAGCAGACGGATTCGATTTTGCATTCATCCATCGCCCGCGGCGGATGGAAAACAGGAAAGGCCATCCCCATCCCCAACTGACCGCATATGGCGCCATAAGCCGCCTACCCGAATGGCCCCAATGGCCAACCAATATCCTTGTCCCGTTTTGTCCTTTTTGGCTTGTTTTTTCCCCCCCATCTTTTGCTTTTTTTTTAGGGAGTCCCATGGCCCTGGTGGTGCTCAACCCTCGCTCGCGTGTTATTATTTTTAATTGTCTCTTTAGTGCTTTCGGCGATTTTGGTCGTCCTGGCGTCCTGCTACTCTAATTATGGATTTCCGCGAAAGAAAAGGGCGACAAACGCGTGAGTCATCGTAACCGTGGCAGGACTATTGGCATTCATTTCATGTGTTAAAAGTGTTTTGATAAAGAATTTCTTAAAGTTTTTTTATGTTATGGAGAGATACACCAAACCAATGAAAGATATTGTAATATAATCATTCACCTTTATGTAATGTTGTTTGGAAGCGTTGCGGAATGTCCTCTAATCCGATACCACTGATTAAACACTTTAGTCTCTTAGAATATGCAATTCTTGCATAAAGCTCTTCACAATGAATTTATTTAACGTCCACGATCCACTCGGTCCTTCAACGGAGTACCACGTGCACTACACATAAGCCTGGACGACAAATCTACTGCAGAGCGATCACATTCGCGTGGTACAAGCCACACGCCACGGCACCGTACGATCAAGCGGGTTCAAGGAACCGATAACAAGCAGAGCCAAACCGGCGGCACCTGACGTACTATCGAACGATCCGTAAATTTAGCGGTAGCGATTGGTTTGAAGGAGCGCAAACACTTGTTGCTGATACTGCTGGCGCCGTAGTCACACTTTCGCGTTGTTGCGATTGTTGCGCTCGAGCGCTGGAACAAAACTGCTGCGGTTCGCTTGCTCGGTCACCTCTTTATATAGAGTAACCGAAAGGGAGGGCGGTGGTGGCAGACGGCACTGGCAGCCGGCGGTTCCACGCTCCGCACCGAAACGATCGTGCGCGCGGCCTCTCCTTCGTGCCCTGTATCAGTGGCGTGGCTTCGTGCCTGCCCGACCTCCCGGGAGCCTTCTTGCTCGGCGCACGGTATGCCCGCTATCTCCCAGCCAGCATTAGCTTCTTCGTTTCTCGCTTCCCACCCCCTTGCCATCTCGTCTCGACTCGTGCTTGTCTCGTAGCGTGTGCTGTTACACCATTCTGCAGCGGCGAACCGATTCGATCTTGTCTGACTGGCAAGAGCCGAAAAGGGTGCACGCTTGCTGACTCGCTCGCACACCACGAAAGGCCCCGAAAACGCCTACCTCCCCCGTTCCGCTTCCTCCTTTGACTTTTCGGTCGGTGGGATTTAAGGATGTGCTCAACTTTTCACCAGCCCACCAACAACAATCAGGAGATATTTTTTGGCAGACACATTAAGCACGGAGATGACTTCATCTCCACGCGGGAATCCACGCATCCGACATGTGTTGATATGATTTTTCCGCTTCTCTCTCTCTCTCTCCCCCTCGTTCTCACTTTGTAGCTTTTTCCGTTTTTATGGCGCAACGGTCGCTGGAAACTCATTAATAAAATACATTTGATAACGACAACGCTCGGGGCCGTTACTTCCATTAAACGATGTGACAAAAGTGAGTTAAATGCGCCCCAAAAAAGCGCAGCTATTGCGAAGGCCACCAGTTGCGGCGTACGTCATCAGAAGAATCGCGGGCAGACGTCCTAAGATAACACTCCTCTTGCACAACAGCAGCTGCGTGGTGGCCTGTGGGTAAAAATGTCCCCAAATGGATTGCAAGCAAAAGTGCTTAAAAATGAGATTTCTTTAAACAGCATGCAAAAGGAGCAGCAAATGCACTCTTAAAAAAGCTAAGTTTTCACCGTTTCTTCCATCGAAAAGGGCCGAAAATCGCAAAAAATTTACAAGCTACTAGGCGCCTCCATGGAAATCGCATTATTTTTTTAATTTACCACTCTTGCATTTTCCCGGTTGTTGCACATGCAGCGGGCAATCGTGCTTATAAGTTTGCAAAGAAAAGTGGTTGGTGCATTCTAAACTGCAAGTTTGTGAGCTATTTTCATACAACACAGGCGGCAACCGGTACTGGCGAGCGGTGCTGTTTGCTGGCACTCGCCACCGTTGTTGTTGTTGTTGTTGTTGTCGTCGTCGCCGTGGTTGGAGGCTCGTTCGAGTCAAGTGTGCTGGGTCACGTGAGCAGCCACGAGGCACACGGGGCAGGACGTGTTTGTTTGTTTCCTTGCCGGTTTGTTGATCGGATGTTGCATACATGTTATGTGCTGGAATCGGTTACAAACCGATTTCCGGAATTTCACTTCATGGAATAACCAGAAGCGTACGATCCATTCTTTATCGATTGTTTCTGGATCATTCCATGGAAGGCTGCGTCTGCATCGTAACGCGCCAACGCTTAAGGTCACGGAACCGTCGTGGCAATGCGGCAATGCATCGACCGTTTGCATCAGATTTTTGCGACCGAAATCAATGGCGTCACCCATGCTCCAAATAACGGTCGTCGGGCGTTTAGAGCATGCGCACGCTTATGTTACTATGTGTGGCGGCGTTCGACGATCAACCGCCCGATAGCATATCGTTGATTGCACTATGTCCCTCCATGTAGTCGGCTTCATTCACGGAATTTATGGTAGGTGAATGGCACGAACAGGTGCCCGGTTGATCAGACCACAGAGCCCAAGAGGTTTCGGTGTCTGATGATGTGCCAAGCACGCCCGATTGCATCATTCCTTTGCAAAAACGCATCGACACTGTCTCCCTCAGACACGCAATCTTAAGATTGACGCGCAAAGAAGGCGATCGGCAGTCCTCAACCACCACCACCATCATGAAATTGTATGCTTCTGTTCCGACTGAACCTATTATTTTGCACACTCCGAACACAAACACACCCGCGTGCTCCTCTACGACGGAAACTAGTTTTGCCGTTTTTGGGGAAGCGCGTTCGCCACGGGTCGTGGCCCTTTCTTACGCTCCTCGGTATCACTCTTTCATCAGATCGTTGATGCGGTCCAGCTTTTTGGCGGGAATTCCAGTTTCCAGTCGGTAGCTCTGCTTTGGTAGCCCAGCATACAACGTCGTTGTCGCGCTGTCCCGGGACGTGGCAAAGCAAACCGAACCGATAAAGTCGTAAAAACATCGCGGCTACGATCGGAAGCGAATGACCTCTTTGCGCCGCTGTTACGCTCGGTATTTTGGCTGGTGTGGCTGCGGTGTGTGGAGACGGTCCGAAATACCGGAGATTCCATGACGGCCACTCGACTAGGGTCGACCAGGACCACAAGCCTCCAGACGACGCCATTGGTTGGTCCGCCCATCGGATGATCAATGATGTCTGTCGATCTCTCTTTCGCGTTTCGTCTGCGCACTCTCGGAATGTCCGGTGGTCGCAAAAGATGGTATTCTCCCTTTTTTCCTTTGGATTCTTTCGCGTTCTTTAGCCATCGGTTTTCGGGGCAGTTCTTGCTTTACGCGCCGCGACGCGAAATCGACGATGAACATGAATGAACATGAACGCGGCCTTGACCGCGCGAGAGGCGGGCCCCAGCGGGTGTCCGCAGTGGCAATGATTAATGAGTTATCAGTGATCGAATTGGGTTGTGTATTTGTGGGGAAAAAAATGGACTAGCGCTGAAAATTGATCGCGTCTATTTTTAGACTCGCTTCAATAGTTTCATTACCCACAAACTGAGGGCCAATGACGCGAGGGGAATTGTATATTGTTGACGGAAGGAGGAGCTCCAAAGAGGACGGTGGGGGTCTGTGCGAGGATCGCGTGAGGATCAGTTGTCGTCATACGAACGATGGCTCGTCACCGTCATAGTAAACATCAACATCGTTGACTGTGTCGCTGCTTGGTGTCGGAATGACCCACACGTTTCATGAAGCCGCCCATAAACCGCCTCAACCGCTCGTTATCGGACGGGGATCGCGTCAGCTAGTGGTGGTTTACAGATTACCCCCGGGGTGATAACCACCCAGCGAGAGTGAGAAAGGGACCGAGACCCATGTGCCTGATGCCGATCGTCGATTTGCTGATAAAGCACCGATGTCAGATGTCGTCCCAGATTGTGCAAGATGATATGACTATATGGCGACCCGTCGCTTGTTCGATCGATTGGCGCACTGGCGCACCAATCCGTCTAATCTCTCCCTCCTTTCTCTCGCACTCCCCCCGCTGAGGGTCTGTGTCGAGGTCAAACCCTGGGCACACGTTCGATGTTTGATTGGCGTCCAGTGTTAGTAAACTTAGAATTGCCTGATCATCCTTTCCTCCTGATAGTGCGTCAAGCCCTTTAGGTGTCGTTTCTAATCTATTTCGTCGGCACGACGGACATTGTATAAGGAACGTTCGAGATCAAATCAATATCTATTTATAAAAAAAATCCAGCCAGCGAATACCCTCCACTCCACCCCTCCTCCAGGTACTGGTGATGATGATGATGACGATCCCAGGCAAATGATTTAATGCATGTTACACAGTTAAGTTGTTATCAGCGTATGTATGCACGTCACATAGACCTAGAGGGACTATGTATTTCATTGTGCAGTCAGCGGTCTTGTCTTATATACTGCAGGACCTTGTCTAATGCAAGCGAACTGATGTGACCACGATAACCTTCCAGCACGGCTCGAGATCGGTTCGGTGGGTTGCGCAAACGGAGAATGGAGGAGGATGTGCATCCTACCAACCACAATTACACGATGCCGATCATTACAAACTCAGTGAAGGACCTCATCATGCAGCTTTCGGAAGGACGTTAACTACCCCGTGAATCCTCGACAATGGCTGAGTTTAATCAAAAGTTTAGAAACGATCAATCCTAAACTTAACAAAATGACCAACCACCAAAGGTTTACGAGTACGAGGTACAATTGGCGCCATATTTTACCACGACAGGAAGCGCTACGTTGATGGCATCAGTCAGCGCCGGGAACGCTGCCAGACTCCTGCTCGCTGGTGTACGACGCAATTAAACTTTTTATTTCACTCCCCTTCCCCCGTCCATCCTAGGCGGGGCGACAATTCCAGCATCCCAGACACCCTTATCAGGGAGCATTTGTCGCCCTACCGTACCCGGGACGGACCCGATGGTCATCTCGGGAAGCCCACGAAGTGTGGCTCAAAACCGGTCATAAAGCGAAAAGTTTAACATTTCTTGGAAGCGGGAATCTGCGACGTGGTCTATTTAATTTCACATCCGCCCATTGCAGTACAGGGGCGGTGATAAGACATGGGCCCGACGGACCAGGCGCACGGCAAGGTGGTCGATTTGTCGATTCGAGAGGCGGCCTCGGTGCCGTGAACCGTGCATACGGTAGCACATCCGCAATCACATCACGCTCATCATAACAGACGCCACCGCAGGCGATTACGGCGATTCGCAGTCCGCTGTTCGGTTGTTTTACTTTTTGGTGGCCTCGCGTAAGCCATTATTGAATGAATTGTGAATGTAGCTGCAGAGCTAGGCAACCGTTAGTGAGAGAGAAATGCTTCAGCAGCACCAGTGATCATCAATCGGGAGCAACGACACTCCGATCTGGTGGCCGCTTATCGTCCAGCTGTGGGTTAAAGATGAAGGACTCCTCTAGGTCTAACGCACGCCAACGCGATCTTTTTCTAGATTGCGAGGAACGAGCCTCTTCCGCGAATCGCAATCGCGTGAGTCTGGAAGCAAGAAGATGCTTTGAAATCGATGGAGAAAGTGAACACGGCCAGCACGGCCACAATGAAATTGGGTGGCTAAAGCGCGATTGATGACTAGGATGCTACTGAATCAAACGAATTCGTTATCATTCGTGTGGCCGTTCTACACTACACCTCTTGACAGATTATGATTAGCAATTACGTGGGACAGCTTGATCGTGCTGTAAATAAATCCGCACCTCCGGTCGAATATTACTCAATGCGGTCCGGGATGTTTCTAGACCTTGCTTGAACCTGATAGTAGTTCTAAATGATTCAGCAAAAACCCGATGAATCGATCGTGTTATGAAAGAGGAACTGTTGTAGTTCCTTTTAGAAGCGCAAAACATTTTCTTAATACCAACACTAGGAAGTACGAATGAGGAATGAGCCATTCTGTGAAGATGATTTGTTAATCTGCCGCACTTAGCTCTGACGAGAGAATCCTCCACATTCGGTGCTGCGGCGAATTTTAGCATTCATTATGATAATGAGAATCGTGAATGAGCTTTCAGCAACACCGCACGAGTGGGTAGACAGTCTTCCTGTAAGTGTGAATCCTTTCGTACGGAGCTCGAGCGCAGAAGGTTTTGCTGATGTGCGTATGGTGTTAAAAATAGACCATGACCAAGGGTGGTTTCGTTTCCCCGGCGGGGGCTCTAATATTTCGTCCCGCGCCTTTAGCAGCTCGTCTGGGGTGGACCGATTGAAAGGCGGGAGTTGGCGGGCGCCAATGACATAGGCCGTGGCTATCTACACGGCCCTCAATTTCGCGTCGCGTACAACCGCGCACGTGAATCTTATCAATCGCAGCCGAGAGCGAAGCCATTGCTCAGACATGGTCCTGGGTTACCATGGGCATTGCGGCCCTGGCACGCGGTTTGGGTCGAGCCCAGCCCCCGATTGCGTTTCTGTATGCCGTGTTATGCCGTCCTGCCAATCCCCAGCACGTTTGATACGACACAGACGCCGTCTGACCACGGTCAGAAGTCTAAGGTGCCCACCTTCGCCCCAAGCGATAATCACGTTTCACAAGCTATCAAACTGAGCTGAGCCTCCTTTTATCTGCATCATCTTTTATCGGCT
Source organism: Anopheles aquasalis (assembly GCF_943734665.1). Taxonomy (NCBI): domain Eukaryota; kingdom Metazoa; phylum Arthropoda; class Insecta; order Diptera; family Culicidae; genus Anopheles; species Anopheles aquasalis. Next base: position 51,357,189 of record NC_064878.1, on the reverse strand, counting down.
ACCATCCTGCAGAAGCGTGTGAAGCACGTGCATGTCGGAGAGCCAACATGCAGGTGCTTATCAGGAACTCGTGAAGCGGTACTAGGAAATCCATTGATATGGCTGCAACTTTCTTCCCCCCCCCCCCCCCCCCTGAAGCGTGATTCTACTGGGACATGTGTAGTGCGGTCAAATGTCGCTAACGTCAGCCAGGCATCTCCGTTGACCGCAATATTTCCGACACCGCCGAGCGATCTGGTTTATAACCGGATCCTTCACAGAAGCCAAGGCTGTGGCTTAATGTCTATGCTGCCTGAGATTAGAACGACTATTACGCCTGTGCAGCTGCTCTGTTCTATTTCCTCGGTCTCGGTTATAAAGCGCTAAGAATAACGCGCCTTTATTGAATAAAAGAAGTTGCTACAACTCACTCGTACGTCCGATTCTTGACTCGCTCTCGCTCTCGCTCTTATCTTATCACTCTGGGTGGCGGAGTTTCGGAAAAGTACCACGACAGATGATAGAATTACGCATCGTGATTCTACTCCAGCGGCGAGTCGAGGCTACCGTCCCATTATCAAGTCGATTTCTTTTTTGCCGTTCACAGATGAGTAGAAACGTGTACGGTTTAATTTGACCACTGCGAGCATAGATTACGATGGTCGCGGTGATGGCGACGCCAGCGGAAAGTGTTAATGACCTCAATAGGGAGTAATCTAAATCATTCGAGTTCGATTTTCGCGAATTGTGTGTGCGTGTGTCCGGGAACCGTCGTGGCGATAAGAAGTGGGCACGAACGAGCGCATTTACTAAACATGATGAAATTCATCAATGATTTGAATACTCTCGAATACAAAACGGGTGTTTCTTAAGCTTTCGGAGAATATAATCGGCCTCGGAATTCGCCAAATGACTCCATCAGCAAAATGCATCACTGCATCAAATTAAAAAAAAAGCGATGCTGCAGTAAAATGTTTCATTTTGTAGTTTATTCAACGAAAAGAATGAACCCGTGGGCATTCCTCGAGCTGCGTGCATGTTGCCTTAAAAGAGAAACAAAGAAATTGTCTGCGGAAAATGGGTTGCCCATTCGACTCAGCCTCATGAGATTGGTTTTCTTCGTGGCACGTGGTGTGGTGCGTTAGACAGTTGGCACTCATTT
>NC_064878.1:51333548-51348548 GCF_943734665.1 Anopheles aquasalis | reverse complement strand
AGTAGGTTTACCCGTCGCCGGGCTATTGGCTTTTCGCCTCTATTGCCTATCACAGAGTAGGCAAATATTGTTTTGAGCAAACATATTCGATAATCTTGCTTCCTTCATTTTTTGTTGAGAAAAAAAACGGACCTCCGGAGATTGATTAAACATCAGCGCGCGGACAGTTGCCGAGATCAATATTTGCTTCTCGTAATCAGTTCAAACCAACTGAAATTGGATCGAATAGGTAAGGAAGGTAGCGAAGCCAAGCGACAAGCGACATTGAAGATGGTCGTTGCTCATCTTTGCTTCTTTCTCTTTTTGTGACCTGTTTTAAGCTGAAGGGGGGGGGGAGGCTGTTCTCGATAGGAGGCAGCTCAAGAACTGATTGCCAGTCTGCTCATTTGCATACGGTGGAGTTGTTTGACTTGATTCGCCTGCTAGACGCAGTAGAAAGGGCGAACGCGACTTTTTAAATTAGAAAACCGGTTCAGCAGCGTCATTCGAAGGGAAGAAGAACATCAGGCTGCCGTCTGTGCAAGACCACTCTCAGCTCCTCTCACCGGAGACATCCTCGGGATTTTGCTTTCGTTACGGGAATCCGCTTGTTCCGGTGATTTCGTTTTCTGTGAAATTCGCAAAAAAAATGGTCGCAAAAATAAATCCAACAGTGGCAACAGTGTTGGTGTTCTTTCGAATTTATCCTTGACCGTTTTAAACATCCTACTTCCTTATACTTTTTTTGTAGTCCACGGAGCGAACGGCTCCACCGGTAGACTGCATTGCGGGCTGTTTTTTTTTCGTCTTCTCGTGCTGCACCGTGGAACCGCGGGCACGGGCGTTACTCTCAATTTCGTTCGCTGATCTTGCACAGATTCACGAGCAAAAAACGGTCACATGAGCGGTCGAAATTCGGTGATCGATCGGAGATTATGTAAACCAGTCCTCCCAGCGGAGTGTGGGAGGGCAGCTGGGGAGCGCTTAGCAGAAAGCCGGTTTTCTGAATCCCACTCCACCCTCCAGCACCCGGGCTGCAAACAGAACTCTATAAAACCGAACTGATCCGTACCATCACCACACAGTAGTGCTGGATCGCAACGCCTGCCAGGTGCATCTCGTCGCCGTATATTCGTTGTTCGTACTTCGCGCTCACAACAGCAGTAGCAGATCCATCAGCATCGAAGATGGCACAGCATCGCTCAGTCGCTCTCCGGTTGGCCATCGTTTTGATCGCTGTAGTTGCAATCGCGGCAAGCAGTGACACCGACACCAAAGTTGCCTTCAAGCGTGATAAGGTGCGATCTCTGAGGGCGACGCAAACCCCACCGGCGGCAGCCGCAGCTCCAAGGCAGCAGCAGCAGCAGCAGAAGCAGCAACAACAACAACAGGAGCCTCAGTACGAACAGCAGGTCCTGGTTGTCACGGGTAACCCAACGGGCGAGAAGCTGAACGAGGAAATCCGCAAAGCGCTTCGATCGTTGCTCGGAAAGGAACAGAGCGATCAGGTGCAGATCCGTGAGCTCAAGAGTGAGGCCGAGCTACGGCGGATAGCTCCTGGGGCACGACCGATCGGTGTGCAGCTGGTACAGTGAAGACGCAGGAAGGCGCCATTCAGATCTCTCTCTCTCTCTCGCCTCTCAGTTCGCCCTGGTATTCATGCGGCATTATCCTAATTAGTTAAGCATCCGCGTCCGTGTGTCTCGGAGTGTCGGACTAACTCAAATAAAATCCTGCTTGCCGGGCGTTTTTCATGACCGCCGTGTAGATGAATAAAAAGTGAGCGAGATGCCAAGTGGTGTCTCGTTTCAATTTGATTTCGTTGCTTCCTCATTGCAGTTCCCGGTCCCCGGGCATCGCCGGGAGTAATTTGCTCGTTAAAACACGTAACGTCTCGTCATTGCTACCACTGGAAAGGGGAAAGGGATGGCTGCGCACCAAAGAAAGATGGTTGAGAATGCTATCAAATTCTCTCCCAATTAATGTGCCTTCCTGTCTGGCATATTCTTGTTTTGTAGCTTGCGCCGAGGATGATAAGACGCGCTGGCTTCCGACGATGGTGGAAGGGGGAAGTGGGTGCAAAGTTTTGTGTGTTTTGTGCCGAAAACTTGAGTCTGGCTTGCAGAATGAATTGGTCCGAGAGTTAAAAGGTTGAAGGGTGCCAGTCGACTTAATGCTGGAACATCATCATTCATTTTGCGTCCGTGGCGCGGTATGTCGGCGTTGGATCTACCATTTCTGGATCACAAACCGGCACTGAAAGCCAACAGAAAGCCAACAGAATGATGGGATGGGATTCGAGAAGTATTATAAAGTTAACTCTTTCAGTTTCATTTTTAAATTGGAATTTAAAATATGGTTCGCTTTAAAGAACGCCGAACTTTGGAGGCAAAAAATGCGGATATCTATGAGGATTGAATTAAAACACATGAGAGAAACTAATCTCGAAGTGACCACATCCAGCCCACGCGCTCACTAGTAGAACACTAAGTAAATAAACTGTGGACGACGTTCAGAACAGGTCATCAAAATTTGCTCAACTGAAACCATCGTCAAGCGAAGAAGTCATCCCCGAATGACCGTCCCCGGAAGCAGACTAGGGACTTTGGGATCCAGCTTGGCAAAAGTTGAAATTGTTAGCTTTTGATCGGTTTTCGACGAACTTTGAGGGTGTGCTCTTCGTTGTATGGAAGAACTAGAACCGCAACACTCTAGTAACTAGATTGAGACATCAGGAAGCTACCTGGATTGGTTGACTAGTACGATGGCCTTGCTTTGGCCATTCTTTACAAAGCACGAGTCAGGGAGGTGCGAATTGAATCCCTTCAACCGTATGGTACAACCTTACAAACAATCGGCATGCAACGAAGCATTGTGCAATTGGAAAACAGGACTTTGATTGTTTGCCTCACAAGAGCAGACACAGACCGGCTTCGCTCACTCTACGGCAATAGGAAGAAGGCAAACTTTGGACTGAAAAGTTTTATTTATTTCCCATCCCAGCCATCCACAGGGCTTCCTGTTGCGGACAGGAAGACAGGAAGTCATTTGCCCTCCTCTCGCCGGCCTAACAGCACATACATGGCTACATACAGCCATCAACCTAGCTCGTCGGCTCTTGTTCCTTCTTGGCAAAATGGTACAGATCCTCTCTTCGCCTGCCGAGTAGCCACAGTGCCACGTGTACGCCAATGAAAGTTTATGGAAACGCGTTTCGTGTTGGGAACAATTGAACGAACGGGGGAAAAAAATTGAAAGAAAAGTGTTTATTTCTCGACTCCATCGTCCATCGTTTCGCGCCATGCAAAGCAGACCAGCTGGCTCCAGGCAGCTGCTAACAGGCTCTTGGTGTTGGGGCACAGTAGTCATTGCCTACACGAACGCCAGGGTGGTTTGCAAAACATTTACATTTCCACCAAGAGTGAGGGAGGTTCGAAATCGTGATCAAGAATTTATCTGAATTACAACGCGAAAACGCGCTCATTCGGTGTCCCACATTCGGTCACGTTTCTTGTGAGACGTGAAAGGCGAGGCGCGTGATAAGCACGCTACCAGGAAGTGAAAACCCTGTCTGCAACTGGACCAACTCGTCGAAAGACCGCTGATGCTGTCCCCGCCCGTCGACCAAATAGAGGGGAACGAAATGATGCAGAAAATATATGGCCATATGTGTGGTACCTTCTCTTCCTTCTGCGCGTTGCCTTTTTCTGCTCCATTTTGAGGGCTCATTCCACTGAGAATGGCGTGCAGTTGGTTGGAAGATATGGCATTATCAGTAAGCGCTCCGCTGTACTCTCCGGCTCCGATTTGCAATGCGAACACTTGGGTGTTTAAAGGAGGAGGAGGAGGCAGGGAAGCGTGGCGTTCCTTCCACGATGATGCATCCCTTGGTGTGTCCCCGCAGGAATAGAGTTATAAATTTGACGAATCTTATCCCTGGGCCCTCCACCACGCTCGCGATCTGATGCTGCACTGTGGAAGCCGTGGAAAGGAGTTTCCATTATTTTTGGTTTGAGAACGGAAGTTGAAATATTGTTTCGATGTGGGAAACGCTACACTTGCTATGCTGCCAGTAACGCAGCGCACGAGGCCAATCCGTGGGGAGATGAGTAATGATAAACATACTTTTGGGCATGATCATGAAGCTGCTGCTTCCTTGCAGCTGCCATGGAGCATCCATTTCATGTTGCTAAGGTAATGGGGGAGTGGGTTGCTCTGTTTTTTGCAAGCATGTTTCATCATTGTCTACTGTAAAAGGAAAGTTGTTTGAAAATAATGAGAAAAAACTTTTAATTTTTTAGAGAAACTGCGTTTTCATTTGCAAAACCATAAAAATTTGAGTAACTGTAACATTTGTTGGTGAGAAATTGTTCAACGATAAACGCGATAGGGTGGCCATCAGCAAGGTCATCTATGCGATCGCAGCAAGCCGTGCTCCCCTGCAGCGTAATCGGTCAAATTTGCTGTGAAACGGCAGCTAACGTTGCGTGAAATTGATTCACCTATTTTCTCTCATCCGTTGGCGTAACCGTTGGACACTGTTGGCCGATGGGGAATCACTCGAAGGATGGTCAAGGAGCAACAACTCCCTCACCTTACTCCAACCAGGGTTGATGGGCTGTTATTTTGTTGCATTTTTCTCTGATTGCTTTCGAATAATTTGCATACTCTATCAAGCAAGCAACACAATCAAGCAAGAGATTGGCATAATGAAAATTACTTAACAAATCTAGCGCTGCTGCCTTCGTTTTGAGGCGCCTCCATTTGTGTGTTGCTCGTCCGCCATCTGTTGGATTCTAGCGCAAACTGTTACTATCTTACTCAAGGATTCGCTTATCCTTTCGTAGTACATTCGAGAGAAATCAAAAAGGAGAGAAGAGATGCTTTTCTTAAATTTGAGCGAAATATGCTCAACTGAATATTTACGCTCCTAAATGGTAAAGCAAAAGAGAGCGTACTCACTGGAAGCATTCTCCAGGATGGCAATGAACCCCCCCGGTAAACACAACAAAGTCACTCACCATTGAACCGCAGAGAACGCACATTTCACAGCGAGCTTGCACCCTATCCATCCTGGCGCAGTTCTGCTCCATCGCAAACAAACTTATGAGCTTCCGGATGCCCGTGGGGCCCGTTTTACACGCGGACAAATATTGGGTTGTTGATTTAAACAACGATTTCCGTAGCCGTATAGAACGAGGGCAAATATTACTTTTTTGACGCTTTTGTTCCACCGTGATGATGGTTTTCTTTTGAGATTTTAATCAACATTGAAAGTAAAGCTAGGAGTCGCAATTCGTATCGTTTCGTGGGACTTTTTGGTGATCCGCGAATCAAGACTCTTTCAAGAAAGCGAGAGATTCGGGTTTCAGCAGCTGTGATGGACGTAGACAAAAGCCATTTTTATAAAGCATAGAAGCGCACTCAAGATCAACTCGACGATACGCAGAATTGGTTGGGACGTGTTTTTGTTTAGCGAACGATTCACGTTTGACCAACTCACATGGCATCAATCAACGGCAGTAGCAGCAGCACCAGCACCAAGTAAATAAGCGTAACTGCCCCAAATGAACGTATCGTGGGCGTTCACGGTTGCCGAAAACACGAAAGTCCACTCGTCTGGTCGAGGATCTGAAGTTAAACGAAATCCGCGCGATGATTGCGTATTGTTCCATCCCAGCTCCAGCGGCGGGGAATCGGAGGATCGTCCGGCGAGTGTGACGACACTAGACGCAAACCAACAAACCATGGAAAGTGGTATGCCGTGTTGCATTCGCCATGTGGTTCTCCAAGGAGTTTCACGGAACATACGAGCACCAGGCAGCGGTGCTGTGCGATGACAGGAGGGCCAACGACACAACGGCCACAAGACGACGTGATCTTTAACTGTACGCGGTTCTGGTGTGGCCGCCGTCGTCGTCGTCGTCGTCGTCCTGTGCTCTCCACCGTCTCCACCACACCCTCAGACACAGACTGCTACACAGGGCAATGTTTTTGTTTGTGGTATTCCTCAACCACTTCCTCCAGACGAGCTTTCTCGAGGTTTTTGACGTCGACATTCACAGGAAAGGAAAGCAGTGCCGTGAAACGACGAAAGAAAAATCGCTGGCAAATTGTTTCTCTTCATTCTTGTGGAACTCCCTTTTACTTCTTTCTGGGATTTTCTTTCTTCCTCTTTTGTGTGTCTATACGTACCGGACGAAGGGCTGGTCATGCTCCTGTGGTTGGGTGGGTGGGTGGGTGAGTCGTTGTGGTGATGCTCGATACTTGGAATTAGTTATGGGGCCCCGGTATTTGTTTGGTTGATTTCCGTGATGGTGGTGCGCGTTGCCGGTGGTCTTGATACTCTGCTCCCCTGCTGCAACACTCCTGTGCCTACAGGCATTTTCCATTATGCCATTTTCCTTGCCGTAGCTTTGTCGCATGCGGCGAAAGTTTGCTTCTTCGAATTGACATTGGCATACATGGAGCAGGAGCTGTACAAGGCTACACTGTTGGATACGACGGTCCCCTTGATGTGGAGGACAATTTGTGGCCTCATTACTCTTGCCGGGGGTTGGTGCATTCCCATGCGAATACCGAGATTGCCGCTGACGACGTGAAAGTAAGTAAATAAATCATATTGGTGCTGTTACCATTCCTCGGAATATACTGGAAAACTATGTATCTTTACAACATTAATGCACTAAGTAAGCAGTTCTACTTTTCGTTACATTCCAAAATGTGTACCATCTGGTTCAGTTAATTCTTCGACTTCATTTGCGATTTACTGTACGGACAACCTTGAACTACAAAACCAACATAATGAATTCTACCAACCCCCAGGTCATCGCGAGAATGCGAAAACCCTTAGCAGATAAACCGAACCTACTGCTAGGAGCAAAGGAGGATCGAGATTTCCAGTGATGCAAAAGAATTCAATTTGTAACTTTGCCCGTTTTCCTTTCACCTTTCATCTCCCGGGGCTCCCTACTTCTTATCAATATTCCAGCCATCCCAGTTTCTTAACGCGCCCTCTCCTCCATGTTCTGCCCATTCTGGCGAGCGAAATCAGCAGTCGCAGCCAGGACATTCCAACGAGTAATTTCTTACGTTTTGTTTTTCATAGCCCGACGGACCGGCACACGGCGAAAGGTAATAAAATGTCGGTTGCCAAAAGAGCCCGTGGAATCGCTAGGACACCGAGCGAGAACCGGATGGTTGGGACGGTCCCTTTGCTACATTCAGCAGGCCACGGAGCCCTTTGATAATGGAACCTTTTCTTTTTGCTGCCCCACCGAGAAGGTACCATTAAATATCGGAACTCAAACAGCGGAAGTGTGATTTGTTTGCTAAATTGAATTCCCTTGCTCCGTTTGCTGTTTGCGTTTTTGCTGCGTATCATGCGCTTCTTCTGGTCTGGTCCGTCGAATCGACTTTTTGTCTGTTGGCCTTTTTATTTTTTGTCGCAAGTTTCACACCCCCAAAATGGCGTGTAAATGGACAATTTCCCAGCGTTGGGTCAGCGACAGCGAACTAACACGCGAAACAGGTGCTATTCTCGAGGTCAGGCTTCATTTTCCCTGTTTTGGACCGTTCTCTGCTTACTCACAGCACCTGTTGTCTACCGTGAAGGCTGAAACAGATTGAAAGCTTTCCTCAGAATGTGCCATGATTTGCTCCGAACCAACGAAGGTAATTTGTTGGTTCTCCGTTTAGACACGGATGGCATAAGCAGACAATAACCCGGGGCAACAACACAAAAACTCAAAAAGTGGGTGCCCATCATAACTTCCTAAATTGAGTTCAAATTGACCTGCGCCTCGTCGCACAGGATACGCCATCTATCACACCGGAGCATGCCATTCCGATGGCACTCTGTCTTTTTTTGCTCGAAATCCATCAAAGAATGCACGCCCGGTTACGTTACCCGGGGAGACAACGCTCGTGCTTTGGTTGGATCCTGAATCCATCCAAAGGCTTCACTTTGTTTCCGTCGATGTGCAATCCGTCCGTGGAAGCAAGGAGCTCGTCGCACAAATGAAGACAAAAATCTCACAAATTCCGTAATCAAAAAAGGGGGATGAATGGATACGCTCGCTTCCCAAGCTCCTCTCCGTGATGTGTGTTGTCCTGGAGGATACGCTTTGAGTAAGCGTGGGCCTTGTATGATTCCTTTCAAGTGTACCTTATACCACCAGAAGCAGCAGCAGCATATCCTTCAACCGACTGAAGACTGCCAGACGGGTCCGTCAAACCCCATGCCCCGATACACCGGAGGCACCGGACGAATTCTAATACCCCACCGGGGGGGTATGGGTTGTGGATTTTCCGGAATTTTCCTCTTCAGTCCTTCAACCGAACCCAATGAACTTGACTTTACCTTTAAAACACAGACAGAAGTGAAGTAAATGGTGTGCTTTAAGTTTCCTGTCCATTCGCCGGATATGGCCAGAGTGAAGGAAAGCGAAACTTTAAGCCCTCGAGTAACCCTCTCTGGCTAGCTGAAGCTGATCTCATCACAAACGAGGGAGTATTTTTAGTGTAAATTATTCACCCACCAGCAGTCATTCTGAGAGCCGTTTCGGATGGTCGAGTCCGGTTCTGGTGGGAGGCGAGCCAGTACTCTAATATGCTTGAAGGTTTAGAGAGCCCGAAAGATGTGCAGTGTGCAACCGCATAGTTAACCACCGAACGACCAGAACCAGGACCACGTCGCTCCCTCTTGGGGACCTGAATTTACAATCCAGTGGGGACGGAATTTCTTTCGCTCTCCCGGATTCCCGGAGGGCACAAATCGTTACCCATCATCATCACCATCATCAGTAGCAGCAGCAGTCGGTTGGAGCGTCATTCACGTGGTTCGAGGATGCTGTTGCCCCAACGTTACTGCGAAAGTGGCTCGCTGGTATGGCCGTGAGGGACCGCTGGTGGTCGGCGCATAAAATATGCATGATCAAAACGCAATCCGCCACCGCGCCAGCCATGTGGGTGTGAGTCACTGTGAAGTGGTTTGTCTGGAATCTGGTGCTCCATTCAGCTGCCAGGGAACGGGATGGGTTCGGTTGGTACCGTATTGCCAGACAAGCTTTCGTTTCAATCACCCCGCAGGAGGCTGGAATATGTGGCCACTTCTTCGGCAAGCCGCTGTTACAGCCAACAGCCAACAGTGCATTTGCTTGTTGCCCGTCTAATCTGGCCCCATTGTGAAGTGTCTACACGCCGCACAATCCTCGCTTTTGATTGCCTCAAACAATAGCCAAGCAGTTGTGTCGGCAAACAAGTCCACTACTACCAGTGGCGACATTGTGTGTTAGGTGACTGTTCCAACAATATGCCATGTGGTAGCGCTCCTCTGTGCCGATGGTTCTTCAGCAAGCCTTCAGCGAGCGGTGCTTGTCTTCCCGAAAGCCCGAAACTAATTAAATCGAATTGCCTCAACTTGGCAAATGTGGTGGAAGCGTTGGCGTTGGCGAACTGCAACTCGCTTCAGTTGTTGCGAATGTAATTATTAACATTCTATGCCGGCCGGATGGCCCGGACGGTCAACTTCTCGTCATTGTGTGGTTGGCCTGACAGTTGGCTGCACCAAAGTGCTCCTCCGCTGGCGGTAATGGTCTTGCAGGAGCAACCTTCGTACGTTGTCTATTTGTGTGTTGGAAAAGGTTTGTAAATATTTCGCCGATCGCCGAATCGATAACACAATCTCCGGTGAACGCTTTATTGTAACAATTTGACCAGTTGAGACAGTTGCATCACAGTGGCCGGTGCCAGTGTAGAAGTGTAGCAATCACGAGAACGCTGGCTATCCCACGAGCATTCCACCGAGACACCGGCCCGCTGCCCTTGTACCAAGTGTGCGGATCCGATTCGATCGATAGCTGAAGCCATTCTCGATACTGAAACACGTCGGTGTATATCCCAGGGTACCCCGGAAGGCCACATTTCCACCCGAAGCTCACGATACCGGCGACCGTCGGAGTATCGCCACAGACCAGCGGGCCACCGGAATCACCTTGGCAGGAATCGACGCGCCCTTCGTACCTTCCGGCACAAAGTGTGCCACCGGGGACGTGCAGCATGATGCTAATGGACTGGTTGCAACGCTCGAAATTCAGTACGGCGACTTCCGCCTTTTGTAGCCAGTTCGGAAAGTACAGACGGCCGGAGTGGTCTTCGAGGGCCTTACCCCAACCGTACAGCATACAACGGGTTCCTTCTTGAGGAGTGCTCGTTGGAAGTGCGATCGGTTGCACGCTGCCAATCGTATCGGGGCCCTTCAGCTCAAAGGGTTTATCGAGAGCTATCAAGCCGATATCGGCGAACAGTGTTGGTCGGTCCCATTCGGGCGGGACCAGGTAGCTGAGGACGGTGCGGGATTGCATGCGCGCGGACCGATCGTAGCGGTTTAGTACACCGGCCACAACGGCCAGGTTCGGTGGTTCCACGATAAGGCAATGAGCTGCGGTCAGTACCAGGTGAGCGTTAATCAGGGAGCCACCGCAATACAATCCCGTTCCGAAACCGTGCTCCCGCTCGTGCACCATATTGCGGAGCGAAACAATGAATGGAGCATCACCTTCCTCCGCCGACCATCCACCGACGATTTGTGCGTTTTTCGATCTGTTCGTGCATCGATGGAAGTTGAACTCTGAGAAGAGAGAAATGGAGGAAATAAACACTTTCTAGCGCAGATGGATCAGAGGACGTTCTATACCCGTTAAAATATCACAAGAAGGAAGTGAATCTTTCGTGTGCAACTCGGTCACAGCGCATCCCGAACCATTGTCCTGGTACGCCATGTTGTCGAGGGACGAGTTTTTCTTATTTAAGTCAACTGTTCGGAGAACCGTGTTCAAGTTGCTGCTGTTCTGTGGGTCAGAACGAGTATTTTTGAGGTCCCAATTAGGAATATTTTCTTGAAGACCACCGTGGGCACTAAAGGACGACTTCAACCACACAATTCTTTTGTTGTTGGCATATTCACGGGACGCTAATTGAGCGTGAGCTGATTGTAGTGACTCTGGCGCCACAATGGAAGCTGATTCCGTTTGGCAGCTACATTTCTCCGAAGTTGCCATCCAATTTACCAACCCAGTTCCTGGCGGTTTCAGTTTTCCATTCCGCTGCTGTTGGTGCTGCTGTTTGCGGGGAGTTGGAATTGATCGTAGCAACCGTGGCGGTTGAGCGTTGAGGCCAAAGTTATGGTTGTAGTAGCCCTTATCGTCAAGCAGCTTCACCTTCACCACCGCCACTACCGTACCGTCACCATGGTGCGTTACCGGAGGGGTCACGTTGTCCGATTGGTTTCGGTTTACGTCGACACAATGGAATCCTTCCGTATCCTTGATTCGCATGTACACCAGGAGGAGCTCGGTGCTCGGTGACCGGCGTTCCGTTGATTGATGGCGTTGGTAGCATTGGCACTTGGTACAATATTGTTGGCAGCTACTTAATTGGAGGCGACTCATAAATTGGTTACGGGTTGCCGGTGGTACTCGAGTACCAGCGACTACGTCCACCTTGCCGGTCCACTCGAGCGAATGCTTTCGATGCAGTGCAGCGACCATGGCGCTCTGGTTCGCTGGCAGCAAAAACAGCAGCAGCCCAAAGATGATGCCAACGATGATGATAGCGTACCACCGCCCAACCATGTTTCTAGCGCTCGATTCGATTGAGTTTTCCGAGTGCTCTGCCGTCTTGCCAGCTTCCACACGCCACACTGTTGTTCCCTTTGTCTACTGCGTCGTAGCCACAGCCAGCTATGGTAACAGGTTACTCTGCTCTGTTGCGGTCAAGCAATAGCAAGCGCACGACCGACCGACCGAACGAGCACCGTAGCTTAGCTCCATCCAAGAAGCTTTGCCGACGGTGTGCCCGAAACATCAATATCGGATTCGCAAGAGGCTAGAGAACCGCTGGTAGTGGTTTATGTCCGACCGTTGTTGAGATGCAATTTAATCCCTTATCTTTTCTTTGTTCTCACCTTTCGTCGTCCCGTCTTCGCAACCTGTTGCGCCGATCCGGGATGCGGTGCCGAAGTCGAACTTTTCCCACTGATTGAAGGTGAAGAATATTTCATTTTGACAATCGACCGACTGGATTGCCTGTGGTTCACCACGAGTATCGTATTTGGCTCTTGGTTGCTAGGTTATGATGGATTTGTTATCGGAAAGAAAAATCCTGAAAGAACTCTGGATAAAGCGCAGTGGCCTGAGTGGAAAGTGATCTTTCTCTCTCTCTCCCCATGCACGTCCCAGATGGATGCTATGTTATTCAACATGACCATTCGATACGATCGTTCGTTGCTCATGCATCGAAGCAACCGCTTTTTGGTTGTCGATTGATATTCGTTAGAAATGGCTCGGACTATCAAATAGGATCCCCCCCCCCCCCCACTACCTATTTCCCGGTGTCTGGAATGTCGGGTGTGGTAGCCGCACCCACTCCTATGCACACTAAACGAACTCCACTTGGAAGCTTAATATTTATTGCATTTCCATTCAAATGAAAACTCACATGAAATATGTAGCCAGCATTCCTGCTTCACACACATAGCCATCTACGTGGCACACATTTTGACTCTGTTCGCGGCTTCAAACGAAGTGTTCGAAGGTGTGCATCGTTCGCTGAATGTTAACAGCCAACACCACCAGACACCCGATAGGACGACAATCTGCTCGGCAGCTTCTGATTTATGCTTGCTCCTCTCGATCGGTGTCGCGTCGTGGCGTTGTGTTTGCATCGTGGCTGAATGGCGTATTTGTAGCACTTTCAAATTGTCCAAACATTGAACCATTTTTATTGCGATTTGCGCTGGCTGACAGCGGTATGTGCGCATTGCAACTTTCATCTCCTGTCTGCTGCTCTCACCAGCCACCGGAATTGGATACCAGACTCCATTGAATCAACCAGTCAACCAAACCTCTACACCAACGACATCGTCGTACATCATCCATCTGCTCGCGTCAGGCCTGACGTCAGTCGGATCCTTTCAGTGGTTCCCACCGATGGGTTTTACATATTTTATTAGGTTTTCATTACGATTTCAGCGAAAAACGAAGCAATTTAATGTCAAACCCCGATGGCGGATGGCGTACCGGCCACAAGCTGCCATTGTGTTCCCGTATCGGAAGACACGTTTTACCGTATGTGTGTACGCCTGCGTGCCTGTGTCTGTTTAGACAGCGCTTATCTTTTACTCCTTTTTGGCAGTGTCCTTCTCGGTGTCAAAAGGACGCACAAGATGCTCCGGAATTGATTTTCGGTCGCTACCCTCGGGCTATGGGTTAGCATTAAACATGGATGGTTGGCAGCAGCCGAACATGATGGTGAAAATATGCGCCAAGTGGCCCCGCCACTGCTCCGTACGCGTCGACAAAAATCAATTCACATCATCTGGGATATTCTTTCGGTTCTTTTTTTTTTTTTTTTTGTTACTTTACCACCAGCCAGTGGACACAGTGCTGGCAGCGATACGATGCTGATATGCTGGGATTTTCTGTTTTTTTTCTGTTGTTGCTGGGGGGGGGGGGGGGGGTTAGAGTAATTTATTCAGAACCATTTCATGACTCCGTTATTCAGGCGCAGATCATAAACAGTACAGCAAGAAAGCGCCCCAGGGGTGATCCAGACCGCATTGCAATCAATGCACGTACCGCGTACGGCTTATGTGTACTGCATTTCTCGCTGGAAGTGGAAAGCGGAAGGAACCGGGGCGGGGTCACTCTACGCAAGACTCTGTTTTATGTAAATGAGTTTTTTTTCCCCCGTTCCCTTTCCTTTCATTATTTCATCTCGAGAGGGGCCTTCCCAAACTCTCCGAAGTGAAACGAAATTGAATTCCATTTTTAGTCCAACTTTTCCCATTCTCTGGTCACCGCAGCATCCGGATCAGCACAGTTTCTGTGCGCCTCCGGCAGTAAGCTGTTCTCGATACAATCGCCACCCCGGGAACCGTTGACGTTGTGGACACAAGTGGTACAATATAGCCAGCACCCTCCTGCTGCTGCTGCTGAAGAGCTGAAACGCGACAGCTGACCTTCTCTCCGTTATGACGTTCGGTTGTGGAGCTTTGCGATTTGCTGAGATGATGAAACGGTTCCTGCCTTCCTTGCCAACGTCCCTGTCCCGGGGTTCTTCGTGGTTGGCACTCGATCGATAGTTCTCGCCGGCGTGCGTCTTTCTTATCCCGGGAGCAGCATCAGCCGGGTTTTTCGGGTGCGATGGTTGTGCTTGAAGAAAATCCGGGAACCTATCGGCCACTGGTCCATTTGAGTGATTAAACTCGAGAGGATGGAAGCCCGTAGCCCTTTTCTCCTCCCGGGATAGTTGGCCAATCGGAATTGGAATGGCGTTCTGGACGGCTACGTGACAGTGCGAAAGAAGCTACTTGGGAGCTCGGCTTGGCGCTGATTGAAAACCACAAAATGGTGACGCCATTTGTGGAGGGGGGATCGAAATCGCATGATGATGTGCTGAGGAGGAGAGCCCGTAAAGAAAGATTTATTAGTCAATCGAATCATGCTCCCGGTGTGCTCAGCTGTGTGCACTTATCCGAAACCCGAAGATTGACCCAAAACCCCCCCCCCCCCCCCCCCCGCTATTCACACATTTCATCCCTCCTTCCCCTTGGGCCGTCGGTTGGGTAATTACCCAGATAAAAGCGGAAGCTTTTATGAACTTCTTTGATTGATGTGCAGCCGGTTCGAAGGAGACATCCTTTGAAAATGCCTCACTGTGGGTGGGTGATGACGGTTTCTTCGGTTTTGCTAGGTTCTTTTTAGCCAATGAAACTCAACCCTAGGCATTGCGAAGTTGTTGGGCAACCCATGCACGTCATTCAGAGCATACTGTCGTCCCTGTCGGTGGAGAATATTCCATATCATTTAAATTATGAATAATGATTTTGCCACAAAACTGGAACGGGTAAAATTTGGTTGCTTTTTTATACATTTGCTGCTAAACGATTTACATACTCTTATTATTCAAGCGAGAGCACTCCAGCCAGTACATGATCTTTCAATTTATGAGCCAACCGGC
>NC_064878.1:51326048-51331048 GCF_943734665.1 Anopheles aquasalis | reverse complement strand
GCGTAAAGGGTGGGACGGAAATGAGATTAGTCGACCCCCGCTGCGACTGTTCTGCACACTAACTCGCCGCGACAGTTCGGAGAGGTTTCACCGGAAACCGATTAGCTGCGGGCGATCAGAGTGCACACAGAAATAGTACTGAAGTGCATGGCCCTTTCCACGACACGTTCGGTGCAGCGGTTGGAATGCGTTGCATAATTCCAGCCACAAACCACGCCCGCATTGTTTCCACTGCCTGCGGTCGTCTGCGGGGCGGTTGCTATATTGTTTCCGCTACATTTAATCCACTAAATTATTTGTCCTCCTTTTGCTAGATAATTAGTTAATAGTCCTGTCTGTATGTGTGCCTGTTGGCTGTGTTCGCAATTCATTACTGTTCCCGGCAGGAGAGAGAAGTAGGTGGCAGCAAAAAAGGTCCTAACTCTTGACCACATGGTGTTCATTAATTCAAACAAACGATTGTTCGCGACCAACTGCGGCTACGCTCTGTGACGTTGGGATGAGTTTACGCTTCGGTCTCTGGGGCTGAAACAGTTATTAAATCACACATTCCAGTGCCTTTTTCTCGAGGCATAGGACGTTCTGGTGGTCGACTGGTGGTGGTTGTGGTGCGTTCCCATCGCGCTTTTTGGTGATTTATTTCCATCAAACCGCCTACATTCGGCTACAAAGCATAATTACGAGTGATGGGAGGTCGGGTTTTTCGACTATTTGATCTAAATTACATCCTTTTCTCGAGCATCAGCAGCAGCAGCACCATTCATGCACGTCAGACATCAGAACACCATTAAGCGTAACAAGAAGAGAGCAAACGTCCTGCTCTGCCTATTGTCTGCCCCATTGGGACTATTAATCATAAACCCAAAAGGGCACAGCGCGCCCGCGCTCACTCGCTCGCTTAGCGATTCAAATCCCGACACGAATCGAGTTGAAGCTGAAACTCAAATCAAACAGCTCGCCATTCACCGTGCTTTGTGTTCCGATTGCATTAATTCTCGAGCGCGCGCGCGCGCCCGCTTTTACCGTGCCCGCGGAAATGGTTCCCGTTTTTCCGAGAAAATCATCGTGCTCACGTTGTAGAACAACTCACAAAAGCTTAACGCGCGCAAAGAGCAGGGCGCAGCAGCAACAAAAACTGGGAAGCTTAACGATGCCGAAAACAATGCCATGGCCCTGACTGTAAGAGGAAATCACCGAGAGCGCCTTCGCTGCTGATGAAGCAATCAATTTCCAATTAAGATTTGTTCTAATTCCTGTCAGCCAACCGAGCGAAGACGAAAGCAAAGACGCCAAGCAGCCCAAGGTGTAGAGTTTGTCAGCCGATTTAATGTTTTATGCACATTTCATCAAACCGCACTACGGACCCGCTACGCCGCAACCATTCATCAATCAAAAACGGGTTCCTTTAGCGGGAGAAGCCCAGAACGTCGCGTGTCTTTCGTCGGAGCGATCGAAATGATTAACAGCTTGCTTGTAAGCACCCTTTCCCACTATCCGCCCTCTTGACCGAAAGCGCTCGAACGCGCACTCGTGCCCGCGTGAAAATGGGGTTTTCTTGTCGTGGAAATGGCGTGGCCGTTACCGTTTGAACCGTTCGCGGAGCGCGCACGACCGGCGACCGAGCGAGCGAGCGAGCGAGAAACAAACGGATGTGCGTGATTTGTTCGCTGACACTGTTTCTTTGCACGCTTTAAATTACGTCTTACAACGTTCTGGCATCCTGTTGTCGCCACGACACCACGCCACTAGCAGCTGTAGCTGAAGCAAGAGCTTCGGGACAGGTCTTTGCCAATTTCTTTATAGTGGCCGCAAGCCAAAGGTAACAAAAATTCCGGTAATTTAATGGCAGTTGTCATGCAAATACTTTGTCTTGAGCGTGGAACGTTAAGCGAACAACGTATTTTTTTCCTTGTTTGTCCCTTCCGGGGGCGCACAAGCTCTGGCGAAAACCGATATCCATCACAGGAGCCATGAAATGGCTAGCTTGATTGGTAATTAGCAGTTACAAGGACGCGTGTTGTTACGTGACCAACGGTGGGGTACCCCACAGGTACAACTCACTGTGACAGTCTCTGTGTCCTTTGTGCTCCCGGGTGGCTGTTCTGTCTTCTGTGGCGTTGATTGTTTTCCTTTCTATTTCCCTGTGCTTCGTGAGAAATCGGATTACATCGCTAGCGATCGAGGGGAGCGACAACACGAAACACAATACTCGTCGCTGCTGCTGCTGCTGCTGCAAGAGCGTGGTACAAATGATGTTGACGTCAGGTCGTCAGGTCGTGAAGACGAGAGGGAGCAATGTCATCTCCTCGAGCTGCTGCTGGTGCTGCGTGATGGCAACATTGTACTCCAAGTCTCGTTGTGTGTTTCTTGTGCTGCTGCTGCTAGAGTTTGTTACAGTTCTGGCATTCGATACGACTGACACTCGCCCTCGAGACCTTGTTCTGGATATCTCATCCAAGACCTTCCCACCTTCCCCGTGGCACAGTAGAGACAGCTGGGGCCACGCCAGTCCGGTGGTAACCCGGTGACAAGTGATGCAACGTGCAAGGCGAGGCGCATGGATCAGATGGCAATGGCTGACACGGTGGTACTTAGCTTTTCCGTCCGCTATAAAAAGCTCACTCCACGCTGGGCTCATAACGACCACAGCAGTACAATCAGTTTGGACCGATCCGGTTTTTTTCTTCTTGGTTTGATAGTGCCCAGTGGTGCAGTAATAGCCGTTAGAACTCCGGGAGTACGTACACCTTCGAAACACTTATCTGAAGATGGCGTTCTCACAAAGTGGCATAATTTGTGTCGCACTGACACTGATGCTTGTGGTGCTGGTGGAGTTCAGCCAGGGTCAAACACCGGTTTCTACCTGCGCACCAGAAACCAGAGCACCGAGACAATCAAGCAGGCGGTCGGTCGCTGGGCTGAACGCGTTCCGGTTGGATCTGTCCCACGCTATCAGGCAACTGGCGCTAGAGGCTGACGTACCCATCGGTGACCGGCTGAAGGTGGGCCAAGAGGAACGTAGTGCAAAGGCCCGGCGAAGGACACTTCAGGTTCTGCGAGGCGAACAGCCTTCCACTGCTTGAGGGCTATTCCTGCTCTATTACTAATTAATTCAGTTATTTTTATGTATAACATTCTAAAGGCCGGAATACACGAAGCGTAAACTCTCGTATAAACTCAGAATGTAATGCCAAAAAGTTTACGCTTCGTGTGGCAGGCATAATCGCATAAAAGTTTATACCGAAATGTCAACTGCAATTACATTCGTGCACCTGCAATTACACTATGCTATTACTTCAATTACATGTGTTTTTGGCCACTAAAAACATAAATCGACGAGATAAGTTGATTTCTGAACATCTTCTTTTATATTTTAAGATGTTTTTACTGTATATTAGCGATTGTAGAATATTCAATTCATCATAACGCTACGCTTCATGTTGGTGCTGTGTTTACGCTTGCTTTTACGCTCGGATTTACGCTCCGCGGGCCTATAATCTTTTTGACATAAGTATAATCTTTTTGGCATTACATTCTGAGTTTATACGAGAGTTTACGCTTCGTGTATTCCGGCCTTAAAATAAAATAAAAACAGTTTGCAAAGTCACGTAATGAAATGTAAGTGAAATGTTGTTTCAAGGGAACAGTAAAAGGATTTTTATGGTTGGGCAATGTCTAGTGCTACTAGGAATGTAACGGGTTTTTTTTTAAAGGCAGATGAAACTGCGAAACACGCGGATTAATATGAAACGACGAGTCATTTCGTTTAATCTCGCGATACCGAATGTAAAACGATGCGCTACCGGAGGTATCGATTCGATTCCCGTAGGTCTGTTTGCTCCTGTGCTGGGGAGAAATACCAAAGCCCCCCCCCGGGAGTATTGCTGAATTCCCAACGGAGCAATCGTCACAGAAATCCACGAAACTGAATAAAAATTCATAAACTTTATCTCTTTTTGGCTGTTATTACGTGGAGGATTTCGTTCCTGTTGCGTCGTTCAGACAGCCTTTTCCAGTTTGCTACATAACGGGGTAGCCGTTACACTGCGAAAACTGCCAATTGGTTTCGGCGAATGAAACCATTCGGCGCAAAACCGGGTGCCCATCATCAAATGGAGCCTGTATCGCATCGCCAAACAAATTGGTTTTTCGCTTGAATGAAGCGCCTTTCGGTACACAAGAAAGTCGAGTGCATTGCAGAGCAGAGGTGTGTCAGGTGATGTCCTCGATGTGCTGTTTCAAAACCCCGAACACTGTGTGCCACTCGGGGGGTGAGTAAACAGTTGGACTTTATTTTTCAATCTCCCCAATTCACTCGAAACACCCGAGAGGTCGGTTGGTTGGTTGGTGTGTCGACCAGACCGCAATAAACCCGGCCACTGCCGGCTTGACTAATTATTGACACAGCTTTTGGACCGTTTTTACCAGAACCAGAGCACATGGCCTCATTATGGACTCGATTGTCTGTGCATGTGAGCTTCGAGAGGAGAAAACGATCACAAAGAAAAGGGAAAATCAAACATTGAGTTAAGCAATGCGATGGCCTCTGGTGGTTAATTTCGTAGCTAGCTTGTTCGATTCGATGTATGTACAACCTCATTTATCTGCCACATTCGGGAGGGGGGGTGGTCACATTCCAACAAGTGCTGTCTGGTCTGGCGTTCCAGGTGTACCAGGGAACATAATGAGGCCGTCCCCTCTGCTCACTGCGGCTTGTTTGTTTTAATGTTATGTCTTTCGCCGTGCCGATAATTAGCCGATCGGCAGGTTGCTCGAAGCCAAAGTTTGCAATGTTTCAGCCAAACAGGAGCCCTTGGCCCATGTCCTAATTATCAAGAGAGAGAGCGCGACGGCGGCCAGGTGTATGGATGGAGGCGCACAGTATTGCAAAATTATCACAAACAACAGCAGTAATAGAGCGGGGTGTTCGTTTGTGTTTGTGTATTTGTTGCCGTTTGTATGTTCGATTGGAAAATCAAATTATTCCCCATCACAAAAAT
>NC_064878.1:51311048-51313548 GCF_943734665.1 Anopheles aquasalis | reverse complement strand
TTTGTTCTATTTTGCATGAGTACTTAGGGGGCTTTCTGGACGTGACCAGAACCGGTGTATGAGGAGCTTCGTAGTTTTCAATGTTCGTTTCCAGTTCTTTATTTCAAGTTGCAGGCAGAGAAACAACGGTCCGGTTCGGTTCGTCACCACCATGGGGACCTTTAACACTAGCTCGAACAAAAGCACGAGAAGCATAAGAAGTGAGACTTTTTTTTCTTTTTCTTTCCCAACATTCTTACAAACCGAACCGATTCCTGGCTTGGCTTGTTGAAATGATCCCAAATCTGCACTTGCCTCCACCCCCCGGGGAGGTACAACGAGAAGAAATCGAGAACAATGTAACTAAAAGATCTTTTTTATGTACTAGACCCTCTCCTTCTGCCTCTCTTCTGCCTTCAGTTGCCCACCGAACACTTCAACACATACGAAGCCGGATGACCTTTTGTGCCGATGTACCTGCGTGGTGTCCTGGCAAAAGGCTTAGTAATCCCTGCCTCGAAGTGGAGCGACGTTCCCGTTGAGGTGCTGTCGCCGGAAGGGATGTATTTGCATCGGTTGCGACCATAAATACATGGTTCAAGGTAAGAACGGTTCCGCCGGGAGGGGCAAAAAACAATCAAAGTTCTCTTGCGAACCGCTTGAAAGTGTTTTGCATGGAACACCGCACCGTACCGTACCGTACCGAGGCGAGCTCGTTGATCCCTTTTGGAACAGTGTTTTGCGGTAGTTACCTCAACGCCATGTGCCCGGTTTTCTTCGCGTCCTGGTGCCGGTCCTTTGAAGTTTTGTGTTTTACCGACGCTCTTTGACAACAAAATCGGTTCTGCTGGCTGGCCGGGGGCTTCCGATTGCATGTCTCGCTAGTGATTTTAGGTCCGTTCTGTAGTTTATTCCCGCTAAACTACACAACCGCTCGAAGCCACCGGGTCGTTGAAGGATTTTAATGTTCAGTTTGTCCTTTCCAAAGCACGTTCGCGGCCACTGAGTTCTTGTTCTGGCCTCTAGCCTCTCTATTCTGGTCCGATGGAGGTGCTAAAACATGATAAACTATAATTTTGCACAATTTATGGCACAGGATTAGGGGGTTTTATGGAACGATTTCGTTACCTTGTTATGACTGATTGGCGGTGGTTTGCTGGTTACTGCAGATGATGCCTCAATTTCAGTTCCTCTTTAACACGACCAGAAGTAATCGAAGGCTTTCGGCTTTATAAACGTGCAAGTCCACGTACCACCAACCAGGTTTAGGATCGTCATTTCCCATCTCCTTCAAACTGTAAACGACAGTTTTGCGTTAGTTTGGTATCAAATTTGCTCTTTCAAACTAATTGATGCCAGGTGCCTAGTTGTTCTAACTTTGTCCATTCTTTAATTGTTCGCTGACATCGCCCCTGAAATGGTAGATCTTGATCTTGATCTTCCCAAGAGTGCCATAATGTTGACAAAGTTTCACAATAATCGTTGAAAGGGTTGGTGCCGGCTATTACCATCTAGAACTCTTCAGCATTGTGTTTAGTTCAAGTGGCGCTCTGAATCTCATTCAGAAACAAGATAACAGAACTGAAACCATCCTAAGGCTTATCGTACCGCCACGCTACCCACGTAGAAGACTCGTAGACTGCACTGATTTAGGTGTCGAGCGACATAAATTGATTCACTCTAGGTCGTGATACCTACGGCAAACGCCGGAACCAGGCGGCGAAGTGGAACTAATCTCGGAAAACATCCTTGTTCCGGGGCACGACCGTACAACTATCACGAATAAAGGTGGCATTCAATGGTTGCAGCCATGTGCCAAAGCAGCGGCCACACTTTCAAAAGCAACTTCACCGGAGCGCAAACTTTAGAAAAACCATTGCCACGTAAAGATGCTCAAATCTAGCACCAGCTCGCACCGGCAGCCGTCGCTCCCAGTATCGCTCTAGTAGCTCTAGTGAACGTTCGAGCAACAAATTACCATTAGCCGGTACTACTACCGGGCCAATATCGACCATCGCTGGACCACCAGGCAGCACGGAGCGCTCACGCGGTCTACAGGAACAATCTCGCTAACCGAGTTTGATCCGAATTAAAGGCGTGTGTTGTGGCGGTGCCTCACGTTCTTCTGGCGGCACTCACGGTGGTATCACGGTGTGTGGATAATTTATGAATAAATTAAATTAATAAAGCTATAATCAGCTGTTGATTGGATGGAAACAAAGCTATTCGTGGTATCGCGAGGTAAGTAGCGCAGGAGGACGAAGGACACTCAGTGGCACGAGCAGCGTCTCCGAAATAGAGCAACTCACCTCCGTTACACAATTGCGCAAGGAACGATGAAATAGGTGCTACTGCGGGGGGGGGGGGGGGGGGACACAGGTGTTTTCATTAAGCTGGCGTGTTTTAAAGGAAGGAACTGAAGCATAATGGAGTAATTTCCTCGGTACAAGCGTTGCTCCTGCACGGTTCCAGAAAAAAACTTTTCACAAAAACGTTTTTCCGGTAATTGTGGAACGCTGCA
>NC_064878.1:51293548-51298548 GCF_943734665.1 Anopheles aquasalis | reverse complement strand
CGGGGAATAGCTGAACGACCTGCAGCGTCAACTCGATAACTCCTGCTGTGGGCTTCCTGATAAAGGTTTCCAACCGTTGACTGAAGGAGGTTATTTTGCACAATTTTCACCCACTGACCTTTAGATGATTAAATTACAAACAACAGGCGTCATTCTGCGTAAAACCGTGGGGTCCTTTCTTTTACTGTTTTTTTTTTACCGTATCCAGCAAACATTTGTTGCCCCGGAGGCGTCACAACAACAACAACAGCCGACCGACTGTAGATAATCTTTGCGAGAAAAGCCTTATGCTTGGTTTATCCGCCGTTGCGAATGCTATTTCCCACGTTCTTGTGTTTTACCGGTAGCTGGAAGCATTTCCACGAAGAGCTGGTAATCGGTATTTCGGTTGGTTTTCGACGGTTCCATTTTTGTGACTTTGTTGACTGACGTCCTGGCTCAAAAAGCGGGCTCAGTTTCCATGGATCCTGGAACACGACGCCGCGGGCTGCAGCAATTGGAAATGAGATGTTATCTTTCGATGGGATGGGTTTCTCCTTTTTAAATGGAATTTTTCGTTAAATTGTATTGTGTTACGTTGAATGGCAGACGTCAGGGCCCCGGGATAATGAAGGCAAATTGCCCAATAATATTCATGCTAACATCTACACGCTCGTAATGCTTCAATTAGTTTCAAAATTTCGCGTACGTGAATTGATGTTATCTTTAAAGCGGGTGCAAATTCACGAGAAGAAAGGTCCCCTCGAAGAGCGCAATTTAACGACCGTTTCGAACCGATCGAGCCGAGGAAGCACCGGATTAAATGATGATTAATTATCCGATGCTCAGCGTCGTCCCCCTCCGGGTCACCGAGTACCGATTATGCGATTATCCGATTAGAGAGACCACTTGATAAGGATCTTTCGGGTGCGTTTCGTGGCTCGCTCCGGTCTGCCTTGCTTCGCAATAAAGGAGAGCACTGGCGTAGAGAAGCTGGTTGATTGGCATTTCGGGTTTTCTGCATAGGAACGAGCAGATTACCGTCTAATTCGCAATTCAAAGCACGTCCCGGGCACACACAAAACCACAAACAGTACAAAGCACATAAACAATCAAACCATATGCTGGTACGGATGATAAAAAGGGAGAGAGAGAATGAAATGGAGGAACAAACTGGCGAAAAGATGGATGGAGCGGTGTGGGCGTGGGACATGGACATGATGCGAATTCCCAGCAGAGAAATAGACTTTCCTGGCGCTTGCCCGTGGTGACCGAATTGACCACAACCAGACAATAAAAAGTCAAGTACTTGGGAGTTTCGTCTAAAGGTCTAGAGTATCGTCTGAAGGAGCATGTTCTATCGATGTTCAAGGGCACTTGTGACCTGTTGAGGAACCAGTTATACCACTGGCATGCACTGGTTACATCAACCATCACCTAAAGTGAAGCTCGTAAATCGGTGACATTGTACTGTTTCGTTCCATCTTATCGGCGATAAATTAATCGGCCACCAGGTGCACCAGGTATGCATGTTGTTTTCACAATGTAGAACAAAATTGTACTGGTAAAAGCAGGGAACAATAATTGATCACCATTTCCGGTTCGCAGACGCTAGCGACATAAATTAGTGGAAACCATTTCGGAGCGAAAATATCTGGGTTACACTCCCGGAGGCCCCAGAGTGCATAGGAAATGACCTTGCACAGCGCTGTAGGCTCTGCAGGGAAGGAAATGCGATTTTCCACATTCGTTCAAACACCACACTCGCACACACAGGTGCTAGAGGGTATGGGAAGCATTTTAGATCATTTCCGCCGGAACGCAGGTCAGTCAGCAGCAGCAGCAGCAGCACCGTAGGAAACGGAACGGTCGATGTGGCATCGCGGCATTTGCCCAAGAATTCACAATCACCACTCGCAACGCTCGCTCGGGAAGTATGCTCGAGGGCAAAACCGCACTACACACGTGCACCGGAAGCGTTCGTGGCCTTGGAACCTTTGGTGGGAACCCCATTCCTGCGCCTGCTCGACGGGAGTTGCAGTTTGTTGTTCGCTTGCTCATTCCGGTAGGCACTTTCACTTCACTTCCTCGCGGACGCAGATAAATGCATTTACAGTTATGCTCTCAAGCGTCCGGAAATGGGGCCTTCGAGGTAAAGCTCCCTTTTGTTTCAAGTCCAAAACGCTGCGCGATCGGTCATTTCGCTTTAGGATTTGGCCTGCACAGGGGTAAACCAGGATTTCAAGAATGTTTCAGCTTCTAGAGAACCTATTTGCTCATTTTCAAATATTTAAATTAAGTAATCCTCTTTTAAAAGGTTCTAGAAGCTGCTTAAATTGTTTCAAATCTCATCAGGAATATATTAGCTAACTGCAACACGGCAAAGAACTCTATTCATCAGTCACTTTGCAAGCATCAGCAGGAGTTGTGCTGATTTTTGGATCCCAACTCGATCCCCTAAACCAAGAGTCCCTTGGATCAGCAAAAACCCTTTCGATTGGCATCATCAGCATAAAGTTTCCAACACTCCCCGGCTACCTCTTACCCTTGGCCACTGGTCCTTTAAGCCTGTTCCAGCGTGCGAAAGATTCATGCGGGGGTTCCTGGTCCTTTTTCTGCTTAAATTATATCCACGCTCGAGAGATCAATGGTCGCGGACCGGTCGCGGCATTCTCCACCAGTCAGGCTTTGCCGGGAAAGGTAAGGTAATAGAAAAGAAGGGGGCTGATAGCCGGAGTTGAGGCAACCTTTTTTGGCGATTTTTCGCTTTATGCACCTTCTGTAAATTGATTTTCTGCACCGGGACCGGAACCCAAAACGGTTTCAAGGCCAGATCACCGACGATCACTGAGGCAAATCCGAAAGTACCGTCGTCTCCGGTTTGCAAAACGAGCAACTCGTCACATTTGCTTAAGGTTTTTGGACCCGCGCTGGGTCGAAATTGCTGCAGCGCGTTATCATCGTTAAATATTAACGAAATGCCGGAGTTTCGGAGCTTCTCCGGTGTACCGCACTACTTTAATCGAAGCGTAAAGTTGTAAAACATAACCTCGGTCCTCCGTGTGGCCACCTTGGGTGTGATTCTGCTGGATGAAGAACCGACAGAGCCGGTGCCTGCAAAAAGAATTTTCCACTGGAGCCGAGCCGAAAAGGATCCAATTTCTGGCCCCTGGTTTTGGGCCTGGCGACACGATACCGCTGACCGTTTTTCACCGGCCCAAAATGTTTTTCCAATCCACTCAAATGGGCATTATCGTTCCGGATAAGCTCATTAATTCGGATCCATTAGGTCCAGTATCCGGCAAATAATTGCTCCACTGGCGCTCGAAGCGATGACGGAGAAGCTGCTGCTGGAACCACTCCGAACTCCGTGGCCACTATTAGACACGTCGCAACGAATGTAGGTTGATGGCCGATGTCCATAAAAGTGAAACGAAGCAGCAGCGGTGGCAGCATCCACCATCCGCTACTAGAACGGCGTCGCTCGAATCGATAAGGTCGGCCACCATATCGGCCGTCCTTGTTCTGACAACGTTTGCCATCACCTGAAATTTTACGAAACGACCCAGTGGCCTTTCCCCCCGTCCCCATGGTGGTCCAGTTTCGCTCACAGTCTATCGATTTCCGGTGGGTTGTTGTCCGATCCGATGGTTTGCTATTTTAAGCAGAGCAATTAATGCTTAATTAGCGATGATTCCGTTCGTTGCCTGGGAATAGGTCCGGTCGGTGCGGCCAGCCCACGGTTCGGTTCGGTTCGGTTCGGGTTGGCGGACATAAATAGGTCCAGCAGAGGTCCCCAGCCCGCGCCCCGCTGCTGGCCAGTAGTAGGTAATTAGAATTCGAGTTTTATTAACCGCTCGGTACGCGCTTCAGGTTCCAGTAGATCGCGGCATCGATGATGCTGGTGCCACGCACAAAGTCCACCGCCACTACGTTGGCCGTCGGTCCGAGATCTTCGAAGTACCACTTGCTCACGAACCGATTGACGGAGTCGGCCATCTTGCGCAGCCCACCGTACCGGTCCGTGATGACGCCCCACGGATCCGGTGTCAGTTCGGCCATATCGGCGACGGGGCGATACGAGTACTCCCGGCTGTTGTAGGTGTGAGGAGAGAAAGGACCGTTAAACTCTCTTTGATGTCTACGTTCGAAGAGTCTCCGCTCCACGGAGATACTTACAATCCCATCGGATGATGCACCTTAAAGAGATAATTCTGTAAATCGCCCACCTTCTGCACATTCCCCCAACGCTGCTGTACGGAACGCCACAACAGATGCGGGTAAGCGCGGGCCGCAAATTCATGGTCATACGCTAGCACCACCGTCTTACCGCTGGACCAGATGTCTCCGAGACGGCGCGACCAACCGCCAGCTCCGGGCAGTGCCATCACGTCGCTCAGTTCACGCTGCAGATACTCGATAAGCTTGATGTGGATATCGTATCCTTTGCCGAACCCAACCGGAAACTCTTGCACATCCACCACGATAATCTCTTTCGTTTCGGCCGCATACTTGCGTATCTGCTCCAGGTCCTCGATCAGTGGGTGCATCCGCGAGATGCCATGATTCGACCAGAATGGTTCCGATTTCGATTTATAATAACCGACGCGTAGATCAATATACCGGATGCCCTGTAGCAGCTGCGACCTTATGTCATCGTCCTGCGTCAGTGCGTACTTGGTGACGATCGTTTCCTGGTGCTGTGGATCAAAGTCACGCTTGTAGGACGCGGAATCGTGCGTCCCGGGCACAAAGAGCTCCCGCATACGGAAAGCGCTCAGGTGCGAGCGCAAATCGTTCATCCAGGTCGGGTTGAGCCGCATGCAGTGCGCATCGAGTACGGTTCCGTTCGGTGTGACGGTGTACGCGTAGTATCCGTAGCACCGAGTCGAGGTGTCTGCGTTCTTCATGAGATCGTAATTGAATTTAATATCTGGGGAGTACAATGGACAGTGATTCTAATCATTTGAAGCGAAACTTTAGGTCCAGTGAGTCATCTGTTATTACTTGAACCGGCAATT
>NC_064878.1:51288548-51291048 GCF_943734665.1 Anopheles aquasalis | reverse complement strand
CTCGGTGAAGGTTCGTTTCACTCCGAGCGGCAGTCACTTCATCACTGAGCCGCAGGGTGACACCATGATCCAGCCACAGGCCCGCGACCAGCTTCATCTCTCGTATGCCTTCCCTTCACTAAAACGCAACGCGCCGCGCTCACTGCCGGTGGTGGAGGCACAGATGCAGCATCACCACCATGTGCTCGTGCGACCGACGAATGAACGAACCGGCCTCTCTCTCCACGCCATCGCACCGAGAGGCTCCGATAGCTCCACGCTACCACGCTACCGGATTCTAAACGAGAACAATCATCTATTGCATTCTGTTGCCACCAATAGGAACAACCAGCATAGGCGCCATCATGCAAACTGTTCCACGTTCGTCGTTGAGTCATCCGAATGTTGCTTTATTTACGAAAAAGAATGGCAAACGGGGAGTCCCCCGAGAAGAGTTAACGAGAATTGAAGCCAATTTTCTCCATGTGATCACCTTCAACAACAACGTCGCTGACTGGTTGCGGTGTTGTGTTGATTACGATACGCAACGGATCGCCAGAGTTCGGCAACAGTGAACTCATCAATTTCGCAACTAAATAACCAATTGCGCATCATTTGCAACATAGTGGGACAAGAAGAGCGTTACGTTCCTAATGAGGAAGTAGCTTTTATCATTATGGATAGAGCGGCATTAAGCGTAGCATCATGACACACCACTGTACCCGCGGCCACCGCCGTAATCTAGTGACGCACTCAGTTTCGCGCACACTTTCGCTCTCGCTCGATGTTCTGGCATGGTTCCTGGGCATTCCTCTCTCCTTATGTTGCGTCTGATGTTTGACCGACCGACCGACAGACGAACGAACCGGTCCCCAACTGATTCGCTTTGCCGCAAAACTCTGTACATCGGAGTTGCCGGCCGGCCAGCCAGCCAGCGTCGGTCATCACCGTTGACCGGCAAACCGGTAGTGGTGCTGTGTTGTGTCGGTGTGGCGAGGCCGAGTGAGTGACATTTATCATTAATATACGCGACAACTTTCTTCATCTTGGGTCGCAATGCCACACGGACACGACGTCGGTGTTGATGCCACTGATGCGCCGGTGGACAGTGGGCCTAGTGTGCGTTGGTTTTGTGGCAGTATATATTTTTTCGATAGAACGGAATTCGCTTTCGAGACCACTTCCGACGCAATTCTCGATGCTGATGGAATGCCACTCAAACGCTAAATATTTTATTCTGGAATCGATTTCGCCCAAATTCGTGTTTTATATGGCTGCCAATCAAAAAACCAGAATCCTAGAAAAAGAAAACCGATTCGGTATCGTGCCACTGACCGCGGATTTCACCCAATTTGTTTGCTTTGTCGCTTTGCATGCTGCTTCACCAATGGGGTGGGAGCATCATGTTTCAATCACCGCAACGCCGAAGGGGCTTCAGATAACACCAGACAGAGGCGCGTGCATACCGAGCCTAGGCGTCAGATCGAATTAACACAGCGACACGGCAACGGTAGTGACGGTGGTGGCGAAAAAACTTTCTTCTACCGCGAAACCGATAAAACATGAACACGGCCACCGTATGGCCTCCACGGAGAAGGAAAGCCTTTCCCCCGGGGCCGGCGAGATATTGAATATTCTCCGTCCGCCAATCGCGAATCCACCCCACGACGGCTACGCGACGCTCACTACAAACTTTCTCCTTCGATACATTCGATATGCGCGCAGACGGACGCACACACGCGGTCACAGGCCCGGTGCCTGTCGGTTCGTCCATAATTAATATTCGACCGCGCATTAAGCCAGACCAGCGGCCAGCAGCAGCAGCAGCAGCAAAATGTGCCACGCACACGGGAGTAAGCAAACATGTGCGACGAACTTTTAATGAACTTCTGAAGCCGCGGATCGATCGCGACAATGGCACGGCAGAGGATCCCATGGTTACACCGCGCGTGGCGCACTGGCCAATGTGGGCCACCAGAGTTCGAAGCATGATTAATCAAACAGCCGTTCGCCCCCCCCCGGTTCGCTCATGGCCATTTTCCCGTCAAATAATCGATCCATAATGAGCGGAAGTTTCGCGCAAAACTAATAACAACTCGCGCTTAATCTCAAAGAACGACAAATCGTACTCGCCGGCGAGTTGTTGTGCGGCAGTCCGCGGAACGGATTAAAAGGTTGCGTTCGCACAGCAGCAGCAGCAGCAGCACGAAACATTATGTGTCACAATATGCGTAAATTATAGCGACAACAAGTCTAGATTGAATGCAAAAGCGAGCGAGGTTTGAAGCTCTGGAGCGTCCGGAACATACTTTGACCGGCGAGTGTGCGCGCGCCCGCGCTCCCAAACAACATTTCAGTAGCGGGCATGAATAATAAATGAGCCTCCTCGCTCTCGGTACGCGCGAACACTGTTACGGCACTATCATGTTAGCGTGGCCGATTTTTCTTTTATCGAACTTGACAAGCTGTTTTTTTTTGTGCTGGGTGTGTATATTACGGCAACAACAGCATCATCTGCAGC
>NC_064878.1:51273548-51283548 GCF_943734665.1 Anopheles aquasalis | reverse complement strand
GTTTATCTTGACTCCGTTTCCATCAGAATGTGCGCTCGCTCGGCGAATGCTGAGATGCTTTCTTCCCCTTCTCCTCCGTGGCGTGGCCAAGTGCCCTCGAGCGTGGCACAACACAAACGACTCCGAGGAGCGTATTTTATCGATTCGTTTCGCCATTTTCCTTCAACCCCATCCAACACCCCCTGTCGGCGCGGGGGGGGGGGGGGAGAGGGTGATGGTGGTTGGTTTTGCGTAATGGTGAATCGCCCTTTTACCAAGAACGGTGACTGGCACTGGCAGCGGCATTGAAATGCCTCCCATTGCGCCCCATTGCACCCCCTACCACGCTAGGTCCTTTATGCTTTTCTCACCCAATTTTCTCGCCTACGCCTGGAGTAGGGTGGATGGGCGGGCGGCCGTCATCACCCTCCCAGCACGGACACGGACGGTTGCCTTCTTTTCTGCGTGCAAATACATCTCGCAACAACTCGTAATAATAAGTGTAATTGGCTGCCATAAATATTGCTTCGATCGTTTGCCTCCGTGTGCGTGAACAACACGTTCAATTAAGTTGGAAGTTGGAGCGCTGGAGCAAAAGTTATGGCAGCGCAAGGCGCAAGGTCAACCCCCGGTCGGGGTGGCCGTCACTTACATGGACTACTTTGAACTTACATACGACGGACGATGTCGCCTCTCCGGTTCATACAGGCATGCTTCGATGCTGTGCACTCTTAGATGGTCGATAATTTCATCGAACACCATCGCCACTGCAGGATAATCTTTCCGCAGACCGCATTCTCGTTGGTCTTGGCAACGTGCCCAGCCTACTACTGGGATTACTACTGCAGCTTCTCCTTCATCGTCATCGAAGCGCGACAAATCCTAGACCGTGTCCGAGATTTTCCCCCAAAACCCGCTCCAGGGGGAGCGATAGCTGGCTCATGTTTTAAATTCTAACACGACTGTAATGCCATTTGCCAGACGCTCCTCCACGTTGCGCTGCGGACCGCAACACTTGTTGAGGCGTGTGCTCCGTTCTGGCATCCTAATCGCATGACCGTATCCGTACGCTACCATATCAGTGTCAATGGTAGTGACGTTGATGACGATGATGATGATGATGGCGCATGCAGGCGCCGGTATGGGATCTAATTTATGGAGGTCGGGCGGTAGGGATTATGCTCTCCGAAATTTACAGCGGATGAGCTGCATTTAAGGATGATTAATGTGAGTTCCTCCTTCCACCGGCCCGGCCCGGGAGTGCCCCTTGCCACCGATTTACTGTCGGTAATTACGGATAGTTGACGCAACGCGGGTGTGTCAAATGGTGTTAGCCGAGGATACGCCATTTCCTCCGAAAGGATATCTAATGAACTCTATACCTTGGGACAGGAGACGGGACATTGCGGCATTGCGGTGGGTGAAGCCTTCAGCAGCGCGCCTGTTAATCCAGTAATGATGGCGATGAAATTGTTTTCGCAGGCTGAAACCCAATGTCCAGTCAGGCGATGGTACCCGGGATGATGGCAAAGGCCACAGGCCGTCTCGGAAGTAAACGGTTTGACACTGAATGCTTTTGGCGTTGATTGCTGATACCGACGACTATAAGACGACCTGTCAAGCGAGCTGCACGGAACCACCGGCGACCGGACCGGAAGAAAATTTGCAATGAAATTGTCTCTCACTCTATCGCGCTCTTCCTCTCTGTTAAACCTTTCACTCACTATAAATTTAACTTAAATTAAATCCTTCCACACCCGTTGGCACCGGGAAGCAAACCACCAACGAGCCATAGCCAAAGGCCACACAAAGTCAGCTAAAAGTCAACGAATAATTGAATTTCTAATTATTAAAATCTGCCTCCGCATCTCTGGCCGCCCCCCCGGGGCTATGTCCCGAGTGAGCACGTGACAGGAATGCGGCCGTTCACGGGAAAAGTCGCCGTTGAGTTGAGTTGAGGTTCGCTGCTGTTTGCTCCTTGTTACGGTTTCGCCAGAAATGTTCATTCACAACTAGATTGATAACATAAACATTGCGAGTTTAGGGGGTCAAGCGAAGATGCAATGCAAACAGTTTATCGCTGCCGCCCCTGGGTCGGTTCGGACAAAGTTCAAAATTGGTTAAGCAAAGGACGGCACCGTTTGTGAGCACAATTCTTAATGAAGTTCAAATTGTTTGTCTCCCGAGCGCGGCAACGGCTTTCTCCGCACCACCACTTCCACCTTTCGGGCTGTCGATGGACGTGAACTAATCAAATTTTCGTCGTCGACCCTTAGGGCCTTGTTTATGGGACGATGAAATATGTTGCCGATTGGATTTTATTGCTTCGTCTGTACCCCAAACCAGATAGCCCAGGAAGACGCCACTTCCTGAGGGTTCCTTCTTGGGTCTATGCAGATGAATAAATTGATTTCTCCTGGGCGTTATCTTGAGCGCAGTACAGTTGGATCACTTTTCGCACTTCAAATTACAATTCCGATCCTTGTTTTATAGCGTACATTACAACACTTGCATGCTGTCGAGAGTGAGAGAGCGAGACACAGCAAAGGGGTTACAGCTCTGTTTACAAGCCGGACAATGACCGTAGTGAACAATTGCATTCGCTGTCGGAAAGAAAATCCTCGTTCCCAAAGTACCCATCCCCTTCAGTAATGGACTGTAGAACATGCGGAGGACAAGGACACTTTGGTCTGCACTGATGACCCTTTTCCAAAGGAACGAATCTCCACTCTCATACTACTCGGCCAAACATACGCGTGCTCGCGTATTTATGAGGGTATTGTGAGGGCTCTTCCCGACCAAAGACCTAAGACTCAAGCGCTCCGCGCACAGCTACGTCTGTGCGTAACTAAACATAGACCAAGGGGAGGACGAACCGAGCGGGTGTGCTGGAGTAAAATAACTTTGCAAAAAGGTAAATGGACCAACAGCAGAGAACGGCGGGGGAAACGAAACGGGCGTTGGTAAGGCAGCAAATCCCTACCAGTCCTTCGTAGAACCGCGTTCCAGGGACACAAGAAGAACGCAAAGTATTCGTAGCAGACGGTACCACCATGGTCGCTACTGTGGCACATCCATACGAGAGATAGATACAGAGAGAAAAAGGGAGAGAAATATAACCCCCCTCCCTTCTGGCCTTATCATCCTGGACACATGCTATCGCACTTTCGTTCCCCTTCCGGATAGAGATTTATCCGACGGAGAAGGAAAGAATTTCCTGCTGGAGTTTGTGGCAGAGATGGAAACGCGCAGAAGAGAGTGCCAGAGTCCCTTCGCCAGTCGTATGTGTGTGTGTCAATCCAATGGAGGAAACATTCTTGGGAAGCTTTCCGTGGCAGTAAATTGAATTCCTTGCATCGCACATCCCTGGCCTTCTTCAGCGGGGACCTCACACACTTCTCGCCGTCAACTCTTCGGGGCTATTATGCTGGTGACAGCGCAGCACTGTACGCCCGTTGCTGGCGGAAGGCAAACGGTCTTCGTATTCAATGCTTTTACAGACTAACACAGCACTGTCGCTGCATCCCGGGGATAAGTTCGTTAGTGACCCCCGGAGGTCGCGCATGCATGCGTACAATGTTTCGTTTCGAACGAATCCATGCACCTCACTTATGATCCCCGAGGTTGCATGATATCGAGAATAAATCTAAGCATAAATATTAGAAAGAACTTTCGTCGAGATGTTTGGAACCAGAATATGAAACTCTCAGGTCTGAAAGTGCACAAGTTACACACCAGTAACCATTGAACTCCTCCATTTAATAGTAAAATCTGAAAAGAGAGTCTTTCCCTAAATCATTAAATTCAAATCATCATGATAAACGCTGGCAATCTACATACTTCCAAAAGCAATCGAAAGGAACATCCTTCCCTCCGTTGGAAGTGGTCCGTCTCCGACCACAATCGTTCCAAGAAGATAATGAATTGTGCTAATAAATAAATCAAAAAGCCAACCAGAGGGGGAGGGCATGAAATTTAGGGCATGAACGGTGTGGTAAAGTTTTCTCCCCCCCGCCGGTGATAGAACGTGTTCGACGTGTTCCTCTACTACGTGTGCCTCGTGACCTCCGGGATTGGTGTGCAGGGAAGCAGAAAGAGCTTTAATACTTTATCGCAACCGTTTCCTGCACCAGGCCAATGATACTTAGCATAGTTCCTAGACTGTGACTGGGCGTCGCGCGACGCAAAAAGAACGAAACGAAGAGAATCCGTTTGGCTGGACTGCTGGAAAGGGAGGCATCAGGCATTCTCACCGAGATGCTGAACCGACAGAAAGATGTAGAATGCTGGCCAGCCATCCGGCAACGCACAGAACAACCAGGGAACCAAAGGGGAATCGATGAACATTTGAATAAATCGATTTACCATCAGTTGTTCTAACCAATGAAAGCAACGAAAGCAACCTGTTTCCCAGTTGCGGTGCTGCTCGCCTTTTCTCGCCGGATTCTTCTCCCCAGAACAGCACGCGCTGTTCTCAATGTCTGCTGACAGGCGCGCTCCAGGCAGGCAGGCAGGCAGACAGGGTTCAGGAATCGAATGCCAAACTGCTTATGATTCAAATATTGATATTCGTTTATTTTATTTAATCTTCGTCGATTCCTTCGGGTTCGGTTCGATAGCAAAGCGATCGGAGCTCAAGTTACCGGCTTGTTCCGTGTATTCTCTTCGATATAGTGGGTATGGGTGTGTGGCCGGGGTCCTATCTTATCGCATGGTAGTCGATATCTCTCTTGTCACCGGCTTGCTCGGATGTCATCTCGATTTTCAATATTGCACCATCCGGACTGCCATCAGACTGTCTGTCGGAGCATCGAATGACGACACCGTCTAGTGCCACTCGCTGCGCTCTTACGCACTCGGCTTTCTACTAATAATATTGAACGATGGGAATGGCAATGGCGATGCCGAGGTTCTTGAAATGGCAACCGATCCCTCGATATGCGCTGAATATTTATGAGCCCACTAGGTCCCTGCAGTGCGACCCCGGCCAGAGTCTCGCGGGTGGGGGGAAATGGGTTTTCAATTAATAATTGTATTCCCCCGAGGGAGCAGCGAGCGAGCAGTGCGTGCCGAATGCCGAACCAACCTAATCGGTAAAGCCACTTGAGCTCCATCGTATTCGCTGGATTCCTAATCGTAGACAAGGGTATCAACAGCTTCACGCATGGATTTATGAGTTATGCAGCTAAGTGATTGATCTACGGGATGCAAACTTTCACTGGTTTCAGGTTGTCGCAACCTCAGTTGTATCGCGCATACCAACAGCATTACCGCAGCTTTACTCACCAGCAAGCAGCTCAAGATCCCCAAACGATGACATCGCAACCCCAAAACGGATGTCTATCGGAATCGCTCAGGGAAATCGTTCCACGCAGGACCCTTTTTCCAATGTATCCAAGGACCCTAGGTGGGTGATAGACCTACCTCCTCCTAGGGGACCTGATGGCAGAACGAATGTCATTTATTGCGGAACTTTGCCCGCCTCTTTTCGCTTGCAAACCCGCCTTCTGGGGCCAGTCCTTTTTCACCCACATCCCTGGACCATCTGTGTGTCGTCAATATGTCAATCGCGTAGAGGACCTTCGCGCGCGACGCTCTTATGGCCCCTTATTGTGGATTTCACCACCAGAGGGGCAGAGCCCTCGTGGGAAGCATATTATATCGGTGGGGGCCCGATCTTTGCGAGACCGTGAATGAGAGATCCGCTGGTGTTGAGCTTTTCGGTGTCAACACCCAACATCAGACCAAGATACCGAGTTGAACCCACAGACAAACCTCCGCATTTCAACTTTTGATTAGAAGCCAAAGTTTTTGATATCGTCTTCCACGCCAGCGCACACGCAGCGTTGGAGACGTCTTTATGCTGTGTGCTGTATGTGCTATCTGGTTGAGTGATGAGAGTGTGCCGCATGCAAAACTCATGTGTTCGCTGTTAACTTAAGAGATAAGTTTTCACTTCGGATGGATGGTTTCTGGAGACGGAGTTGGAGGTTTAGTTTGGGAGGAAATTAAATGGATTTCCACAAACTTTTTAAACTTCGTTTTTCAACATTCCGTAACCGAATTTTCCTAATGATGCACACTCATTCTTCAGTGCATCAAACATGATTATAGAGCATGCTCACTGCACGCATCAAGGAGAGTGGTTCTATTAATAGATGACGGTGCAAAGTGAGGGAAAAAATGAAATGAAACTACTCCACATCAATAACGCTGAGCGATAAACGATGGTGAAACTTGTACCATAAAGCATAAACCAGCCAATCAGCTTACCACCGATTCATCCACGCTCTTTCTACCGGTGACACCGGAACTTTGTCGATGCATCAGAATATTGGCTCAATGATTCGGCAACGTTTGCCACAAAACTAACCCTAAAAACCACCGGCCACAAATTGCATTCAACCAACCAAAACACCACCACCATTTCTCCATCGTAAAGTGCAATCCCCGCGGTGCCAAAATGGTTGGAAATTCTTTCTGTTTTCCCTTACTAAAATCCACCCTATCGTACCGCCAGGTAGTTTGGTACACTTTTATGACGGTTATCGAGGAAAAACTTTATTGTTCAACCCCACCACCAAAGGGCGCAACGCATTGAAAACACCCTCCACCACAGGGAAAGGTTTACGGACTGGAGAGCCCGCAATAATTGCCACCGGGGACAACTACACCTCGCTACTTATGACGCGAGGAATGGCAACAGAGAAAAAGTCAAAAACTGACCCAGCATCAAAGGGGGTGTATGATGACCACCGTCATAAAATGACTGGTAAGGGAGGACCAACAGAAACTCTCCCGAGTGGTCCAGAGGGTGTTAAGCGGTGCGAAATGAAGTCGAATATCCGTAACGACCGGCGGGGAGACGCCAACGAGACGCTAACGAGACCCAAGGCAGAGCATACCTTACCGCCAAATCCCTTAATCCTGCGCATCGCTTCTCTCTACCCCTCGGAAGCCACGACTTTGTCGCTGACAACGCGCACAACTTCACTTTGAATCGCCGGAAAATAGTTTGTTTCTGTCCCGGGATCGGCTAACCGGTCCAAAAACCGGGTCCGGGGATTCCGGTAATGTGTGTCGCTAACAATCCCCACAGCCTCCTGGTCCTGCTTCCGCCATGTCTACCGTGAGTCTCGCCAGTGGTCAGCAAGGGCGAATGGTGAGAAATCCCTCGAGCAAACAGGTGATGAATTATGGTGTAATTAGCGGAAACTTATTCGTTCAACACGTTGAAGCCGTGGGCCGTGGGCAGAAAGTGGTGCCCAAGTGGTGGGTTTTGTAATGCTTCGAGGATCCTTCTTTCCTTCCCCTTTTATTTGGCGAGTGGGGGGGGGGGGGGGGGGGGGTGGACAACTGTTGAAAAGGGAACAAATAGGGATTAAGCTTCACAGTTAATCCTGGTTTGCCTGGCGTCGGCATCATTTTCAATGCAGAGCTAGCGGGTGGAACTATTACAAATTTGCTGTCTAAAGTGATACGGAAGGGGTGGTTTGAGAGGAGAAATAACACTTTCGAATGCTTGCATTATGTTTTTCTATTATCCCTCATCTGTTTTTATGCACTTCAATATAGATTCATGTTTTTCTAGTGATTGCTTCTTGTTTATAAACTTTTGTAAACACATTTTTTGTGGACATTTTTGCTTTTTTTCGTTTTCTAAAAAATATTTGATTGGTTAATGTTGTAAAATATCATCACATAATAAATTAAACAACGTTAGTTTCCTCTAATTAACAGATAACCAGCCTAATATCATCATTTATAATCTGTTTCAACTTTTAACACGTTTTTATGAGTTATACGGTTAATTTAACCAAATTTATCAAATCCATCACAAGCACACAAATTCTCCACAGATTTCCTTGAACCACCTAAGCTAAGCAATGTGAACATCCGTATCCTTCGCTCATCGCCGACGCTCCATTAGTCGCTTGTTGGTGCCCACCATTTCCGAGGCAATTTGTTTCCTTCCATTCCACCTGTGCCGGGCCGGGCCCGGGAGGTTCGCCCTCATTATGCTAAGTACAATATATGAGTCCGCATTTTACATCCATACATTATGCTTGTTTTCATTGCAGAACCACGACCAGCACCGTGGCCCGAACGTTCACCCAAAAACGGGCTGCCATCTTTGAGCCGAGCGGAAATGGATGCTGGCAACGTGTAACTTTGCAACAGAAGCCCCCTTGGGCCAGCCTTTTTGGCCAACGAAAGCAAAACGTAGCAGTGCGCAAGCAGTGCACGTGGGCCTCGCGGAAAATGCAAAACAGCACACGGCGTGTACAGCCACCCACGAACAGCCGGGGCGGCAGGAAATGATTTCCTTTGGTTTTCTTGCAACGTGAACAGCGCATCAACGCATTGGCCAGAGCAGCGGTGTTTGCTTTTACTCCCGGGCAAAGGCATAAAACAGTGAGCGAGTGAGAGCGTGGAGTGTGGTGTTGTGTGAAGCGACCGTCCTGGTTTACCTTCCTATCTGACCTGGTGATGAGCGTCGTGGCCGAGACCGAAAACCAAAAGTGACCACGCCAGGCTGGTTCAGAGTCCAAAGTGTCGTGCGTGAGTTGGTCGCATCTCTCGCCCGAGGAGAGTGCACTCCTTTGCACAGTTCTGTTGTTGACTTAATTATACGCGGCATTCGGTAGGTCCCAACTGGCCGTACAGAACGGGCGCGTACAAGACGCACAACATCCACACATCGCAAGTTCGTTAGGGACCGCTGGTGAACCGGTACAGCGCATTTCAATGGTGAATCTCGTCAACCGGAAAACGACCGGGGCGACGACGACGACGACCACCAGCACCACCACCATCACCACGAGTGCGTCCAATGTGAGTGGTAGCTTCCCATCGCCATCGTTTCCCGCAGCCGTGCACACGTCGGCGGAGTCGGCCATCGCGGAAAATCGGTTTCCACTGTTTCTCGAGCTGACCGGTGGCGGCGGCAGCGCCAGCAACATAACGAAGGATCCGGGCGACCTCGACGCCAGTGACAGCAGTGACGAGGAGGTGGTAGTAGCCCGGAAAGTACCCAGGTACTCGGCGGTGTTCGGTGACCGGAGAGGAGGTGCCGCAGGTGCAGTTGCAGGTGGTGCTGGCACCGATCCAACAACAAACTTTAACCTCCCCGTCGAGCGGCGCTATCAGAGCGAAAGCGGAAACGAATCGGTGGCAGCTGTTGCGGTGGCCCCGGCTACAGCTACGAAAGTTTATCTACATCACCAATCGCCCGCCATAGAGAGTAGTGCGGCGAGCGAATCGATTGCTGCTAACGGCGAGCTCCACAATCACGACATGACGACTAGCGTGGCGGCAGTCACGGCAGCTGCTAACAAGGCTGTCGCTGCCCTGATGCAGTACCGACAGCAGCAACAGCATCAGCAGCAGCAGCAATCACAGCAACCACCGGCAGCAAATGTGAGTAAACGTTTCATTATTATCTGTCAAAGCAAAATGGAGCACACTCGCGGGTTGCTGCGACTCCAGAGTTGGGGCATACTCAACCAATTCTCCTCTAGCCATCTAGGTCCTAGGCTTCCATCTTTAATGTGCCACCTTTCTAGGTAATTCACTTATCGCGACGTGGAAATTGTGAATTCGATTCGATTCCCTTTCGCTGCGCTTTTAACGTAACCAAATTAAATTTGGAAAACTCCATTCCTGTCCCATCCTCCGCATCGTCAATTAGATCTGATCAATCGCAACTGTGTCTGTCAGATTGACTTGTTTTTCAGGACTTCTCTCTTGAGCCGTCGTGCTTAGTTAATCTTTTCGCATTTCGCATTCGCTTCTGCAAATGGATTCTTGCGAATGGGATGCGGCCCAAGTGGAATGAGATGACGTATTGTGGAAGCCTATCCTTGCCGCTGTCACCATTTTTTAGTCAATTCCAATAATGTAAGACGTCAATGAGGTCTGGGCTTGCTGTTCTGTACTCCAAGTACGTGGAACGGTGTTGCGTAAAATTAGACGGATCCTTTTGTCAATGCCCGACAGACTGTTCTTGTGTTCTGATACC